>NC_090735.1:3080977-3353477 GCF_036898095.1 Palaemon carinicauda
TTATGAAAGTTCTATTTTGATGTTACTGTTCTTAAAA
The DNA here is from genome assembly GCF_036898095.1 of Palaemon carinicauda. Classification (NCBI taxonomy): domain Eukaryota; kingdom Metazoa; phylum Arthropoda; class Malacostraca; order Decapoda; family Palaemonidae; genus Palaemon; species Palaemon carinicauda. Next base: position 3,081,015 of record NC_090735.1, read on the forward strand.
TATTTTAATTGTTCATTAATTCTCACGTAATTTATTTATTTCCTTGTTTCCTTTCCTCATATGATTATTTTTATTGTTTGAGCCCTTGGCCTTATAGTATCTTGTATTTCCAACTAGGGTTGTAGCTTAGTTAAATAATAATAATGAAAATAATAATAATTTATTTCCTTATTTCCTTTCCTCACTGGGCTGTTTTACCATGTTGAAGCCCTTAGGATTATAGCATCCTGTTTTTTATTCAACTGATAATATTAGTAATGATAATTTTCTATTTCCTTATTTCCTTTCCTCTCCGGGCTATTTCTCCCTGTTGGAATCTTAGGGTTATAGCTTCCTGCTTTTCCAACTAGGGTTGTAGCTAGTAATAATAATAATGATAATAATAATATTGTATTTCCTTTTTTCCTTTCCTTGCGGGGCTCTTTTTCCCTGTTGAAGCCCTTGGGGTTATAACGTCCTATTTTCCAACTAGGGTCGTAGCTTAGCTAGGAATGATAATAATAATAATAATAAAGAATTTGTATTTTCAGATGCTATAGTTAACATCATGTATATATAATTGAATTTTAAATCAGTAGGTCTGTCAGAATATCTTATTAGTGGAGACGTTCTGGGGTATTGATTAGAGGCCAAATCAGAACGTGTTACTTTCTGGTGCCTCCCCTTCAACTACTGACATCTTGGAGTAACTTGGGGTGGGGAATTTAGTATAAAAATTCCTAATACTGCACTGTAATTGTTCAGTGGCTACTTTCCTCTTATTAAGGTTAGAAGAGAGACTTTTAGCTATGTTAAGCAGCTCTTCTAGGAGAAGGACACTCCAAAATCAAACCATTGTAGGTAGTAGGTTGGTCAGGGCACCAGCCACCCGTTGAGGTACCACCGCTAGAGAGTTATTGGCTTCTTTGACTGGCTAGACAGTACTACATTGGATCCCTCTCTCTGGTTACGGGTCATTTTCCCTTTGCCTACACATACACCGAATAGACTGTCCTATTCTTTCCACATTCTCCTTTGTCCTCATACACCTGACAACAATGAGATTACCAAACAATTCTTCTCCCAAGGGGTTAACTACTGCACTGTAATTGTTTAGTGGCTACTTTCCCCTTGGTAAGGGTAGAAGAGCCTCTTTAAGCCATGGTAAGCAACTCTTCTAGGAGGAGAAGAGACACTTCAAAATCAAATCATTGTAGGCAGTAGGTTGGCCAGGGCACCAGCCACCCGTTGAGATACTACTGCTAGAGAGTTATTGGGTTCTTTGACTGGTCAGACAGTACTTCATTGGATCCTTCCCTTTGGTTACGGCTCATTTTCCGTTTGCCTACACACACACCGAATAGTCTGACCTTTGCAAATCGGCAAGAAATCACTTTTAGAAGCTTTTGAGTGTGTTCTGTAGGCTGGGTTGTTCGTATTTTGTAATATTGCATCCCAGATTATATATATTTTAATCCAGATCTTGGTATATCAGCACACCTGTTGCTTGGTCCTTGTGTGATCACAGATGCGTGAATGGCATTGGAAAGAGTTATTACCTCCTACAACGAAGTTAGAAGGAGGTTATGTATTCCCCAGGTTTGTGTGTTTGTTTGATGTTTTGTGATCACTTCCATGGCTACAATTTTAATCGTAGAGTTATGAAACTTGCAGGGATTAACTGTTATGTAATAAGCTGGGCCTAATTAAATCTTGGAAGGTCAAGGTCAAAGGTCAAGCAAAATGTCCAATTCACGTAACCAGCCATAAGTTTGGACATCGTTGTCACAGAGACTTCAAACTTGGTTCATATTTGGGTGTGTGAAAATCAACGCCAATTAATACATGTTAAGGTTAAAGGCCAAGGTCAAGGTCGAGCGAAAGATCGTGAAATAAGCTGCTGCAGCGGAGGTCTGTGCTCTACTGAGTGGCAATCTAGATTGATCGTTGATTTTAGCCTCTGTACTTTTGGTCTTTTCAAACTTCGCCCATAAGGTCAGCAGAAAAGATACTGCACCAAGTTAGACACTTTCCTCCCTAGTATTATTATTATTATTATTATTGTTGTTGTTGTTAGCTAAGCTACAACCTTAGTTGAACAAGCAAAATGCTATAGGCTATGCCCTATTAGGGTTCCAGAAGGGAAAATACCCCAGTGAGGAAAGGAAATTTAATACCCCAGTGAGGAAAGGAAATTTAATACCCCAGTGAGGAAAGGAAATTATTATTATTATTATTATTATTATTATTATTATTATTATTATTATTATTACTAGCCAAGCTACAACCATGATAGGAAAAGTAGAGTACTATAAGCTCGAGGGCTCCAACAGGGAAAATAGCCCAGTGAGGAAAGGAAATTATTTTCATTACTACTACTAGCTAAGCTACGACCTTAGTTAGAAAAGTAGGATGCTTTAAGCTCAAGGGCTCCAACAGGGAAAATAGCCCAGTGAGGAAAGGAAATTATTATTATTACTACTACTAGCTAAGCTACGACCTTAGTTAGAAAAGTAGGATGCTATAAGCCCAAGGGCTCCAACAGGGAAAATAGCCCAGTGAGGAAAGGAAATAGAGAAACGGAGAGAATAGAATGAGTGTACCATCAAGCACAAGAGCTCCATTTTGGGACTAGCAGAGTGTTGCTTGAAGAGAGATACATTATCTTACTGAAATGCCTCATTTCCTGTAACTGTAACAACATGCCATCTGCGTGTGACAGGGCCGTTGAACGATAGGAGTTTGTCATCTGTCTATAACAGGAACTCTGAATATCATTCTAGTAGATCAGGGCGTCATATTTTTTTTTTTTTTTTTTTTTTTTTTTTTTTTTTTTTTTTTTTTTTTTGTATTGAGGAAAGGGGGATCTGCTGTGTTGCACACGTTCCGTTAATACAACTTATCTTTAGTTTATATATATATATATATATATATATATATATATATATATATATATATATATATGAATATATATATATATATATATATATATATATATATATATATATGAATATATATATATATATACTGGTATATATATATATATATACTGGTGTACATATGAATATATATATATATATATATATATATATATGTATGTATATATACTGGTGTATATATATATATATATATATATATATATATATATATATATATATATATATATATATATATATATATATATGTATATATATATATATATATACTGGTGTGTATATATATATATATATATATATATATATATATATATATATATATATATATATGTATATGTATTTAGATACCAGTATATATGTTGTCTGTGTGTATGTGAATACACACCCGCATATATTATTATTATTACTAGCTAAGCTACAAACCTAGTTGGAAAAGCAGGCTGCTATAAGCACAAGGGCTCCAACAAGGGAAAAAAGCCCAGTGAGGAAACGACGTAAGGAAATAAATAACCTTTATGAGAAGTAATCAACAATTAAAGTAAAGTATTCTAAGAGCAGTAACAACATTAGAATAGATCTTTCATATATAAACAATAAAAAGAGACTTGTTATCTTGTTTACCATAAGATTTGCTGCAATTTTGAACCTTTGAAGTTCCACCGATTCAACTACCCGATTAGGAAGATCATTCCACAACTTGGTCATAGCTGGAATAAAACTTCTAGAATACTGTGTAGTATTGCGCCTCATAATGGAGAAGGCCTGGCTATTAGAATTAACTGCCTGCCTAGTATTACGAACAGGATAGAATTGTCCAGGGAGATCTGAATGTAAAGGATGGTTAGAGTTATGGAAAATCTTATGTAATATGCATAATGAACTAATTGAACGACGGTGCCAAAGATTAATATCTATATCAGGAATAAGAAATTTAATAGAAGATGAGAATCAGCAGCTGAACACCAGATAGATCATTCCACAACTTGGTAACAGCTGGAATAAAACTTCTAGAATACTATGTAGTATTGTGCCTCATGATGGAGATGGCATGACTATATAAGCGGAGTTTACACGATCGAATAGTCCACCGAACTCTGTTCTACAGACAATTGTTTGAAGTGATGTTCGAGCGTGGTTGTCGAACTGTTCGAAGAAAGTCAGATCTAGCCTGACATCGTCCATAAATCTTATGCATTTGTGACTAACTCCACCGCTTCGAACCGTTTGACGAGCAGGTTCGACAACCGAGTTCGACGAACCGTTCGACCGTATAAACCCCGTTTAAATAGCCAGGCCTTCTCCAACATGAGGCTGAATACTACACATTATTCTAGAAGTTTTATTCCAGCTGTGACCAATTTGTAGAATGATTATCCTAATCGGGTAGTTGAATCGGTAGAACTTCATAAGTTAGATTTAATTGCATACCTAGTATTACGAACACGGCGATACTGTCATTTTAGTCCCAGTTCTTGGTATCAAAATATCCACTGTATTATCAGTAGGAATTCCCTTATATTATAGGATTATATCACAATAAATAGATAATACCCCCTTATCACATCAAGCATTATAGTATTAGAATGCATTACTGAAAAGTGATAATATTGATAAGTAATTTTTTTTTCAATCGAAAAAAATGACATGTACTAGATTAGTTGATTATCAATAAAAAAAAATCATGTTAACTGTTTAGCAACGCCCATATGGATAATAATCTTTGAAGGGCGGGGGGGGGGGGGGCAAGCGAATTTCAAGTAACATACGAATCACTTTCCCAGGTATAAGCCTATATCTATATGTATGTATATACTGTATATATATATATATATATATATATATATATATATATATATATATATATATAAATAAACATATATATATATACATATATATATATGTATATATATATAAGTATATATACATTTATATATATATATATATATATATATATATATATATATATATATATATATATATATATATATATGTGTGTATATATATATACATATATATATATATATATATATATATGTGTGTGTGTGTGTGTGTGTGTATATATATATACATATATATATATATATATATATATATATATATATATATATATATATATATATATATATATATATGTGTGTGTGTGCGCGCGCGCATATCACAAGCAAAGCCTACATGAACTAAACATTCCAAAGAGTCTAATCCCGGAGCTAATGCATCCGTTGAATGACATCAGACTAACCAAAAGATTCTCTTCCATTTTCTCGCTTATGACTTTTGTTCAAAACCAGTCCTTCTGGTGAGACCAGCTACCAGCCAGGTTCTTGTTTCGAGGCTAAATCTCCTGGTAGGTAAACTAGCTTTAATGACATGTGGTTAATTAAGCCGTGAGAAAATACGAGTGGGGTGGGAGACCCCATCTATACGGGGAGCGTTCTATCTCTTGGTTTATTACCTCCGCCAACGAAGTAGGGTGGAGGTTATGTTGTCGCCCCTGTATGTCCTTTAGTCTTTTGATTTTGTTTAGTACCCAGTGTTGTCATTATTGTTATTGTTATTATTATTATTATTATTATTATTATTATTATTATTATTGTTGTTATTATTATTATTGTTATTATTATTATTGTTGTTGTTGTTATTGTTTTATTATTATTATTGTATTATTATTATTAATAATAATTTATTATTATTATTATTATTATTATTATTATTATTATAATATTTACTGTTGTTATTATTATTAGATTAATATTATTATCATTATTATTATTATTATTATTATTATTATTATCATTATTATTATTATTATTATTATTATTATTATTTCTCCCGACTCGTCAAAAATAACTTCTATAAATATATGGATAGACTTGAAATCACACGGATTCAACCCTCCCCTCCCCCCCTTCCCCCTTTCCTAACTACAATCCGCTGATTCAGCAATTTGTGGGTGAGTGTGGTTTCCGAGTGTCCCTCTCTGGGTACCCCCTCTCATCACCAGGGTATAACTACTCTCTTCTGAGCATGACAGGAAATGTATATATATATATATATATATATATATATATATATATATATATATGCATATATATATATATATATATATATATATATGCATATATATATATATATATATATATATATATATATATATATATATATATATATATATATATATATATATATATATATATATATATATATATATATATATATATATATATATCAGACACTTTATATATATATATATATATATTATATATATAATCAGACACTTTATATATATATATATATATATATATATATATATATATATATGTATATATATATATATTATATATATATAATGTGTATAATCAGACACTTTATATATATATATATATATTATATATAATGTATATAATCAGACACTATATATATATATATATATATATATATATATATATATATATATATATATATATATATATAATCAGACACTTTACTTTGTCTTTATTATATAGTGGAGATTATTATTATTATCATTATTATTGTTTATTATTGTTGTTGTTATTATTATTATCCGCCTAACACTAAATACTATTTATCAGTCACATTTAAACACAACCTTAAAATATTTGCCAAAAAAATAATGAAAATACATTTCCTATGAAGAAATTGTAGGATAAGTGAAATCTATTAAATAAATCAACTTTTTGAAATTCCCATTCACGCAGTGCGTACATTTGATTGTCCATTGAACAGTATCCAATTCAAAGACAAGAAAGAAATCTTTAGTGGACTGAAAGTTGTGGAACTGTGAACTAGTTTCTGAGCGAAGGAAATGGTAAATTGTGTTGGAGTTCTCTCGTAGTAGATTTACTATCACTGGGAGAGGTTGTCCATTCACAAACATGTCAGGGGAAGACGTCAAAGAGCATGGTAAGTACATTGTTTTTATTATTGATATTTGTAGTAGGAGTAATTATATATGTATGTATATTATATATATACATATATATGTATATATAATATATATTATTATGTATATAATATATATATATATATATATATATATATATATATATATATATATATAAATATATATATATTTGTATATATATATATATATATATATATATATATATATATATATATATATATATATATGTGTGTGTGTGTGTGTGTGTGTGTATGTGTGTGTACTTGCACAAACTCATTACACACACACTCATGATTTATTTTAAACAAAATTAAGGAAAGAAATTGAAGTAGAAACTTAAAAGAGAATTATAAGTTATTTTATAATCACGTAATGTAAAGGTGAAAATGTAAATGTAGAAACTTTATAGAAAATCATAAGTTATTTTATAAAAACGCAATGCAAAGGGAAAGGTCATTTAACATATGTACAGTATCTCAGAATAATATGTACAAATGAACAGCCATGTCGAATTTGAATGAATTACAGGGTCGATGGAGTAAGTAGTTTCAAGCTGTTTTGAATGTGGAAGATGAAAGTCTTGAAAGAGGGTTAGTGTAAGGCAGAGAATGCTCGTGTAAATGACTTATTATTATTATTATTATTATTATTATTATTATTATTATTTTTACTTGCTAAGCTACAACCCTAGTTGGAAAAGCAGGATACTATAAGCTCAAGAGCTTCAACAGGGAAAAAAGCCCAGTGAGGAAAGGAAGTAATGAAGTAAGGAAGTAAGGAGTGAGGTAAGAAAACAATGAAATAAGATGTTTAAGATTAACAACCTTAAATGAATGTATCATATATAAACTATTAAAAATTCAAAATAACAAGAGGAATAGGATAGAAAAGAGTCCCCTAGTGTACCCTCAAGCAAGAGAACTCTACCCCACGACAGTGGAAGACCATGGTACAGAGGCTATAGCACTACCCAAGACTAGAGAACAATGATTTGATTATGGAGTGACCTTCTTTTAGAAGAACTGCTTACCATAGCTAAAGTGTCTTTTCTACCCTTACCAAGAGGAAAGTAGCCACTGAACATTTACAGTGCAGTAGTTAACCCATTGAGAGAAAAGAATCGTTGAGTGACATGATATCGATTTATGAGTAATTTTTGGCTGGGAGAAAGGCCCCAGAGGAATGGGTATAAAGGCCGCTCATGAATGGCAGAGGCAAGGGACAGTGACATTGCCCTATCAAGCAGGGCAATGCCCTAGAGACTGACCTTATATACATATGATCAGCACCCAAGCCCCCTCTCCACCCAAGCTAGGACCAAGGATGGCCAGGCAATGGCTGCTGATGACTAAGCAAATAGACCTATAGGTTCCCACAAACCACCCATCCTTAGCTCACAAGGATGGTGACGTTGTGGCAACCAAAGGAGGTAACGAGTTTAAGCGGGACTCGAACCCCAGTCTGGCAATCACGAGGCAAGGACGCTACCACCAGGCCACTACAACCCTTATCTGGATTACAAGGGAAATGTTGCACTATGATGCGGGAAAGGTCGCAAAGCAATTGGTAAAGGTTACAATGTGGCCTTTTAAGAATTATATGGGTATAGCATTTACATATCAGTATGTAGTAATGTCCCCGACTGGTGAACGCCAGACTGGGGTTCGAGTCCCACTCAAACTCGTTAGTTCCTTTGGTCGCTGCAACCTCACCATCCTTGTGAGCTAAGGATAGGGGGTTTGGGGGAGCCTATAGGTCCACCTTCTGAGTCATCAGCAGCCATTGCCTGGCCCTGTTTGGTCCTAGCTTGGGTGGAGAGGAGACTTCGGCGCTTATATGCATATATGGTCAATCTCTAGGGCATTGTCCTACTCCATAAGGCAATGTCACTGTCCCTTGTCCCTGCTATTCATAGGAACTGATAAATGAAGTTGGAAGGATCCTAGGATTGTATGCAGTGAATGTTGGGGAGTTTGATGTCCTGCTGATGATGCTTCAGTGGTGATGTGTGAAGATGCTGATAATGTGGAAGATTTATTGCTTAGGGAGTTTATCCACTATTTATTATTTGTGTATCTACATACATACGGTATACAATGTAGGCCTATGTGCATATACTGTATATATATATATATATATATATATATATATATATATATATATATATATATATATATATATATATATTTAAGCCAGTGCACACTTAATACATATATTTATTAGATATATATGTAATATATAAGTAGGTATATGTGTACATTCTATAATATATATATACATATATATATATATATATATATATATATATATATATATATATATATATATATATACTGTAATATATATATATATATATATATATATATATATATATATATATATATATATATATATATATTTATATTACAGATATATATATATATATATATATATATATATATATATATATATATATATATATATATATATATTACAGTATATGTGTGTATATATATATATATATATATATATATATATATATATATATATATATGTTTATGTTTATATATATATATATATATATATAGAGAGAGAGAGAGAGAGAGAGAGAGAGAGAGAGAGAGAGAGAGAGAGAGAGAGAGAGAGAGAGAGAGTATATATAATATTTATATAAGTATCCCTACGTTTAATGCCTACTTTAGTCCACACCCCATCCAGAAGAAATCAAATGGCTGCAGATAAAATTATACTTAAGGAAATCTCATCAACAGCCTAATTGAAATCGACAAACGAATTGACTCCATCAGCCAATCACAGAACCACACAACGACGGGGAATAAATAGTTTATATAGGAAATATTTATTTTAATGTTGTTACTGTTCTTAGAATATTTTATTTTTCTTTGTTTCCTTTCCTCGCTGGGCTATTTTCCCTGTTGGGGGCTTCTGGGCTTATAGCTTCATGCTTTTCCAACTAGGGTTGTCGCTTAGCAAGTGATAATTATGATAATGATAAATACGAATTTGCTTAGAAGCGTTCACTCTAGGGAGTTGTTAGTCGAAATTGCACAGTTGTGTTAGGGTATATATATATATATATATATATATATATATATATATATATATATATATATATATATATATATATATATATATATATATATATATATGTATGTATGTATGTATGTATGTATGTATATATATACTGTATATATATATATATATATATATATATATATATATATATATATATATATATATATATATATATATATATATATATTGCTTGTCCCTTTCTGAGTAAGGATACCTTTACTTGGTGGAAAAGTTTGTGTTAATGACCAGCAAAGCAGCACTAGCCAGATCTACTCATACTAGATTGGTTTGTTGTGAGCGATCAGACTGAAATCTCCCACCATCGCCAATCCTCAGTTGTCCAGCGTCGTGTTTAAAACTGGCCAAACCCCCGACATAAATAAGGACATGTCTGAGGCTTTTGTCCAGCAATGGGCTGCATTTCTTGTATATATATATATATATATATATATATATATATATATATATATATATATATATATATATATATATATATATATATATATATATATATATATATATATATAAAATATTCATTGAAGGAAATTGCCCTAGTGGCGTCAATGTGTGGTGGTTCCCATATTTGGGAATTATTTTCCTTACCCTGCTTACCAAATTGTGATTGATAATAATTAATAGGAAATTGCTTTGTTTTATAAAAATAAAGGTGTTGTTATAGTCATAACCTTTGGCTAAAAAAATATCAACAAAAACGGATGAAAACAAACTTTTTTGTTGTTGTTGTTGTTGTTCGAAACATGTAACTGCGAAGTGCCAACGTTGCCAATGTACGACAATTATTATCATTTAAGATCTTTTCTTTCTTCCCCTTATAAAATTATTCTAAATACCCATGACTTGCGACTGGCAATATTTGCGGGCGTGTGAATGATTGATTGCTAACATGCATGTTGAGGAAATTCACGTCGTAAGCTAAAGGATTTAACATTTTTCGTTATGTGAATCCAATCGTTTGTTTCTTATGGCAAGATTTCTTAGAAGTTTGCCCTCCACTTCCATGTGTCTGGAGGTACCTGGCATTAATACCTGGGCACTCATTTAAGCCTCTAGTTTTCTAAATGTTCGAATCATTGATTTAATTGAATGCCAAGATCTTTCTTGATTAAGTAAATTTATTTAAAACTACTGAAGGTATCTACATAATAATCTAGATAGACTAACAGGAATAGTCCAGTGATCTGGAAAAGAAACAATAATATGATCTGGCAACTTAAGTCACTGAATTAAATCCACTGTGCAAACGTTGCCAATGTACGAGAATTATCATACATGTACGACAACTTTTTAACCTTGAAATTTTCTATCTAGTTTTACATTATTTAGTGATAACTAATCACCATCAACTGTTAGCGTTAGAGATCTGGAAATTCTATATAAATTTTCTAAATGTAGGGTTATAGTACAACAAATAATAAGAAAGTATTTAGAAATCGGTTCTGAATTATTTATAATTATGGCCATAGGCTTAATTATTTCATGATGAGAAGGTAAACATTATTTTTTCCAGTTTTGTGTATAGTGAAAACTTTTACATCTTATCTTAATTGAAAAGCATTTTTCATATATATTGCGAAATATGTTATACAAAGATTTAAGGGAGCTATATATAATATTCTAAAGTATTATATCATTTGAAGGAAATAAATTTTTTTTTCTCTCTTTTTTGCAATGTTGTATTATGATCTATTGACTTTTCAACTTTTTACAGTTTTTCAACACATAATTTATTATTATTATTATTATTATTATTATTATTATTATTATTATTATTATTAATACTTGCTAAGCCACAATCTTAGTTGGAAAAGCAGGATATTATAAGCCAGAGGGCGCCAACTGGGAAAATAGCCCAGTGAGGAAAGGAAACAAGGAAAAATTAAATTTATAAGAAGAGTAACATAAAAAAAATATCTATATAAACTAAAATCTTGAACAAAACAAGAGGTATTGTATTATGTTAGATTATCATGTAGGCCCTTTTTAAATACAATTTTGGACAGGAGGCTTAAAGTTTATTTGGAACGAATTGTAGATAAGACTGTTAAGACACAGTAACATATTTAGAATTGTACGACACTTTTTGTAGCCTTTTAGTATGACGATTATGTAAAAACCTCTCTGGCAACCCTACCACGGGAGGTATTATGAATGGTCTGGGACTGGGAGCGGGGACTCCGGAGTGGGAGAGATTTGGGAGTTCTGTTTGGGACAAAGCAGTCTTCTTGGGAACCTCGTAATGCCAATGTCAGTGAATTCTATCCACCCACATCTATAGGGAGCTTCAGCACAGTGTACAGTACTATTAAGAAAGCATATCTAAGACTTATATTTACGTTCTGTGGATACGGGCCATTGTTAAGGTGGTCTATCGCGTTTTAAAGTGTGTTATTGCCTTATTTAATAGTGTTATGCAGTACGAGCGTTATTCCTTAAACCTTCCCTTATAGTGTTAGTTCGTAAACCAGTGTGGATTTCCTATTGTGTAGCTCGAAATGATTATGGTGGTGCCCTGGTTCCTAGAATTACATCAATTTTGTGAATAATATAATGTATCTTTAGTTGCTTTGTTAGAAAGAATAGATTTGTACCTATTCCAAAAAAAAAAAAAACTATCACTATATATATTCTGGAAATATTTGGTTTCATAAGATTGTGTAACCATTAATGATTGTAAAAAATATGAATTTGAGAGACTCCCTGTGCTTGCAAGTGTTATTTTTTCCATATAAAATACAAATAATTTTATAACAAGTACTCTAAGTAGACTGAAATTTCAGGACAATTGGCTCATGGTTTCCCCCAAAGTTTTAGCTCAATGAAAACGTGATATAGGTACAAAGGAAGGTTTTTTTGTGACGTCAGTAGCGCTATATCCGATTAAGCTGAAGAAAGTGACATTTCCTGAGCGTGATTGAACGTCATTCTTGTGACTGTTTCCGATTTAGGAAGGTTCATACTTTTTTTCCGATTTTGCGTTGAAAGTTATTTGCGAGAAAAGTAGTTAACATCAGCTGTTTGTGCATTAACTGTGTTGCCTAATTGCGTAAAATTCACCGCAGGAATTTCTTCTAGATTAAAATGGGTGGAAAAAAGAAACTGAGAGAAGATCCGGAATTGAAAAGTAAGTAATCTCTCTCTCTCTCTCTCTCTCTCTCTCTCTCTCTCTCTCTCTCTCTCTCTCTCTCTCTCTCTCTCTCTCTCTCTCTCTCTCTCTCTCTCTTTGGTAGTTAGCTGTTTATCTCGATTGCAATTCCGTATAATTTTCTTCATTTTATTATATTTTTAAGGCGAATATTTCCTAGGTACGTTCACTGTTAATTCACGTTGCCTCAGATACATTCACTATTAATTCATGTAGCCTCAGATACATTCACTATTAATTCATGTAGCCTCGGATACATTCACTATTAATTCATGTAGCCTCAGATACATTCACTATTAATTCTTGTAGCCTCAGATACATTCACTATTAATTAATTTAGCCTCAGGTACGTTCACTATTAATTCACCTAGCCTCAGATACATTCACTATTAATTCACCTAGCCTCAGATACATTCACTATTAATTCATGTAGCCTCAGATACATTCACTATTAATTCACCTAGCCTCAGATACATTCACTATTAATTCACCTAGCCTCAGATACATTCACTATTAATTCATGTAGCCTCAGGTACGTCCACTATTAATTCATGTTGCCTACAATTTAATGCTCGTTCATATCAAACTTCTATACAAGTTAACTCCTAGGTCCTCCGTATTTTTGGTGATATAAATTTTGTCAGTATATTATCACGTTTAGTTAACGCCACAATAAATATACTATCTCTCTTTCTCGCTACTGAAGCCTACGCAATGCCTTTTAAACCCTTATAAAACATTTCATTTATCACGAAAAGCTTTTCAGTGTTGTGAATACATCTTTTCCTTTCCAGAACAACTTGACACTAAACCAAATTGATTCGAGTAATGACCTTGACTATAATTCAGTGTTTACGCATTTTCGTTATTAGCTGCTGTTATTATTATTATTATTATTATTATTATTATTATTATTATTATTATTATTATTATTAGCTAAGAATAGCCCTCGTTGAAAAACAGTATGTTTATTATTATTATTATTATTATTATTATTATTATTATTATTATTATTATTATTATTATTAGCTAAGAATAGCCCTCGTTGAAAAACAGTATGTTTATTATTATTATTATTATTATTATTATTATTATTATTATTATTATTATTATTATTATTATTATTATTATTATTATTAGCTAAACAATAGCCCTCGTTGAAAACAGTATATTATTATTATTATTATTATTATTATTATTATTATTATTATTATTATTATTATTATTATTATTATTATTATTATTAGCTAAGAATAGCCCTCGTTGAAAAACTAAGTTTATTATCATTATTATTATTATTATTATTATTATTATTATTATTATTATTTTTAGCTAAGAATAGCCCTCGTTGAAAAACTAAGTTTATTATCATTATTATTATTATTATTATTATTATTATTATTATTATTATTATTATTATTATTAGCTAAGCAATAGCCCTCGTTGAAAACAGTATATTATTATTATTATTATTATTATTATTATTATTATTATTATTATTATTATTATTATTATTATTATTATTATTATCTAAGCAACAGTCTTGGCTGGAAAAGCATTTTATTATAAGCCCGAGGCTCCAACTCGAAAAAATAGTCCAGTGAGGAAAGGAAATAGACTACAAGAGAAGTATTGAACAATTAAAATAACATATTTTAAGAACAGTAACATTAAAATAGGCTTTTCATAAATAAACTAAAGAGACTTAAGAAAACATTCGTTGTAAATGTGGACCTTTGAAGTTCCACCGATTCAACTACCCGATTAGGAAGATCATTCCACAACTTGGTAACAGCTGGAATTAAACTTCTAGAATACTGTGTAGTATTGAGTCTCATGATGTTGAAGGACTAATTTCTTTATTCTTGGTAGTCTCATGATGTTGAAGGACTAATTTCTTTATTCTTGGTAGTCTCATGATGTTGAAGGACTAATTTCTTTATTCTTGGTAGTCTCATGATGTTGAAGGACTAATTTCTTTATTCTTGGTAGTCTCATGATGTTGAAGGACTAAATTCTTTATTCTTGGTTTACCAGCGAGCAGAAGTTATTGAGGTTGAATTTATAAATTTTTTAGATATTTCTTTAAGATGAAATATGTACAAATAGCTCACTAGAGCCCTTTATTATTATTATTATTATTATTATTATTATTATTATTATTATTATTATTATTATTAATTGCTAAGCTACAACTCTAGTTGGAAAAAGCACAATGCTCTAAGCCCAAGGGCTCCAACAGGGAAAATAGCCCAGTGAGGAAAGGAAACAGGGAAAACTTAAATTTTTAAGAAGAGTAACAACATTAAAAATAGATAATGGAAATTCGTAAGGAAATGGACACATTATTTGGGGGCTTGATCACAAGATGAATTTCGGGAATAAGGGTATTATATCAACACATTGTTATTACTCCCTCCAACGAAGTTGGAAGGAGGTTATGTTTTACCCACTGTTTGTGTGCTTGTGTTTGTTTGTGAACAGCTTCTTTATGAAACTTGTAGGTATTAACTGTTATGTAAAAACCTAGAGTGATAACATTTTGGAAGGTCAAGGTCAAAGGTCAAGTCCAAGTAAAATGTCCAATTCACGTAATCAGCCATAAGTTTGGACACTGTTGGCGCAGAGACTTCAAACTTTGATCATATTTGAGTGTATGAAAATCCATGCCAATTAATGCATGTTAAGGTCAAGGTCGAGTCCAAGGTCAAGCAAAATGTCAAATTCCGGTCATCAACCATACGGCCACAATTTTAATTGTACAGTAATGAAACTTGCAGGGATTTTAAACTGTTAAGTATAGAGCTATTAAGGTTGAAGGTCAAAGTTGAGTCCAAGGTCAAGCCAAAGGTCAAATTCCAGTCATCAACCATACAGCCACAATTTTAATCAAAGTAATGAAACTTGCAAGGATTTTAAACTAATATGTGAAGGGCTGGAAATGATTAATTAATTCGGGGAAAGACAAGCTGGTTTCGAGAAATGAGCTGCCGTGTCGGAGGTCATCACTCTCGGAGTGCTTTTCTAGTTTGATGATGTATTTGCGTACCATTCAAACCTTATAATTTTGATAATGCTATTTAAATTGTTAATAGAATATAAGTATTATATGATTTTTATTTTTTTCTCTGTTTGATAACTAATACAGTTAATTTTTTTCAGGAGAACCTGTCCAGTATGATCCAGAATTCAAGGGTCCCATCAAGAATAGGTCTTGCACAGATATTCTCTGCTTTCTGCTTTTTGTAGCATTCCTGGCTGGATGGGGTGTTGTAGCAGGATTTGGTAAGTTTATATGTTCTTTTGTTACCTAAGCTTTGATATTCATAGATGTTGATGTATTAGATTAAATGCCTATTTTCTAACTCAGGGTTTATATTGCTTGAAGACAAGCGCTTGAAACTCTGAAAGAAGGACACCGTTTTGAACTCAAGACAGAGAAAAAAAATTATTACCTTAGCTTTGATATTCATAGATGTTGATGTGTTGAATAAAATTAAATGCCTATTTTCTAACTCAGGGTTTATATTGCTACACAACAACTGTTTAAACTAAACAATAGCACCGTTTGGAACGCAAAACAGAGGGCAAGAATTGTCTTTTGAGGAGAAGACATACTATAATGATTTAAAGAATGTTTTCTTAAATGAAGAACATTTACCAGACATTCGTTGTCAGGTCTGTTGAAAGGGAAACCATTGGAAAACGGTCGGATCCTGACCCTCGTTTCTGAAGGGTCACTGTCTCCACAGACAGTATTTTGAATTCAAGATTGATTCATTTTATCAGTACATACACTGGCTATGGCTACTTGGTTACCTGGACATTAAATTAAAATATACTATACTGTACTAGTCTAATTAAGGCTAAATTGGTCAATCACCATCTTATAAGAAAGCTATACAGAAACATTCATCTTTTTTTTTTCTGGTTCTTTAAGCTGTAAAGTGTACCAAGTAGCTGCTCTCTAGAGAGTTTAATTGTTACTAAATGTCCAGGTACAGTATGTTTAAACCAGGAGGAAGTGTCATAAAGTAGTTGTTGTTTTTTTAATCTTTTGGAAATTACGAATATTTTAGTTCTAGTGGTATTTAGAAGTTGTAGTTGCTAGGTTTCAGATATAATTTTATCTGAAGAGATGCTCATCCGAATGTCCTACCCAACCCCTATCGTGGTTCCCATCGAGGTGGGGGATCTGCTGTTCGTGTAAATACAGGTATGAGACTAGCACATCACCACTGTGTTAATGAATGGGCGTTATAAACACAAGCGGTAGGCAGTGCAGAAATGACTTAAAATTCTATGTTAATTATCAGACTCGGTAGGAGTGCTGATACCACTCTACCTTTTGACCTCATTATAGTCAGTCCAGTAGAGGCAAAGGTAAGAGAGGAGCCAAAGGGGTGCTAAGACTGTCAGTCCCCTACTCAGACTGTCACAAGTAGAGGGATGCCTGGAAAGCATATGGACAGTGTGGCTTTAGCATGGTGCCAATGACCGGACGATGTGTGTCCTATGGTACTGATACAGTATTCCATTCATTAGCTTCCCCCCTCCTCTCACTCAGAGATCGAAGACATTTATGTCTTAACTTCCAAACTTGTCGAAACACCTCGCCCTCCATCTAGGGGTAAAGACAGTGTTGGACAAGGGCATGCTACAAATCGTACGGGACAGATATCCCGGCTTTTACAGCTATCTCTTTCTAGTGGAAAAAGTGTGTGGGGTCCACAGATCAATCCTGTTGACTCCATTCAAGATGGAGACAGAAAACATTGTAATGTATGATGGGCAGCAAGGAGAAACTATTTCATGATGTCGTTGGATGTGAAAGACGCATACTCTTAGATCTCAGTCCATTGGTCCAGCAGGAAGTTCCTCAACTTCATCCCTGGGGTGGAGGGGAGTAAGGTGGAAATCTTTGGACTGTCGACTGCCCCTAGGTGTTCACACAAATCTAGATACTATTTTGAGTTTGGGTTCATGCTGATGGTATTCATCTGCTGAGGTACCTTTATGACTGGTTAAAAATATCCGCTTCTTGAAGTCAGCTTCTCATGCATAGAGATAGGTTTCTTGCATTTTTGTCACAATCAGACCATCACAGTAAATCAGGAGAGGTCCAGTCTCGAGTCTAAACAGAAGATGGAGTACCTAGGTATGCTGGTGGACCAAAATCAGAAGATCATTCCTACGGAGGGTCGCTCCATCATACTCAGGAAGGTATCGCAACTTTCCCTCCTCAAGCGACTTATTCTAGTGTGGCAATGGTAATTTTTCTTGGAAACTTCTTGTCCCTGGAGAAGCTTGGAAAGAAGTGATCCTGACCTGGGAGTTTTTTCAGCACCAGCTGAGAGATCACTCGGTGGTGTTCATGAACACCACCACCACCGTAGTGGTCTGTGTTAATAAGAAATGAGGTACTGTACTGTTTTACAGCTCCTTCACTAGTTGGCAGAAATGGAGCACTCCTGGACAATGAACAACTTGATGGAACTTTCAGCAAGATTCATTTTAGGCAAGAAGCTTGGTTCAAGCTAGGTTTCCAGAGTCAAGTGTTAGGAGTAGAGTAGTTGCATCATCCTGTAGAAGCAAAGAAGCTGCTGCCTTTGTGGGGTTCCTGTTTATAGACCTATTTACTAAAAAGCTCAACAAGTTCCTGGTTTACTGTTCACCATCCCCTGACACAGTAGCGGCTCTAAAGGAAGCCTTCTAACACATGTGGGATGAGCTTGATGCTTAATTTTTTCTTCCATTTTGCCTGATTTGAAAGGTAATAAACAGAAGGTTGATTACCCTTAATCTCAGGATGACCCTGGTGACTCCCAAAGGAGGACAAACAGAATGGCTCTCAGACCTGCTGATACTCCGGACTAGAAGTTCCTAGGGAACTTTCCTTTTTGCCCAATTTGCTCTGCCAACTTTGCATGCAGAGATTCCATAGCTCCCTGACATCTTTGTCTTCACGGATGGAGACCTTATCCAGAATATCTCCCAAGAAGAAGCCCGTTGCAAAGTACGGCGAAGGAGATGTCTGGATATTTCTGGGAATTCTTTGCAGTAGTCTGTCAAGCAAACTCTAGGACAAAGGTAAACAGAGACCTTTCTCTACCCTTTGGAATGAGATACAACAGTGAATACTGTGAAGTTCACCAACTCTTTTTGCCAAGGCTAATGCTGAGAGAAATCAGTCTTCAGAGTGAGGTTCTTATCCGACACTTGTCCTAATAGTCCATAGGGAGAACTTTTAAAAGGATCTAAGAAGGGGTAACTTTCCAGTCAGAGCTTCTCTGCAATTGATTGCTGATTTTCTTGTTTACCTTTGCTAGGAGAAGTTCCTTTCAGTCCCAACGGTAAAACCTATCTCTTTTGATTGAGTCGGACATTCCGACTGAATAGATTGTACCTTTCCTCATCGGGGGAATTGTCCATACTTCTGAGAACTTTCGAGTAGTTTTGCCTGTAAGGGGAACTTGGATGTAGCCTGAGTTCTTAGGTCCTTTTTAAAGTTCTCCTTATGGACCGTTACACCATTACTTGCTAGATCGGACATAGATGCAGGTAGGCTTCCACACCGAGCACTGTTCTATAATTGTATAAAGTATATTCCCCATCTTCCTTTGGCTTTTATGTAGGGCCCATTACTTATATCAGCCCTATATTGACAGGATATCCTTACAAGGATTTGAGGTTCTTCCATGACCATCTGTCTATAGACAGAGAGCTAGCTTAAGCTCTGAGATCATTATCTCAGGTTGAAGATGGTACAAGTCAACACTCAGCACTTCTTATGTTCAGTTGCTTGACATCCCGGGAGTTTTGACCAACCAGTTTGGTTATAGGAACTTCTCCCACCTCATGATGAGTCTCCTATTAACAGATGAGGGTTTGTACCCATGCATTAGTAAATAATTTTTAAAAGTAGGTAATATGATTTCAGCAGAGGAAAGAAAACATACTTGTTTTGGGTTGCAGTGTCCCTTGCTGAAGATTCACTTGTACTGTTTCTTTATCAAGTGGACCAATGCAGAAGAATCAAGTCTGACTTCTATGATATGATTTCTCCTCACTATACAAACCTTAGTCCTTTAACTTTGACTTCACACATCAACCACCCACATGCCTTAGGTGAAAGTCAAGGGGACATCTCAGTGTGCTAGAGAGGGGCAGAGCATCCCCCACCTCTTGTCTGTAACCATCGAAACACCTTGGTAATATTTATTTGTACTTTCTTGCAAAAGAAAGAAACTTCTACAACTCTTAATAAGAAATTTGGTACTGAAATAAAAAAGATATTCAGAATATCAAATTAACATTAGAACTGTATTTAGTTCAATTACAGTATAATTATATTGTATAGGTTCTTGGGCTATTCAAGATTTAAAGGGTTTAATATACACAGGGTAATGGAAATAGGCACAAGGTGACACAGAATTCTGCCCACCGCAGTATAATGGCTTAATGCATCAACTACACAAGTTAAGGCTGGAGGCTGTCATTAAGTATATCTCTGAAAAGCATCAAAATGTACTGTACCTTATAAGTACTGCTTTATGAAATACTATATTCTTGTTAGAAATATTAAAGGATAGAATATTGATCATATTAGATACCCCATCTGAACAGTCAAAATGAGGATCATACCATTCTCTCTCTACTATGTCACATTTATCTTATTGGCTCTGCACAGGTTCTTGATAACAGAATACTGTACGTACACAGGAAGTGAATTATCAAGTATGTCAAGCAAACACATAAATAAGAAGACAGTAAGTTCAAAACAAATTGCCTGAACCTTAACCTTCTAGATATATATTGGGACTTCTAGTTAATTATCCTAGTGAGCAAAATTGAACTTCTGTATTCCCTCTTAACTTCTACACTGGGTATAACTGGAAGTTGGTAGCAGGGACACAAAACCCTGGCCTGCTTCGGTGAAAGAAGGAAGTACAAAACCTTATATTATTGCAAATGCATTTCTTGTATTTTATCATGTAAATTAATCCATTAAAGATAATTCTTTAGAAAGAAATCATACCTTCAGAATACTATACTGCTATGAGACCGCATCCCACAAGCAGTGTACATGGAGAGGGTGAATAACGTGGGGTAATAGTCAGCACACTATGCTGAACACTATATACAGTAATAGAATATATATATGGAGATATGCAAACCACACCTGAATAATCCTGATATAATGATTATAATAAAGCACCAACCAAGCTATCCAAAATGTGCTTGAAGACATCTGAAATAGTATGAAATACAAGAGGGTAAGGTTAGGTACTGATCCCGAGCGTGGGTTTGATCTCGCAAAATCGAGTGACGTTCCTATTATTATTATTATTATTATTATTATTGTTACGTGCTAAGCTACAACCATAGTTGGAAAAGCAGAATGCTATAAGCCCGAGGGCTCCAACAGGGGAAATTGCCCAGTGAGGAAAGGAAATAAGGAAACTACAAGAAAAGTAATTAACAATCAATATAAAATATTTTAAGCTGGGTTGCTTCTAGAGAGGAGGGTTTAGGGGATTTTTTTCTTTGCCTACACATACACTGAATAGTCTGGCCTATTCTTTTCACATTCTCCTTTGACAACACTGAGATTACCAGACAGTTCTTCTTCACTCCAGGGGTTAACTACTGCAATGTAATTGTTCAGTGGCTACTTTCCTCTTGGTATGGGTAAAGGAGACTCTTTAGCTATGGTAAGCCGCTCTTCTAGGAGAAGGACACTCCAAAATCAAACCATTGTTCTCTAGTCTTGGGTAGTGCCATAACCTCTGTACCATGGTCTTCCACTGTCTTAGGGTAGAGTTCTCTTGCTTGAGGGTACAATCGGGCATGCTATTTCTATCTTGTTTCTCTTTCTCCTTTTTTATGAAGCTTTTATATAGTTTATATAAGATTGATCTAATTTGATGTTTTTATATAGTTAATATATGGTTGATCTAATTTGATGATGTTAATGATCCTAAAATATTTTATTTTGATTGTTATTACGTCTCTTGTAGTTTATCTATTTCCGTGTTTCCTCTCCTCACTGGGCTAGTTTATCCTATTGGAGCCCTTGTGCTAGCATCATGGATTTCCAACTAGGGTTGTAGCTTAGCTAGTAATAATAATAATAATAATAATAATAATAATAATAATAATAATCATCATCATCATCATCATCATCATCATCATCATCATCATCATCATCATCATCATCATCATAGTAATAATAATAATAATAAGAGAATATTTTTTTTTAATAGGTTATAAAGCTCACACTTCATAGATATTAGCAATGTGTACACGCAGGTAATATTCATTCAAATAAAGTAATTAAGTATCCAAACTATATTTAATTGATCTGCCCATCAATTTTTTTCTGAAACTAAGAATTTTGTTATAATTTGAATTTTATTCTACAGCGGCCTTCAATGGGGACCCGTCTCGCTTGTTATACCCAACAGACAGCTTGGGTCGTGTTTGTGGTAAAGACCCTGAAGTGGTAAATAAGACCTACCTTCTCTTCTTTGATCTGACGAGATGCGCTTCACCAAAAGTCATCGCAACTGGCTGTCCAACTCCACAGGTGAGTTGTGTGTGCCGGAAGTCCTCAACGGTCACAGTAATTATGCTCATCTGAAGCTTGATATAATAATAGAAGATGTTTTTATGTTGACCAGGCTGACACGAGTCTTTTTATAGTTTATATATGATATGTCTGTTTTTGACTTTGTTAATAGTTAATATAGGACATATCTATTTTGACATCGTTACTGTTTTAGAATGATTTATAGTTAACTTGTTCTCATCATTTATTTATTTCCTTATTTCGTTTCCTTACTGGGCTATTTTTCCCTATTGGAGCCCTTGGGTTTATAACATCTTGCTTTTCCGACTAGGGTTGTAGCTTGGCTAGTAATAATAATAATAATAATAGGCCTAAAGTAGTGCATAGTTTTTCAGTAAACAGTATGATTTATGGAGTTAGCCACATGATTTTCTCTTTAACTTGATCAGTTGGCTATGGAATTTTTTTTTTCATACATTTGCTGTTTGTTTAATTTTTCAAGGTGTGTGTGACGGAATGTCCCAAGGAAAACTGGTTTTACACACCTGTAGCCGATGCGAGCACTATTCGATCGAAACTCATATGTATCGAAGGCGTCAATGGTCTAACCGACCCAAGAGAACCAAAGGACTTGGTAGAGAAGGGCATTTGTGCATACTATTATGTGCAAAGTAAACCATGTAAGTATAATTTTCTAATAGGAATATTTGTAAATTAAGTAAAATAATGCAGTTAAGATCAAATCTTTTTAACATTGTTCTACAGATATTTGAAATAATATTGAAAGCCTTACATCTGTAAACTATATGCTTCATTTATGGACTTAATTAATTTTGATAAGTTTAGACATATTAACCCTTTTACCCCCAATGGACATACTGGTACGTTTCACAAAACTCATCCCTTTACTCCCATGGACGTACGGGTACGTCCTTGCAAAAAACTGTTATTTACATATTTTTGCATATTTTTTATAATTTTATGAGAAACTTCAGGCATTTTCCAAAAGAATGAGACCAACCTGACCTCTCTATGACAAAAAACTAAGGCTGTTAGAGCAATTTAAAAAAAATATATACTGCAAAATGTGCTTGAAAAAAAAACACCTGGGGGTTAAGGGTTGGAAAGTTCCAGATAGCTTGGGGGTAAAAGGGTTAAGGAATGTTTATTTTATAGTTTATTGTTCACTGGTGATGTTCTTGAATATGAAATTCTGCATTGAGAAATACTGTACCAGATTTTGATATTTCTACTAGTTTATTTCTAAGATTTTAAGTATCTCTTATATATACTCCCATAATTTAGTTCATTCACATTCTTTTACTTTTTATTACTGGAGTTGGATCAGTTTTCCTCTTTTGTAAATTGCAAGGTTTTGCAATTTTGTGAAAATTTCATGCCACTATTTTTTTTTTTATATTTTGAAGCAAGTTCTTGAATTAGTTATTAAAACTACATAGTATAGTCTGTTTTGAGAATTTCTTTATGCATCATAGCAAGCTAGAAGACTTCTGGTAACTCCACAATACAGCGATAGTACAATAAAAAGTACTTGAGGTGTTTATTCCCACAAAGTTAAGCCTGTACCGTAGTTTATCTTATTCCACTGTAATATAGAACAGCAAACATTATTCATGTATTAAAAGTTTTATAGTTTTCATTACCATGCCACTTGATGAACGTTTTTACATCACTTAGGGATATTATAGAACAAATTTTGGAGCTTTTCAAATGTCACCTTAACTTACTGAGAAAGGCACTGAAATTCATGAGGCCAATCGCACACATAGGGGTGATGACAGAATTTTATGTATTTAAGTGTTAGGATCTTGCAAAAGACAGTCTTTGTAAGTGCTTATTTAAGATTATATCGAATCGGTTAATTTTATAGATTTTTAACAAGATTGGATGCTGTACTTAGTGGAGTTATCGGTAGGTAATCTTTGTGAATTACCATTTTGAGTGATTCAATTTTGATTTTTAATTTTAGCAATCCTTCTAGAATTTTATTACAGTATTTGTTTTTACTCTATTTAAGAACTTGCTAATCCCCAAAACCAGGGAAACTGAAGGCTCAGAAATGAGAGTTTTGGGAGCTTGTTTTTCAGAGATGAAATAATTCACGCATCAAATTCGATCACCATCTCTCTAAGCTTCATATCCTGAAACAATAGTGTTCTCAAAGCTTATGTACAGTATGTATCTGATGAATGAGTATTGGCCATGAACATTTTACTTCTTATAGTTCTTCAGAGCCAAGATATCAATTTCAAGTAAACTTAGCAAAAATTTATCGTAGAGTGAAGAGTATAGAAGTCTTTAAATGGTGGTTGCACTTCCTAATAAAGGGAGATGATTAAAAAGATTGAAAGTGTGGGCAAGTGATTTTAAGATTCACAAGAACACTAAGGTCACATTTTTGCCTGATTATTATACAGTTATTCTCATATAGTGTAGATTCAAATTTGCTCAAACTGTGGGCCCAAGGATCCAGGGAGCACTCAATAGCATTTTAAAGTTTTACATCAGAATATACTGGAAAAATCATGATCATATAATGTACAGCGCAGTATTAGCAACCGCGGCAATAATGTGATTTGGTGATGTATTTTCAGTGGCCCGTAGATGCATCCCAAGAAATGTTACATTCTTTGCTGATAGTATCATGAGTTCTATTGAGGCAACATCCGGCCTGAACAAATTTGAAAAGTTTGAATATCTCACAAAGGCAATGAAATATGTTTTTCGATTTGCCAAGCTCCAGGAGGTATTTTTTCATCTTTTGTTATAAGATGTGCAGCTTAATTAACTAACCTAATTGCACACAGGTTCACCTTTCTTTAGCAGCATATGTCAAATATTTCATACTCTTGTAATCATACTAATTTTTGTATAGCGAGGCTTTTTTTACAAATACTGTCGTTCAAGCTTGGCAAAATTCTTACGTTTGCTAGTAACAGTTCATTTATCTAATTCCATTCAATAAATCTCATGCTGCTGCTGATGTAGTAATATTTAATGCCAAGCTGCTTTTAGGTGATCCTTCACTACCTTCAGTATTTGTAAGATACCTTCAAGAGCTGCAATTTCAAAACTGGGTTTAGGGTCTGTAATGAGATGGCTATGGAGACTTCTTATCAATTTACATCTCATGATTTCTGTACTAACCCTTTCCACT
This sequence comes from Palaemon carinicauda, assembly GCF_036898095.1. Classification (NCBI taxonomy): domain Eukaryota; kingdom Metazoa; phylum Arthropoda; class Malacostraca; order Decapoda; family Palaemonidae; genus Palaemon; species Palaemon carinicauda. The sequence goes on from NC_090735.1 coordinate 3,106,839, forward strand.
GCATGTATCTCAAGAGAGGATGGATATGGGATTGCTGGTGATATGGTTATGCTGTACATAGGAAATTCTATGGAATTGGAACCAATCTTACATGCACCTCACGGTTTGCATGGGTGCTATGCTTAAGGATGTACAGATACGGTTGTGGATTTTTAACTCTTCCTTCCATATAGTTTAATGACAGTACCAAGACTTTCAAAAACTATTGAACCAGATTGTTTGTGCATACAGTAGTTCTAAGCGAGTCCCATTACTTTACAAATGTACCCAAGGTGGTGGTAATATGAATGAAGCTGAATATGCCAACTGATCAAGGGTTTTATTATGGACTTTTTGTTAAGTAACATGATTTGTCTTCTGGGGTTTATTATAGTTGTAGACGGGAAAAGTTTTCCTACTAAAAAACCTGTGTTTCCTATAGAAAAACGCTTGTTTTCTTCGAAAATGACACTTATTTTCACTGCAAATAAAAATTTAATTATCTAAGAAATAATAATCAATGGGGTTAGCATGCGCAGCTCAGCATGTACTGCTTGCCAGTACAGTACATAGGAGCATGATGTTTTTCTTTTTCTCTGAGTGAAGCGAGCGCACGGTAGAGCGAAAACCATTAGGTTTCTAAAAGATATCCCCGTTCTTAGACGGTCTAATGAATTTTCGGTTTATTTGCTGTCATGAAGGTCAGATTCTGTGAAAGCTCATTATTTACTACAGGAAAAACTATTTTTTTTCTGTTCAAAATGTTGTTCCGTCTGAAACTATAATTTTACCGTCTTCATTTTTTTTTTATATATATATATATATATATATATATATATATTTGATGTCAGAAGGACAGTATTTCATACAAGAGGAAACAAATAATAGAAATTACGAGATCTGAAGCTTTGGCATTGAAATTTTTATTGGTGGATATCATTTTTCCAAATGTTAATTTTTTTTTCTATTGTGTTAGTTTTGATCACTGGTTATAAAAACTTCTTGTAGGCAATAATCTGAAATGCTTTCCTAATAGCTTTTAGGTACAATAGGTTTTCATTTATCATTTTCAGGTATGGCACATAATGCAAGTTTGCAGTTCATGAAAAAACTTTCTCTTGGTATAAAATTAGAATAGATATGAAAATCAATAATAGTACTGTACTTTTTTTTTAATTGAACTCAAAAAGCACCAGTTAAGACCTTTAATGCATACCTATTATTCAGAGACTGCTCATTTCAAGTGGCTAATGACTGTCAGGGCTGGTACAAATGGTACAGTTTTTGTTATACAGCCTGAGCTTAGGCAGAAGGACAGCAATATTTTGCTGGTTTGTTCTGGTGTCCCAGTGGTTTACTGCAGACTTTGTTGCTGACTGGGACCTTCCCCCATATATTCCGTACCATTTTCTATTCCCTTTATTTCCCGTGCCACTTCGCAGCCTGTTTGCACTATACTGCCGTTTTGATGTCATGCTCTCATGGTTATGGCAGTTTACACCACTGAAGGTTGGTTTAGCAACATTCCTCTTCCTCTTTTTTTTTTGAAGATTTATTTTAATGTTGTTACTGTTTTAAAATATTTAATTTTGATTGTTAATTACTTCTCTTGTAATTTGTTTATTTCCTTATTTCCTTTCTTCACTGAGCTATTATCCCCGTTGGAGCCCTTATATAGCATCTTGTTTTCCAACTAGGGTTGTAGCTTAGCAAGTAATAATAATAATAGTAACTGTATCTGGCATACCTGATAGACAGCATTCCACTATGTTGGGATGAAACTGGCCGCAAGATTCTGATTGGTAGTCGTGTAAATTTAACTTTGTGCTGTTTAGAAGCATCAGTAGCAGGTGACTAATTACCGAGTTGCTTGAGGAACCAAACTGGTCAGATAGTGTTCTTCAATGTCCTAAAACCTTACCCCTCTTGGTGAGTAACTGGTGGTTCTAGCTTAACAAGGGTTGTGGTGGCCGATGTTGTAACGTCCTTGGCTGGTAAACGCCAGACCGGGGTTCGAGTCCCGCTCAAACTCGTTAGTTTCTTTAGTCGCTGCAACCTCACCATTCTTGTGAGCTAAGGATAGGGGATTTGGGGAGCCTATAGGTTTATATGCTGAGTTTATCAGCAGCCATTGTCTGGCCCTCATTGGTCCAGGCTTTGGTGCTGATCATATGTATACAGGGTCAGTCTCTAGGTCATTGTCCTACTTGATAGGGCAATGTCACTGTCCCTTACCTCTGCCATTCATGAGCGGTCATTAAACCTTTAAACTCTGCCCATGAACATAGAGTTGGAGTCTTGGCGAGTAAATGGCGGACCTTGTAGGAGGCAGGAAAGTTTAGCTGGTACTGGTATTTTATTGTAGTAAATTTCTATACATTAAAATGTAATTTCCATATTTTTGAATTCTTGTAAAGTATTGGCAACTGTATTAGTATTAAAGTACAGTATAAGTTTTTACAAACTTTGCTAAAGCTTTCTGTCGTAAGTTGCTGTTTGCAATGCTAATTTATTTGTTTTCATTTTGGGAGCTTCTCTAAATAGATTTGTTAGTATCTTCAATTTTGTCTTACATTATAGCTGTTGAATTTAAGGGCAGCTTTTGGAAATGAGTCATTGGTCTTTACTTTGACTAATTACTGATTTTCTATTTCACTTTCACGTTTGATAGTTAATGGAACAAATGCAAATTAAAAGCAGCAAAATATCATTGTAGCTGTGTTTTCAGTTGCTTGGATACATTTACTGTAATATTGCAATCATTATTGGAAATTCTAAACATTTGAATTTCTGTGAGACAATATATTTTCCAATTCACCAAGCTATGGGGACATTTGTTTATGTTTATTATTAGCTGTTTAGGATAGTCGGATAACTGTATAACAAAAGGATTCATGTTTGATAGAAATTTAAGCTTTTTCTAACCATACACATAATTATGTAGTAATTTTATTTTATCACTGTACTGTACAGTTTGCAATGCCACAAAATTTTCAGTAATTGTTCATTGAATTAAAACTTTAACTAACCTTTTCAACTTCATAAAATAAAAATGACATAGGAGTGATTTCTCCAAAGATTTTATAGACTTGTCTATCTTGAGCCAGTTTTATTTTCCCATGATCTGAATATTATTCCAATGTCTGGTCTTTAGTGACTGATTGTCATTGTAGACTCTTTGATAGGAAATGTCTATAAAATTCCCTGATTAAGATATAGACGGTATTTTCTGGCACAGTTCTTCAATTAGCTCGTTGTCCACTTTTTTCTAATTCTTATCATTCATTACATTTGATAAAATTCAAGGCAAATTATTCACTTTTTAAAAGAGTTTTACACACTAAAAAGTATATGTAATAAATTTTCTCTTTATTTATTGATAATGTTTTATTCTTTATTGATAATGTAAACAGTATTAGTTCGATATCGTAATTAAAAGAAACTGAGTAGGTTACCTTGTTGGCCTACACTTCAGTAATACGCATGTATGCAGCAAGTAAGTGTAGCGTTGCGAGAAAAATCTTTGAGTAGTTAAAATTAAGTAAAATTGAAGGCAGTATAAATTGGTCACGTTTTAAAAGCATCTTACAGGTGGTCCTCGGGTTACAATGGATATCCTATGCTATGGTGTCAGTGAATTTCAACTGAAGTTGAAACAGACCTAAATACAGCACTGAAGTCAGCCCCCTGTACTAGTGTAGCATGATAAGATCATAATGTAGGAGTGTCGTCTCCCTTCCTCAGGCTGGAGTAGAGTAGTGGAAAAGATGCTATCTACGTCATTAAATATGTCAATTCTATGTCATAAAATGTTATGACATAGAATTGCCATATTTAATAACATAGATAGCATCGTTTCCACTACTCTACTCCAGCCTGAGGAAGGGAGACGACACTCCTGAAACACCAAGAAATAAATAGGAACATACTGTAAATATATTTTTGAATCATAAATACTGAGAGAATATGCTAATGCAAAAAAACGTTGCAAGGGGAGATTGTCGTAACTCAAGGACCTACTGTATTAAGAACAAATAACTTTGAGGAATTCTTGATACAGCTTTTGTTTACGTCCACATTCTCTAGAGTTGTGTCAGTCAGCTGACTGAAAACTTGAAAAAATCAATAATATTATAGATTACTAATTTAATTAGTGTCTACAGGCAGGAATTCTTGTTACATTCATAGCTTAGTTTGCTAGTGATAGAAGGATTAGCTGACTGTAAACTTGTAAAAAATGAATTTGAAATTATTGATTGGTAAAATGTGGAAAGAATTAATAGATAGGTTATAGAATACTAATTCCATTGTTATCTAAATGTAGGAATTCTAGTTACATTCATAGCCTATAGTCTATTTTTTATAGCGGTGCATATTTGCACTTGACTCACAGGGGTGCCCTTTTAGCTCGGAAAGGTTCCTGATACCTGATTGGTCGGAAGTATTTTTGTCCAAACACCTTCATTGTTCTCGAATGATTACCAAGTAATGTGAATCGAAACTTATTTATTAACCTATATTTCTCCATCATATATATGTTTTGTCAATAAACAATGTGAAAGAATAAATATGTTATAAAGAATCGTCTTGGTAAGTCTAAATTTAATAACACAATCCGCCGAAGTCAACGACAGCAGCTTGTTTTCGGATGCACGCTTTGTAATTTTGTAATTTTTCACATATTTTAACACAAATTGGATTAGATTACACTCAGCATAAGTTAAACATGTTATTATAAACTTTCTTTGAATACCAGAACTTACCAAAAATATGGAATTAATAAAACCCGATATTTGTGAAAACTTATGGGGAGGTAAAAGAACAGCCTGTAGCGGCCTGGCGGGAAAACGATCCCTTCTGACTCGTAGACGCAGTTTTTTTTTTTCTTTCGTAATATAGTTCGGCCTATTCCTTTCAGTTTAAATAGTCTTACATTGTTTCTCTTCGTATTATTTTGCTTAGTATTTTCCCACATTCCTGTTCCTCACCGAATATCTATCTATTTTCCCCGATATCCCTTCTTTCATATATGGGATATCCGAACTACGATTCCTTATTTCTTATCCTCTGTCGAAAGTGATGGCTTGAAGGGAAGCGCGTGCTAGTCTCATTAAAATAGTGTAGAGGCGGGAATAAAAAAATACTATTCTTAATATCAGGTTTACAGAATAGGTTATACTTGCTACACAGCATAACATTTATGTTGTTATTATTATTTACATACTTACTGATGTAAGGTGCAAAACATAAGGAATCGTAGTGCGGATATCACATAGGCCTATATGAAAGAAGGGATATCGGGGAAAATAGATAGATATTCGGTGAGGAACAGGAATGTGGGAAAATACTAAGCAAAATAATACGAAGAGAAACAATGTAAGACTATTCAAACTGAAAGGAATAGGCCGAACTATATTACGAAAGAAAAAAAAAAACTGCGTCTACGAGTCAGAAGGGATCGTTTTCCCGCCAGGCCGCTACAGGCTGTTTTTTTACCTCCCCATAAGTTTTCACAAATATCGGGTTTTATTAATTCCATATTTTTGGTAAGTTCTGGTATTCAAAGAAAGTTTATAATAACATGTTTAACTTATGCTGAGTGTAATCTAATCCAATTTGTGTTAAAATATGTGAAAAATTACAAAATTACAAAGCGTGCATCCGAAAACAAGCTGCTGTCGTTGACTTCGGCGGATTGTGTTATTAAATTTAGACTTACCAAGACGATTCTTTATAACATATTTATTCTTTCACATTGTTTATTGACAAAACATATATATGATGGAGAAATATAGGTTAATAAATAAGTTTCGATTCACATTACTTGGTAATCATTCGAGAACAATGAAGGTGTTCGGACAAAAATACTTCCGACCAATCAGGTATCAGGAACCTTTCCGAGCTAAAAGGGCACCCCTGTGAGTCAAGTGCAAATATGCACCGCTATAAAAAATAGACTATAGTTAGCTAGTAGCAGGATCAGCTGATGGAAAGTAGGAAATGGTTGAGAGTTGCTGTTGGTTTGGAAGTTGTCAAAACCCTAAGAAAGTTGGACAAGCAAACTTTTCTGCTTCTAAATGAGCTCTCAGATTGCATCTGGTTTGTTTAGTGATGGTTTTCTGTATACAGCATTGATTTCTAAATCTACTGTGGTACTCTATATAATGAAAACTAAAAGTTTATTTATATGCTGTTAGACACATTACCATTTATGTAATATATATTGGGATTGTATTTAATTTCAAATACAATAAAGTTATTGCGTATTCATATACTGTACATGACATTGGACAGGAGCTTCCCATGAGAAATGTGGTTTGTTCTTACACGAGAATAAACCCTACCCACTTTACTATAGATATATGATATCAACATAGCTGGAATCTAGCCATAAGCTTTAATGTGAGGTGTCAACGACCCTCCGCTTGTCGGTGGGGTTAGCGGAGAATAGACTGACCACCCCACTTAAACACTTGCCCAGTGGATTACATCCCTTTACTTTGAAAGTTCACAAAGTGTCAAGGTGCCTCTCTCATGCACTAACAATCTCAAGGGTTATACCAGGGTCAAGTTTCTCAGCCAGTTGGGATAGGACTTCCATCCACCTAAGGGCGAGTCTCCATAGTAAAGACCGAATGGTTTGTATAAGTATATTGTATTTTCCTAATTATACAAACCGTGAGATTTTTACTCATACATTTCCCATCATAACCTGTCCCCCAAGAAGTCCTGCCAACAATGAAAAATAATGGTATCCACTGGGTAAGAGTGTGAGTGTCATGGCCGGTATATACCCACTACTCTCCCCTAATAGTCCATTTCTTTTAGCGAGGCATATTTGCACCGACTCGCAGCGGTGCCCTTTTAGCTCGGAAAAGTTTCCTGATAGCTGGTTGGTTGGACAAGATAATTCTAACCAATCAGCGATCAGGAAACTTTTCCGAGCTTAAAGGGCACCGCTGCGAGTCGGTGCAAATCTTCCTCACTAAAAGAAATGTACTATAGTGTAGGATTATAGACACCTTGTGTATAAGTTTGTCTAGGTTCCAGCTACACCGAAAACATGACCACAGTAGAGAGTGAAGGGTTTGAATTAGTGTAGGAACAAACCACAATTCCCATGGGAAGCTCCTGCCCAATGTCCCATTCTGTACATTATATGAATAAACAATCACCTTACTGTATTTGAAGTTGTATACATTTTTAATTAAAGTATTTTAAGTCAAAAAAATATTTTATGTACTGGATATGCTGCATGGCTGGTACTGAGAAGATTTCTAAAGAGTGATTTTTATTGTAGTGGCAGGACGTTGCATTCCTAAAGTCCCTGGTGGAAATATTACAATGGATGGAGCAACAATTCTGAATGTTGCTAATGAAACTGTAACAGGGAAGGTACTTGCAGATGCTTCAAAATACCTTGCAAAATTCTATCAGGCCTCAGAGGTAATTAAGAAATGTTTGGTGGCTGCAGTGACTTGACTGATTGTTTTGGTGGTTGTGTGTCATAACTTGGATATTTTTATTACCTAAAAAATTATTTTTTTCAATGTTTATGTTATATGAATTCCACTTGGAGTGGTGACAATTTTCAAGACGAATGCTTTTCCTTAAACCTTCTTTCAGTTTCAAATGTATACATGTATATACACATGATATATATATATATATATATATATATATATATATATATATATATATATATATATATATATATATATATATATATATATATATATATATATATATATATATATATATATATATATATATATATATATATATATATATATATATATATATATATATATATATATATATATATATATATATATATATATATATATATATATATATATATATATATATATATAATATATATATATATATATATATATATATATATATATATATATATATATATATATATATATATATATATATATATATATATATATATATATATATATATATATATATATATATATATATATATATATATATATATATATATATATATATATATATATATATATATATATATATATATATATATATATATATATATATATATATATATATATATATATATATATATATATATATATATATATATATATATATATATATATATATATATATATATATATATATATATATATATATATATATATATATATATATATATATATATATATATATATATATATATATATATATATATATATATATATATATATATATATATATATATATATATATATATATATATATATATATATATATATATATATATATATATATATATATATATATATATATATATATATATATATATATATATATATATATATATATATATATATATATATATATATATATATATATATATATATATATATATATATATATATATATATATATATATATATATATATATATATATATATATATATATATATATATATATATATATATATATATATATATATATATATATATATATATATATATATATATATATATATATATATATATATATATATATATATATATATATATATATATATATATATATATATATATATATATATATATATATATATATATATATATATATATATATATATATATATATATATATATATATATATATATATATATATATATATATATATATATATATATATATATATATATATATATATATATATATATATATATATATATATATATATATATATATATATATATATATATATATATATATATATATATATATATATATATATATATATATATATATATATATATATATATATATATATATATATATAATATATATATATATATATATATATATATATATATATATATATATATATATATATATATATATATATATATATATATATATATATATATATATATATATATATATATATATACTTGTGTGTATATATAAAGCACTTTTCCTTTAATTTTTTTGTAAATTTCTATTTTCAGAGCTTTGTGTTCATTCCCACATGTGGATATGCCACCCAAATGCATTTTTGTGTTTAATTTACTCTTCTATTTAAAATTTGTTCTTATTTATGTATCATATTAAGATAGTATTATTTGTATTCTAATACTGTATTGTTCTTGTAGATTTGCATCCAAGCATGAAAAATGTTTCTTAGTGAATATTTTGGTGCTTGGCTTACTTTCATTTTTGCTTGTTGGGAAACTTATTCGCTCTCTGTCATTAACATTTTTTCGTATGCTTTGCACAGTAATTTATGCACCTCATACATTTGCTTACTCTATGTGTAGTTAGAGCAGTTTAATTACTGTTGTGCTTTAGTGGAAATGTATTTTCAAGACAAAACTTTCACAATTGAAAAGTGAAAAAAGATGAGGTAAATATCACATTTTGAAGGCTTAATTTTGTCAATGACTGTTTGAAAGGTTTTTTGAACATACAGTAATGTATAAATGTTCAAGGGTCATCAGAGGGTAAAAATATGTAAATGTATTCAGAACATCTTTTCCATTGTTACCGTATTTATTAATTTATATAATTTGTAAGGATTCCATTACTTGCATATCAAGCCTTGAATTTTCAGCTAAATGGTACAAAAGTTTAATTTTATCATCAAAGTTTTAGATTTAAAAGCCAGACTAGTTTAAAGAAAGTAAAATTTTATCATCAAAGCTTTAGATTTAAAAGCCAGACGAGTTAAGAAAATAGGAAATGAAAATTGTGAGGATTGGAACCCATATAATATTGCAACAATTCAAAGTAGGACCTACATTATGGATCTTTTTTTTAATAATCTTTATTAGAGGTATTAATTAATATGACTTCATTAAGAGCTTACGAAGTATGACAGAAGTTTAATCAAGGGATGAAACATCTTCCATATAAAATTTGTAATACTATATCCAAGTCCACACCTATGTATAATGTTCAAAAATCATTCCGACACCCAAACCGATCATTTGAATGTCTATCAAATGCGGTTCATGGCAGTGATTTACAGTATTTTAGTTCTGAGGAAGAATTTATTGTCATAGTAGATTGCTGATTTCACCTGGAAAAAAAGTTCACATCATAATTGAGACAAATGTTACAGTGTTTAATTGATCTGATAAGTTTAACAGGAACATTCAGAAAGTGTAGTGGTTATAAAGATTAATTAACCATCTCATAACCGAATTCATTAAGTTACTGTACAACTATTTGCATACCCTCTACAATAGGCTTAAATTATTTGATTCAGATTTTTATGTTTCCAATTAGGCTTTTTATCTTATTTGACATGAGCTCAGTAAATGCATACAGTAGCGCTCTAAATTCCTTAGTGTCTGCACCATAATGTTATTTTCTCAATTTTTAGTCCAGTTTAGTTATGGCATATACTTTTGAAAGGTCATAAAAATACATGTGTTTTTAAATTTTGTCAAAAAATTTTCGAGTTATGGAATCCTTAATTTGTTCCTACTCGAATACAAACCTGATTCCTTAAATAGGAGGTCGATTCAACCTCGGCTGAAACTTGGCAGTTTAAACTTATATTGAGGTGTCAGCAGTAGCCAGTAATTACTGGACGTTGGCGGGGAATCCCTCCTTCCCTCTGGCCGGTACACTGAACAGTCACTGTAGACGACTGGGTAATACTGGCAGGCACAGTCCCAAGTTAATCATCACCAGGGGAGAGTTACTATCTTGTTTTGTCGTGATTTGAAATATGTGAGAAATCCAAAGTCCAGGCTTTCTTCCAAATAAAGAATGAAATACTTGAGCATGGACATAGATATGGTAATGAGAAGTTAATCCATTCCAAGACATATTAACCCAGTTCAGGAAAGTAGCTCATCCTTTTCTTCATCAGGCACACTTGACACCATTAAAAGAATTGTTCCTCACTGTCATCTCCATCTAAGATCGCTGCAGTGCTTTCTAAAATGACACTGGATGCAAACCACAGATTCTCCTCTGATCCTGGTACTGATTGATCACAGTACTGTACTTAACTTGACCTAACTTGGTGGATAGATGAGGAGAATCTGTTTCAGGAGTCTCACTTAGTGTCCCCCTCCATATTTCCTTTTTACAGATGCATCAATGAGAAGGTGGGGGGGGGACCCATCTCGTGGACCATCTGTCATCAGGACAGTGATCAGATAAAGTAAAATCTCTTAAACCAGTGTTCTTGGAATTGAAGGTACCTCACCTAGCACTTCTCTTCTAGTCTCTTTTAGTTGGTCACTTGCTTGCATTTATGAATGACAATGCAACCATAGTAGCATACAGTATATCAACAAGGAAAGCTGTTAAATAGCTGTGTTAGTGTGCGAATAGGCAATTCACCATGCTATAGTCCTCCAAGCCCAGTTCATTCCTGGCAAGAGGAATGTCATACCAGACAAATTGAGTCACAAGTGTGAGAGAGATAGGTCCGAATGGTGTTTAAATCCCCAAGCAGAAATAAAGCTCCTGACTTTGTAGGGTTTCCCAACAATAGTCATGTTTGCAACAAACCTCAACAGAAAGAAAGCTACCAGTATACTGCTCACCAGTGCCAGACCTAGCAGCGATACTCGAGGACAGATTTCAGAATCCATGGGATGGCCGTAACATCCATGTTTTTCTGCCCTTTTGACTTTGAAGGATTATAAACAAGGTGTTTTCATCCCAAAACCTAAAGTTGACTCTAGTATCTCCAAAATGCCCTCAAACAAAATAGTAACCAGACCACCTGCTTATATTAGAGGAAATTCTGAGAGAGCTGCTCCCATGGCAGAGTTTCCACAACTCTGAGAAATCCTTATCACTTCAAGGGTGGAAGTTATCCAGCACCTCTTACGAGAGAGGCTTTATGCACAAGACAGCAAGACATCTTCCTCTAACATATATCAGGCAAAGTGGGCAATTTTCTTTGGTTGATGCCATCAAAGGAATAATTCTCCTCGAAGCTCTTTTCCACTAGTTGCAGACTTTTTAGCTTAGTTATGAAAGGAAAGACGTGCCTCTGTCTTAATGGTGAAAATTTATCGTTCTGCCTTGATCCATTTACTGAGACTGAGAGGAGTGGATATTTCCTCCAAGGGAGAATTATCTGTATTTATTAGGAGCAGGGAGCAGACCTATCTTCCCAGCAAAATTGGATCTTTAGCTCAGGGTGTAACTAGGTGTTGCTGTCTTTGAAGAGAGCTCCTTATGAACTGTTGAGATGAGCCTCAGATAGGGACCTTACCCTGAAAATGTTTTTTTTTTTTGCTTGCCTTGGCTTGGACGAAGTGGGTGGGTGAACTACACACTCGTGTATTCGTTCTCTTATTTTGAGCATTGGAGGCAGGTCTTTTTTATATTTTGTTCCTAATTTTGTAGAGAGATCTCAAAATCTGTGTATCTTTTATTCCAGGTTTTCAACCATTACAGTTTCATCACTTAAGGAGCCATATATTAAAATTTGTTTAAAAATTCTTAATTTCTACATATGCAATCACAGGTCTTTAGACTTGTTTTCATTTGCACCTGTGATTGCTGCTCAGCAAGTGGTGTAGTGACTCTAATCCATTACATGATCAAAACTATCACATCTAAGATAGTGGTTACAACTTCAACTCTAAAGCAAGAGTGAGAATGCCATGTCTGGCCCTTTTCTTCTTTTTCTTCCCCTTTGGGTATAGTTGTTGGAATCCTATATAGCAGAATGGACAGAGATGCAGGTAAGCCTCACATTTAGCTAGCAGCTTTCTTTTTCTGTGAAATAGATTTCATTCCACCATCCTCATAACAAAGGGGAAGATTGATTGATTGATTTAAGGTTTTCAGACAAAGTGGAAGATGGATATTTACAGGCAAACCCATCAAAGATACTTTCTTTTGCAACAGTCCTGGTCCGAGGACCTGACCTTTCCCTCGACCCAGGTTCACCAGGTGTCTAGGATGTTATTGCCTGCACCTTATCAGGTTTGTGATCGGCTATCCCGGGATTTTAGCCTGCCAGTTTGGAAATAGGCTACTTCATCCAACATGAGGATGAAGAATTGTATTTGAGTTAAAATGAATCAGAAATTTTAAAAGTAATTTTTATTTTTTCTAACTCAATTTCATGTTTTCATCTCCCCTGAAAGTCACAGATGTAATTAAAGTGAATGTTCCTTGTACTGGCAAGGGACATGGCATGCCCATCAGCTGCCAGTAATTATCGGCTACTGCAGACACCTCGTTGTAAGTTTTAACTGTCAAGTTCCAGCTGCACTTGAATCGATTTCCTGTTTTGGGGCTCAGGTTTGTATAATTTGAAAAAAATAAAACTTAATTTTAAAATCTGTGATATTTTCATCAGATGTGATTGTAGGGTCGCAGTTAATGATTTTTTTACGAAACAAAATCAAGTCTTTACTATGTTGATATGCTTTGCTATATTGTTTTTCTATTTAGAATGTTTCAAATTTGTTACGTATTCTAAAGCATCAGACATATTTGACTCTCATTAAGGAAAAACTAAGGTATGTAAATAATTGTTCTTGAAATATCACCTTTGAAAATATTGTCTTTATATGGATTTGGTAATATTTTTATTTCATATGTTGAACTGTTTTAGGGGACTCGTTACTAACTCACTATTTTGAAACAGGTAGCGGAGGGAGTTTTCCAAGATATTAAAACTACATGGTGGATCATCTTGGCAGGATTTGTTGTGGCAATGGTAGTGTCCTTCTTATGGATATTCCTACTAAGGTTCATATCAGCAGTTATGATTTGGTTCTCTCTGGTGGCATTTGTTGGGCTTTCTGGCTTTGGTGAGTTACCACTTCATTTATTGATTTGTGATTCAATTCCCTTGATATTTACATATATATTCATTCCTTCAGAACTTGCTATTCACATGACACATATGTAGTAAGAATCACCAATCTGTCACTGTTTTTGTACAATCACAAAGAAATGAAAAGAGAGAAACTAAGATAAAGTTAGAGATAATAGGGTATGATGGTTCTTAACCCTTTTACCCCCAAAGGACGTACTGGTACGTTTCGCAAAACTCATCCTTTACCCCCATGGACGTACCGGTACGTCCTTGCAAAAAACTGCTATTTAAATTTTTTTTGCATATTTTTGATAATTTTTTTTGAAAAACTTCAGGCATTTTCCAAGAGAATGAGACCAACCTGACCTCTCTATGACGAAAATTAAGGCTGTTAGAGCAATTTTGAACAAATTTACTGCAAAATGTTCTTGAAAAAAAATAACCCTTGGGGGTTAAGTGTTGGAAATTTCCAAATAGCCTAGGGGTAAAAGGGTTAAGCTACATCCCAACCTAATTCTCTGTAACCCTGCCTAAGCTACATACCTTCTTGGCCATAGAAGATCTTCTCATGTTAACACCAGTCTCTCTTAACCTTTGCTAAATTGTATGGCAGGAGTACTTGAGTTAATCCATTATGACTTGACCTAATCTTGGGTGCAGATCATACCTGTGGTACATTTAGTGTCAATGTAGCAGATGCATTTTTTATCTCCTTGGCTGCTGGCTGTTGTCATCTCATATTGAGGCAGGAGACCTTTTGGACCATTATGATTGATTGTAATTTATGATAACCTGATCAATATCTCGAGAACAGTTTGTGAAACTAAATATATTTTTCAAACATGTGATTTGAAATTTTTTTTATTTTATAATGAAAAGAAATTGTAGAGCAAGTTAGGCAATTTTCAATTAAAACCCCTGATTTAATATAATTATATGTAGAGTAGGTTTGTGTATGAATAGGCACTTATTGGTCACAAATACAGTACTGTTTGGTCAAATAGTCACTTCAATTTCTTTATAAAGTTAAATGGAGGAGCAACTCACTCACATTGTTCAGTCTGTATTGTTGATTAATTTAGAATATATTTTGATATTACTGAATGCATTCACCAAATTTCTCTTTGGCCTTAGTAATATACAATACTTAATTTTAATCTAATCTAGTTTTTTCCCTTGATTGGGTTGAATTTGCTTCATCTAGAAAAGAATATTATTTTATTTTTCCATACTACTGTATTGGACCGAGTTGGAAAGTTCACATTCTCTACTGTACAGTACTTTATAAATCTTGTATAAGCCTTAACTTTGTTTTTAATGATTATTTGACAGTTTTAGAGAGTCTTTCATGAGAATTCTGCTGTAGATTAATTCGCAGAATTCATTGAATATTGTTGATTCTTTTTTTAACTTTTAAAAACCAAAATCTTATTTCGCAGGTTGTTATTACACCATGAACAAGTATCTAACTTTGCGAAAGGATGGAGCTGTAAACATGACCATGCCTGAATTTGAATTCACCACCGAGTTTAGCAAGTACGGAGAACTAGAAACAACGTGGCTCGTTTTGTTCATCATCACATTGACGGTCTTCTTGGTGTGTTTCTTTGTTCTCATATTTTTG
Source organism: Palaemon carinicauda (assembly GCF_036898095.1). NCBI lineage: Eukaryota > Metazoa > Arthropoda > Malacostraca > Decapoda > Palaemonidae > Palaemon > Palaemon carinicauda. The sequence continues at coordinate 3,122,247 of NC_090735.1, forward strand.
CGGAAGAGGATCAACATAGCTATTGCCCTCATTGGACAGGCTAGCAAGTAAGAGCCCTTACTGTACTCTACTTTCGTTTTAGTTTCTAGTACTGTATACCCAATCTATTGACTAAATATAACTCTAAACCCAATCTATTGACTAAATATAACTCTAAAGCTGTACTCCTTTAAGTTGATAGGTTTAGCTAGCCCTTCATGTTCTCAGCGACCATGATCCTGTTGAAATTTATCACTATCAGACTGGAATTTGCCACTATTTTGGCATCCTATCAAGAAATTCAAGGTGGTTGGCAAGTCCTGTGCTGATTAGATCAGGCTGACATAATTCTTTTTATAGTTTATTTATAACATACTGTATCTGTTTTGATGCTGTTACTGTTTTTAAAATATTTTATTGTTAATTTTTTCTCCGTTCATTTATTTCCTTATTTCCTTTCCTCACTGGGCAATTTTTCCCTATTGGAGCCCTTGGGCTTATAGCATCTTGCTTTCCTAACATAGGTTGTAGCTTAGCTAATAATAATAATAATAATAATAACTAAAATATTTAGTCTGAAATTTCTGAAAATAAATATCTGTACCTCTGTAGGCAATTTACTCTGGAATAGAATAGCAATAAGCTAATGGGTAGTCTAAATGAGTAACTTGGTGTTGAAGGCTTTTCATAATTCTTTCAAAATCCAGCTAAAACTGTTCCGATTCATGGTGAAGTAATACTTTATAATATGTAGATACAAGCCCACCATCAATAATCTGGCACCTTATTTAATCCTGGAGTAATATGGGAACCAATCAAAATTAGCTAATTAAAGAATATTTAAGACTGTGAGATTGCTATTACCTTACAGATGCATTTAGCTATTTCTTCACTGTCCTGAAATTAACCGAAAATAAAGTCCTAAATCCCCTACCCTGTTCACACCCATACAACATCACTCGTCAATTGGAAATAGAAATTAAGACTAGATACTGTACATGAGCTCCTTTTGAGTTCATTCAGAACTCGACTCTGTGCATTTATACATATACAGTACTGTGTACAGTCTTGATGTGATATGTGGCAGATGTAAAGTTTTAAGATGAAATTATTAGTAAGCTAAAACAGCATAATTTAAGAATAAAGCAATTTAGCCCCGTCACTACAATGACGTCTGCTTGACGTCAAAACATGTCCGGTACTATACACTTTTACGTAATGGATACTGTACGTCTTTTAAAAGTATAAACCATATAAAAGTTGAAATCGCTTGTATATCTTACAAACGAGTACAGCACATAGTCGTATATCACACCTAGGAAATTTCCCTAAAATAGCTCTTTCCCTCACCGATATTAGCTCCTCCTCCTCCTTTCTTCAGCCAACCAATGAAAACTTTGGGATTCTAGCCTCTTTTGGTTGAGTAGCTTATACATGGCAAAAACATGAGTTATTTGTGTTTAGTAAATAAATCATATCTATGGAAATTAGTTATTTTCTTTAAAAAATGGGCCAAGTTAACATGCTTGTATCACTTTAATAGTCCATCCATTAATATTTCAATCTTTAAATTCACAACTTACTCTTTCTGAAGGTGTGAAAATAGTTTGTTTTTTTATTTCCTGTGTACAGTATTACATATTTCAAAAAATAATCTTTTAATTACAGGGCTGTTGGTGACATAATGTCAACTTTATTCTTCCCCATCATACCATACATAATGCAGCTAATAGTTTTGGGATTCTTTTGTGTTGTGGCCTTGTACCTTTCATCTGCTGGAAAAGCTCAATACAGAATCATGTGTCCTAGCAAAGGATGTAATTGTGAAGCGTTTGGTATAAAGGTAAGTAACAGCCTGCTGTAGGTTCAAGTAATTTAAGCTATCTCTGTCTCCAAAATCTAGTACCAAAGAATGATGTATTGGATACAGTATTAAAGCTGTTTTGTAAATGTGTTTAAAATATTTTCTGTGCCACCTTAAATGGTTATTGTTGTAACCAGTAGGTAGTAGGTTGGCCAGGGCACAAGCCGCCCGTTGAGATACTACCACTAGAGAGTTGTGGGGTCCTTTGACTGGCCAGACAGTACTACATTGGATCTTTCTCTCTGGTTACGGTTCTTTCCCTTTGCCTACACAGACACCGAATAGTCTGGTCTATTCTTTACAGATTCTCTTCTGTCCTCATACACCTGACAACACTGAGATTACCAAACAATTCTTCTTCTCCCAAGGGGTTTAACTACTGCTCTTTAATTGTTCAGTGGATACTTTCCTCTTGGTAAGGGTAGAAGAGAGACTTAAGCTATGGTAAGCAGCTCTTCTAGGAGAAGGACACTCCAAAATCAAACCATTGTTCTCTAGTCTTGGGTAGTGCCATAGCCTCTGTACCATTGTCTTCCACTATCTTGGGTTAGAGTTCTCTTGCTTGAGGGTACACTCGGGCACACTGATCTATCTAGTTTCTCCTCTTCTTGTTTTGTTAAAGTTTTTGTAGTTTATATAGGAAATATTTATTACAATGTTTTAACTGTTCTAAAATATTTTATTTTTCCTTGTTTCCTTTCCTCACTGGGCTATTTTCCCTGTTGGGGCCCCCTGGGCTTATAGCATCCTGCTTTTCCAACTAGGGTTGTAGCTTAGCATTTAATAATAATAATAATAATAATAATAATAATAATAATAATAATAATAATAATAATACTGTATATCTTTTAGTTTGCTAGATACAATGAAAGTTCATTTAGTATGAGTCCTGGAATTATTTTATTCTTGTCACAGTCAAATTTGTTGTGTTAAATGTTTCCACATTTGGTACAAGATGTATTTGGATATTCCTAAAAGTTTTAAATAAGCTTTACTGGGGGATTCCTTTGACATCTTCAACAACCCTTATTTGTATATATAAAATTTTTTTCTGGTCCCCATGCCTGTTGAGTTAGTGCTTGTTTCTCAAAGTGCCAAAGCTCTTTCTCAGCTCAGTTGCGAAAGTGTTTTACTGGCCAGTGTCATATATAAGATCTTTTACTTGGAAACTGTAAGAAAGCCATTCTGGCAAAGTTGTCTTTTTTATACTTAGAAGCGGAGGAAAGATATAATACTTTGGTAAAGTGCCATGCTTTAAAGATTTTTATGTATTCATATTTCTTCCTTGTTGTTTATGTTTAATTTTCTTATTTCTCTATCTATATGATTTGTTTTAAATATTTTCATTCAATTATGTGCAAGATTGCAGAGCAAGTGTTTGGTCTGCACCCTCTTTATGAACAATAGTAGAATTAAGAATAACTGTCAGTATTTATTATAGAATTTTCTGTATAACATTAGAGCCTGGAGTGTATCAGGTATAAATTGAATCTAGTAAAATGTCATGCATTTCAAATCAAATTAACTACATTTTTCAATTATAACAACTATTCCCAGTTACAGTACCTACATATTTGCTCCAGCGCAACATACAAACCTCCCGCTTTTTAATGTGGATATTTTTTTGACAAAGCTGAAAATAGCCGATAAGCTTTTTCTTGCAGAGTATAATTACCCACCGCTAGTTAGCGAGGGGTCCCACCAGCACTAGCGACCAACTGTCACTTTTATAATTGCGGCAGGACTTCTCAGCAGTTGGTGCAGGTGGGTACAGTATGTGTAAAGAGCTCCAGGGTTGTATTGCTAGGAAAAATACAAATTATTTCCAAATTTGTCATATTTAAAAAGAAACCTGTTTTTTAAGATTTTTTTTATTTTCACAGGAAAATGATACGTGTGACTATAGGACCTTCAGTAACACATCCTGCCCAGAAGCCTCTTGCCAGTTCTTTGACTATTATGTAAACCCAAATATCCCCAGATTACACGTAAGTACCCTTTTTATCTTTGTATGTAAGGATTCTAGTACTATAGGCATTAAGGATAACTGAGAGAGAGAGAGAGAGAGAGAGAGAGAGAGACGATGAAATCTGAGTACAGTGATACCTCGGTACTCGACCATAATCCGTTCGAGATCCGTGTTCGACCTCCGATTTGTTCGAGTACCGAATTTTTTTTCCCCATAAGAAATAATGGTATATATTCTATTCCGTTCCCAAGCACTCGAACAGGCCCAAAATATTAATAAAACGTGTACCTAAACAACAATAATTATCTAAATGTGTATGAAATTGGTCAGAAAATCCTATAAAACAATTTTAAACCATTTACTGTACTAAAATAAAACAATTTTAAACCATTTTCTGTACTGTAGTGAACATACCTTTGAGCAGCGGTTCGATGGCATACAGGGATGGATGTGGAGAGGATGGAAGGGGGAGGTTACCACTTTCACTGGTACTCGGACTTTTCTTCACTAATTCTTCATAGATATGCAACGCTTTTTCACAAATGAACGCTTCACTAACACTTTCCCCGGCCAACTGTTTTTCTTTAATAAATATTAAAAGCAACTTTTCCATCTCCTCAATCACTTGTGGCCTTTGCTTAGTTACCGCCGTAACTCCCGTTGCAACATTCGCCTTCTTAATCATTTCTTTATGCTTTAAAAACGTAGAAATGGTCGACTTCGCCATTCCGTATTCTACCGCTAAATCGGACACTCGTACACCATTCTCATATTTCGCTATAATTTCCTTCTTCAACTCGATCGTTGTTCGCACTGTTTTCCTCTTCTCCTTCCCCTTAACACTCATTACTTTCTTGGGACTCATTATGAAAGCTAAAAAAGCAATTAAAAGCACTGAAAATCACTAAATCACAACGAATGCTGATCGCGCGTTGTCTGAGTGACGCTCTCGAGAGAACTGATGCTTCCCGAACAAGCGAGAGTGGCCGAGATGGCGCGATCATCACAAAGCCCATGCGGTCGTCACGTGTTCGGCTGGTCGAGTACCGAATTTTTGGTCGAGCACCGCAGCAAAAATTTCTCGAAAATTTTGGTCGAACTCCGAATTGTTCGAGTATAGAGTCGTTCGACTACCGAGGTATCACTGTATGTATTTATCATAACTTGAAATTCTAATTTTCTTCATTTTGCGCTGAAGGGATTTTATCCAAAATTGATATAGGGCTATGTTCGCTACAACGTTAAAATGGAAGCTGCTGGAAGGGACAGTTTTCTTTTTTTTTTTTTTTCTGCTTTATTTGACCATGATATTAACTTTATTACTGTATACTCATGAATTATCACCTAGATGCCACTCTCTGTCGTTTTTATGTCTAATAGTTACATGGTTTCATAGGCAATTCTACCCTTTTCCTGTATACTGTATTGTGAAATATGACAAAATGTTGATGATAACAAATATTTGCAAACGGTTTATTTTTTACATATATGCCTAATATTTCTTAAGGTACAGTAGTATGAAATCTGTAAGATGTTAAAATGACAATTTATTATGTTTAATTGAACATAGAAATTACTCTACTTTTGTGATCACATGTTATTGTGAGAAGTACAAGAGGAAGGCCAAGATTTGGGTAGATTGATGGAGTGAAGAAAGCTCTAGAAATAGGAATGAATGGCGAGCGATTGTGACGCAATTCCGATAGTCTCTACTGCTTCCTCCGGTCGCCCTAGTGACCCCTGAGGTAGCGGCAGTAGGTGATTCGGCATATGAAGCTTCATTTGTGGTGGATAAAAGGGGAGGGTGGGCTGTGGCACCCTAGCAGTACCAAACTCAGCTGAATCCCTCATCAGACTGGGAGGAGCTAAGAGAAGAAAAGTCCCCTTTAGTTCTTTTTTTTTTTATGTTGGCTAACCCCCCCCCCCCCAATTGGGGGAAGTGCCTTGGTAGATGGATAGATAGTGATCACATAATACAAAACACCTTTCTACTTTGAGATTTTTATTTTTTTAGTAATCTAGGCAATAAATCTAAACACTAATATGAACATGAACACAAAGAGGTAATTAGCTAAAAGGAGAAATCTCTTTAGATTGATGAATCCTCATCCAAACTGTCTGATACTTGAATTTAGATCATCTGTGTGTTTGAAGAAACTTCAAGTAAAGCTCATTGTGGTATAATCTTTTAATTCTTATGTCATCTTTCTATCATGTAAGATGTTTTAAGCGGTACAGTATTGTACTGTACGTAGAGGGGCTTATTTTTTCAAGTGTCGTGATGGTTCTTAGTACAGTAGGGTCCCGAATTATGCGAGAATTTGGTCGATCAATGACCTCGTACAAATGGAAAATCGCATATTTCGAAACACCAAACTAACAGAAATAATTCCACTGGGGCCATGGCAACCAGCAACTTGCCTATTCAAACGTGTTTACTACCCATTTCCAATACTTTCTATGTACTATACTGCATTCTTTTCTATATAGAATTGTTCTTGTAAATAAATCAAATTTTTAATATGCTTTAAAGTTCTAATAACTTGAAAAAAGGTTAAAATCAAAACCAGGATGGGTGTAAACACCGTATATTTCCGTTGTTACACGACCCAAAATACAGACAAATTTTAATGTTTGTCATATCTATTGTATAAGACAACTGGTGAATAGTAAAACCATCACTCTATAGACTAGCTTTTGTTGTATCATTGAAAATCCAGAATTATCAAAATAAAGGCGATTTTATATCGTGCGTTTTCTAAACACGCCAAAAAGCACAATAAAAAACGACAACCAATCTTTTGTTTACGTTTATCTCTGATCATAACGAAGAAACAGACGCATTTACACATCTGTGTATAGGTTAGTTTTTGCATCAACAGCAATCTTACCAAGTATTGATTATATGTTGATTTTGCTATTACCAATGTTCTACTTAATTTTTCTAAGAACTTCCAAATAAATGGAATGAATGCCATTTATTTAATGTTTTTCTTTATGACACCGCCTGAAACGGAAACCTTCCATTCGTTTACTGTACGCTCCATCTTCGATCATAACTAACAAACGAAGGCATTAAACACGCTTGATCAAAGTGATAAATAATATTAAAAGCTTTTAGTAAATATGTTATTACAAATATTATTTAACATATCTATATAAATTCCTACATACGTAACAAAGCAGGAAAACTATTTTTTTCTTTTTGCGTTTAATCGACAATAACAGACTGCCGCTAATGACTGAATGATAATTTACGATAATTCTAAACTGTTACTAAAGATGATTGTCCATTCCGTATCCAAAATACTTTTCCTAACTATAATTATAAGTCAACTTGTACCCACTTCAATTATGAAACCATCTATAAAAAAAAAGTAAGAGAAGAAGCAAGTACTAGGCCGATTTTTAAAGTTATCGAACAATTAAGTTACCGATATAACGTTCGATGTGACAGAGATGGTGCGAGTTTGGAGAAAGTAAGGAAAATTTAATCATGATTGCTTTTAATATGATTAATACTTTGTGAAGCCACAAAGATTTCATTTGTTACACACACACACACACACACACACACACACACACAAACACACACACACACACACACAGAGAGAGAGAGAGAGAGAGAGAAAGTGTGTGTGTGTGTGTTTGTTTGTTTTAAAAGTACTTAACAAAAAAAAAGATAGATTAAAACACATTGGTGCTTATGTAATATTAACTAACTGTATAGATGGTTTGAATAAGTTAAGAAATGGTATAAACAATACTTTGTTGCTGTATTCTTACGCGCATATTGAGAGCGGCAGCTAGACATCAGCTGATCTGATCACAGCCAGAAGTAAAACAAAAAGAAGTCAGCAATACTCGATTTTTAAAACACACCCAAAATTCATAAACAAATGCACATGTTTTCTTAAACCGCAATTACCTATTTGAAGAGTAGAAATTTTCTAGAATAAAATGATGTATCCTAAAAAATTGTGGTTTGCTGACGAAATCGGATACCGTATTTTAAGCTATGATTGAAATAGATGTAAACACGGTATATTTTTTTTTGTTTCGTATTTCATTGACACTTTAAGAAAACCGATTTTGGTTTCTTCATCTATTAGTAAGTATTTTATAACGAGAGAGAGAGAGAGAGAGAGAGAGAGAGAATGGATCAGCTGTTGTAATCGAATGTCGTGTTTAGAGAGAGAGAGATAGAGAGAGAGAGAGAGATTTTTATAATTATTCTTTGTACTCAACAAAACCAATCTTTGCAAATCAAATGTAAACTTTAAAATATGACAAAATATTGCCGACTCGTTACCGAAGTTTAGGCTATTCACTGCCGATAAACGACTCCAGTCTACTCGTGAAAACTTTGAACGCCCGGAGGGAAAAATAAGGCTTTTATATACTGTACTAAAAGGAATAATGCTTTAATATACCATCATTAACACTACCATTAAAATTATCGAAAGGTTGGAGAAAGATAAAGATTGCTGAGAATGTAACCACAATTCTGTTTACATTTTGTCAGCTGGACTCGCACAGTTAACAGTTGATTTCATTGTTGATGTGGAATTTTATCCTTAAATAGGCTATTTATAATGAAATTATGTTAATAAGATGTAATGTTAATATTGTTTTGTAACATTTATTATAAATCACCGTATTTAGGGCTACCAATATACTTAAAAAGATAATAGATTTGATACTTTTTGTAGTGCTTGACTAGCAGACTTTGAACAGCTTCGCAGATACAGAAAATTTATTTTTGAAAAATACCTATCGCATAAAAGGGGAATCGTATAATTCGAACACGTATAATTCGGGACCCTACTGTATCTTACAGAAATAGAAATAGCATCAGTTTCTAATGACTGGTTAATTTCATTGGCATAAAGGAGATTGGATCATAAAAATTAAGAAAAGAGCATTACAGTACTGTTTACTCTACGGGAGGTTCAGGTCATGAACGAGATCCGTCCGTAAGACTTTCCTCATAAGTCAGATTTGTATACATAACATACCGTACTTGCATAATATACATACATACTGTGTTTGTATACTATACTTTTGAAAAAGAGCAAAAATAATCCCTTTTCATTCATAAATTACTGTACTCCATACATACAAATGCCCATAACTTATACAGTAGTGCATCTACACTTATACAGTACTACTGTAGTAGACAATAAGTAATGCATATCAGAGTTCCTTACCTTTATTCCTGTGCATGGCCTGCCACTTTGCTATTAGAAGTCTCTCTTACTCTACACCTTCCAGATATAATGCTCAACAAAATAAAGAGAGCCGGACAAAATTCCCAAACGATCATCGTAAACAAAGATGGCGAACTAATGTTGAAGTAATGTGTAATGTACTACTTTGCTATGTTAGTTGCCCTTTACATCGGCAAGTAGTTTGTCGTATTGACAAACCAAACATCGTAATTCAAAGTCAAGTTGTGAGGATTTTTTTTTAATACCTTTTGAGAGACCATTCGTAACGGGGAGTTGTCGTAACTCGAGACCGTCGTTACCCAAGGACCTCCTGTACTTGTAATGCATGAAGGATCTGGATATATTACTGGGTGGAATATATTGATTAGTAATATTTCATAGACATGGATATCACCCATTATTTTATGTGTTGTGTTGAAGAGATATAAGGGAAGGACGATCATGTGGTAGGGGTCCAGTTGCTTTTTACCACCTCTGTGACATATTGGAATATGAGGATGGTAAAAGAAAGAAACAACAGCTTGGATAGAGGGAAGAGATTTCCAAACTACTGCTAAATAGGAGTATCCTATTAGTAAGCTGAATGGAAATTCAGAGATCAAGACTTGTGCTTTAAGACACTGCAAAGATATTGATGCTAACAAGGGAAGTGTTGGACCGCAAACTATTGAAATTCATGGCTAGGAAGCATATGGAAGAATGTAAAGATAGAGCAATACATTCAGTTGTTTGAAATTAGGGGTAGAAGCTAGCCAAATATTAGATCTGGAAGCCTAACAGTGCAGAAGCCCAGAGGTTAATTGGAAAAGAGTATAGATTGAAGCCCAAACACGATGAAATTTTAAGCAGAATGTTCATAAGAAAGACTGGAGATACTATTATGTATCAGACATTTAATTCCATAAAAGCAAATCTGCCATGAAAATTTGGATGATAGCGGTGTTGTGATGGAAATTTATAAGGTAGTAAAATTGAACCACAATAGAATGGTCTATCCAAGAAAGTGTAGCCCATTGTGTAATTCCTCAAGATCCTTTTAACCCCCTGTGGCATTGTCTTTAACTTTTCATCCAATCCTTTCTATTACTTCTTATTTAACTTCTCCACTTCTTTATCTTCTCCCTGCTATAATTTTCACTCTTTATTTGATAAAATTCCTTCTATTGAATTGCATGTTAGTTCATAAATGCAACTCTGTTGTCTTATTAAATTGATTCATAACGATCATCTCGGAGGAAGCAGGGTAATACAAGATGAGTAGATATCCAGCTGGGTAAAGTTAATTCACCAGTCAGCTAACATTATAAGGAATAAGGATCTGTGTAAAGAACCTTAGTGTATTCCTTTCTCCCCAAAACTTTTGTCTGAGCAAAGATCTGGCAGTAATTTTAGTCTTCTGGAAGCATTTTAAACGTTATAGATTCTGTTTGAGCAAAGATCTGGCAGTTATTTTAGTCTTCTAGAAAGCATTTTAAATGTTACTTGAGCTAATTAAAAAGGTTTACGAGGATCATATGCTGCTTCAGTTGACTGGAAGTCCTACTAGAGAATGTGGAATACTAGGAATTTTGGTTTCCCAGCAGCGAATGACTTTGTTTCTCTTAACATAGCAAATACAGATTAGGGATATAGTGTGATATAGTGAGAATGTACTTATTACCATACAAAAATTAATTTGAATAGACACGAAATCATTTTAATAATTTTGCAAAGAGGCAGGTGGTGTATTTTTCTAATCCCATAGTCATTCTCAATCCTTTTTTTGAACTGACAAAACATTAGAAATATCTTAATATTTAGTACCATTTTTCAGTATGTACTTTCAATATTGGTTTTGGTAATGAAAAACATTTAAGTCCTTTTTGTTTGAAACTTTTTTAGTAGCATTTATGTAGAAGAATATTTTTATGGGAAAAAAGGGTAATCCAACTTGCTCATACTGAAACATGTTTCAGTAGATGGTTGGATCTTTTTATGCATTAATTGATCTTTATATGAAGCATTAAGAGGAGATTTAAAGCTATCGAGTTTAGTAAAATAACCGTACTTTTCATAAATTGTTTCAGCTGAATGATGATACGAGAATAGCTTTGCAGGTATGGTATCGAACTGTACACAAAGCACAAGCATAGCTGTTTATTACGTTTACCTACATGTTAAAGCACATAATCTAGTACTGTACTGAACATTGCATTTCATTAATTTCTCATTTCATACTGTGTTAGTGTGCAGAAATTAGTAAATTTCATTTCATTCTTTTATTTCATGCATTTCACTTTTTTATTTATACATTTTGTTGAAATATGATCACTAGTTTAGGCACAGATTGTATCACTATTTCTAATCATAAACTTTAATGTGTAATCTAATAACAGAAGTGTTAGCGTATCAAACGTGCCTCATTTTCTCAAGCATATTACTCCCAACAATAAAAGATGGAGTTATTCTTTAGAGTTATATATTCACCCAATCCAGTATCATACTGCTAAACCATTTAAGGATAAAACATATTTGAGCTTTACTTGTATAACTTTGTCTGGAAGGAAATAAACTTCAGTGTACAGTATCACTAGGATTTGTATTTAGGAGTAGCTACTAATTGGTTATGACGTCGGGAAAATGTTACTGGACAAAAGATTGGAGACCTCTTAGTTTTGGGAAACTTTTCAATTCTGTGCAGTTATTTTTGGGGTAGATATCCGAATATTCTAGATGATTTATTTGCTGTAAATAACGACAAATTTAGTTCTTAACCCTTTTACCCCCAATGGACGTACTGATACGTTTCACAAAACTCATCCCTTTACCCCCATGGACGTACTGGTACGTCCTTGCAAAAAACTGCTATTCACATATTTTGCATATTTTTGATAACTTTATGAGAAACTTCAGGCATTTTCCAAAAGAATGAGACCAACCTGACCTCTCTATGATGAAAATTAAGGCTGTTAGAGCAATTCAAAAATTATATATATTGCAAAATGTGCTTGAAAAAAAAAATGCCTGCGGGTTAAGGGTTGGAAAGTTCCAAATAGCTTGGGGGTAAAATGGTTAATTGTAATTTTAATTAGAATGGCATGATTTGTTGCGTAAAAATAGACATTTTGACTCAGGCTTATGGACATTTATTTTGTATTTACAGATCTACAATGTCTTTGCCCTCTTTTGGGCCATGTTCTTTGTGTCCGCCTTTGGCGAAATGGTTTTGGCTGGTACTTTTGCTTCCTGGTATTGGGCTTTCAACAAGTCTAAGGATGTCCCTTCTTTGCCAGTAACCATGAGTTTTGGAAGAACTATCAGGTACTGTGATGTTTGGAGTCTTAATTTGGTTTGTAGTTATACAAATTTTGTTATAGTTATACAAATTTTGTTATGAGTAAATACTGTATATGAAGTTAGAGTCATATGGGCCAATGCAAGGGCTAAATGCAGAGCAAGGAGATTATTCAGTGTTGTCATAGTTATGAATAAATTTATATGGAAAAATTACCATGGTATCATTAATATTCTAATAGAAACATAAAATAGTGCATAAGAACTATTTTTTTCTTGTATGAAGACATACCTGTATCCTTTAATCAACAAGTAGTCCATGAGCCTGGCACCATATTTTAATGTTTTTACAGTAGTACCAAATGAACGGACTAAATACCATTATAATTTTCAAGTAGTTCAAACCTTCAACCATATAGATTTATGTAATGGACAAGTCGGATATACAGCTAAGTGGGCTTTTATCCACTAAATTTGAAAGACTTTACTGTTTTGAGTGATTTTTAGTATAAACCAAATTGGGTTATAAAAGCATAGGAAACTTTATTATGTGAAAACTGAAGAACACCAAATAATCTTATGCTCTCAGTTATGTTTTTGAGACTACTGTATTTCAATTTGTGTACCTAGAATAGAAATTAAACATACTTCAACCTGTCAGATTTAATTTTACACACATTTTGATTCTTATATTTTGTAGAATCAGCAGTTTCAGGGATATAACCCAAATTTGTTTATAATAAAAATCCCCCAAAAAGTAGTTAAAAAGGGATTTTGACGAAGGAAAAATCTATTTCTGGGGAGAGACCTGTGGCGCCCGGTGAAAAGGGGTCCTTCTAATACACTTTTCTGATAAAATCTTCCAATTATACCAGAGAAAGATAAAAGCATGGAATGCAGAGGTTACTACCCTCGCGCGAGCACCTTGTGGGTGTCGTGTATAAAGCAAAGGCGCGTGAAAGCCACTATTCACAGGCTGTCTTCCATTTAGTTAATTCCTTCGTCAAAGGGATGGGCCGATACAGAGGCACCAGCCATGCTACCAGAGCCACGCCACCCACGCCCCGACGCGAGTGCCATCTGAACAACATCCTTCTGTACTGGACATGATGGCTTGGAAAGGAAAGGGTGGGATCGTGCAAAAGAATAGGGAAGGGTTTCACCGGGCGCCACAGGTCTCTCCCCAGAAATAGATTTTTCCTTCGTCAAAATCCCTTTTCTGGGTCGACCTGTGGCGGCCGGTGAAAATGTACCAGAGAATGCCTTCCAAGCCCAATAATAATTAGTAATGAGGGGAGAGAAAAAACACCATGTAAGGAAAATCATATATTATATTAAGGTAAGTAAGCATGAATCATAAACTAGCCACAGGACATAGTGAGCGTAAGGCTAAACAAACATGATAACAAGGAAGCCTCCGAGTATCAGAGCACAACAAGCAACAAAACTGACACGGCTAAGAATACCCCAACACTAAATTTACGGTAAACACATTAAAAGTTACAATCATCTTAACCTAATATGTAATAAACTAGGGCTAACGAACCACCAAGGAAGCGGCGTCGTGGTGCGAGTGGCGGGTAGGAAGGAGAAGAAAAGAGATGGATGAAAGGAAGAACAAGAGATCACTGGGGAGAGATACGGCTCCCAGCTGCAACCGTTGGGTATTTAAGGGCCTGTAAGTTCTTTAGATAGTGGCGTTTGAAGACCATAGGAGATTTCCAACCCGTGTACTTTTTAAGGTCATCAAAATCCATATTTTGGAAATAATTGATGGAGGTAGCTACTGACCGGATATCATGAGCATTGGGAAATGATCCCGCATTGGCTTGTTTAATGAAGTATAGGATCTGTTGCCTAATACCCTGAATGGAAATGGTACCTCCTTGTTCTCTGATAAACAAGGGGCCAGACGATCGGGTAGCAGTCCTAGCTAAAAAGGCCTTGAGAGTAGTGACTGGTCATAGAGAAGTATCTTGGAGAAGAGGAATAATCTTCCAAGGGGGCCACCTATTTTGGGGGTCTTCATTTTTACCTAGGAAAAAGAAGTACTTCACCTGAAGGGAGGAAATCGATGTTTTCCGAGTTTCGTGAGAGAGCTGCTAGTTCTGAGATTCTAGCATCCGAGGCCAAAGCTGTTAGAAATAAAGTCTTCCTAAGAAGAGTGATATAGGAGCAGGATTCGTTGTCTGTGTCTGATGCAAGTCTGAGGACATCATTCAGAGACCAAGAGACCTTTTGTGGGCGAACCGAAGGTCGAAGCCTAGCACATGCTTTTGGAATAGATGAGAAATAAGAATCCGCCAGGTTAATGTTAAACCCAACCAGGAAGACCTTCTTCAAAGCTGACTTAATGGTGGTTATAGTGCTAGCTGCTAGGCCTTTGTCAAATATGGACCTAAAGAAGGAGATGGCTAAATTAGGAGTCATAACAGTATGGTCTGAATTCTTTAAGAAATCTGCTAGTTTCTTAACTGCCGAATCATATTGGCGAATCGTAGAGTCCCTTTTGTCTGATTCTATAAAGAGGACATTATCCGGGTCGATGTTCGCATCCTTACGAGCCGCAAACTTCATGAAATCCACAAAGTTAGGGTTTTGGCTATCCTTGAGGAATCGGACACAGTCCGAGTTTGGACCACTTGGGTCAGTTTGGGGAATGGGATCCGGAAGGGACGGAGCTTCAACTCGAGGAGGAGACAAAACCAACCGCTCTTTGGCCAGTGAGGTGCCACTAAGGCCACTGCCCCGTGGAAGGAGCGGAGTTTGTGTAAGACTTTCAGTAGAAGATTCACTGGTGGGAATAAGTAGATCTTCTGCCAATGGTTCCAATCCAGGGTTAATGCGTCCATGGCATAAGCCTGAGGGTCCAGGTTCGGGGTCACATAACAGGGGAGTTTGTGATTGAGTTGGGTCGCGAATAGATCTACCTGGAGACCTGGAACCAGCCTGAGTATCCACCGGAAGGAGTGTATGTCTAGGGACCATTCTGATTCCAGTGGTTTTGTCCTGGATAATGAGTCTGCTATTACATTCTGGACTCCTGCTAGGTGAGTTGCTGACAGGACCCAGTTTTTGTCGGCTGCCAAGGCGAAGATAGTGACCAGGATCTGATTCAGGTTGGGTGACTTGGATCCCCCTCTGTTGAGGCAGTGTACTACTGCTGTGCTGTCTGAGACCACTCTGATGTGGGTCGACCTCGGAGGAGAGATTCTCTTCAGGGTCAAGAACACTGCCATGGCTTCGAGAACATTGATATGGAATTGCTTCATGGCGGGTGACCAAGACCCCTGAAACATCTGATGTTGGGAGTAACCCCCCATCCACTCAGAGACGCGTCGGTATGAATTGTCACTTGTGGAGAGGGGAACTGTAGAGGAACCGATTTGGAGAGGTTCCTCCGTTCGGACCATGGTCGTAGTCTCATTATTAAGACAGAGGGGATCTTCGAGATCTTGTCTCTCAAAGGTATTGTCGCCCTCTTTCTCCAAACTTGATTGATGTCTTTGAGTTTGGCTTTTAATAGGAGATCGGTCAGTGAGGCAAATTGGAGAAGGCCGAGGATGCGTTCTAGAGCTCTTCTGGACACCTGTTTGTGCTTGAGAAAGTTCCTGACCTTGGAAGCTATGTCCCTTACCTTCTTGGGAGGAAGGGAGAGCCTGTGCTTTGAAAGGTCCCACCGGATGCCTAACCATTCCAAGCGGCTTGATGGTTGTAGGCGAGACTTTCGGAGATTGACTTGGAATCCCAGTTTGGCGAGAAAGTGAATTACCTCCGACGTAGCTCTGTTGCATTCCTGGGTCGACTGGGCCCAAATGAGCCAATCGTCCAGATAGGCGATGATCTGTATCCCTTGGTTTCTGAGTTGTTCGAGCACCGTCTCTCCCAGTTTCGTGAATATCCTGGGGGCAATGCTGAGACCGAAGGGCATGACCTTGAATGCAAAGGCTTTCCTGCCGAGACGGAAGCCTAGGTAAGGAGAGAAGTTTCGAGCTACTGGGACATGATAATAGGCGTCGGTAAGATCGATAGAGGTGGTGACGGCCCCACGGGGAAGTAAGGTCCGTACCTGAGAGATAGTCAGCATACGGAACTTGTCGCAGAGGATGTAAGAGTTTAGTTTCGACAAGTCCAGAACTACCCTCAACGCCGACGAGTCTTTCTTCGGGACTGTAAACAGGCGGCCTTGGAATTTCAGGGATCGAACCCGTTTGATCGCTTTCTTCATGAGTAACTGTGTAGTGTACTCTTCCAGGATGGGAGTGGGTCTCTGGAAGAAGGTCACTGGTGGAGGAGGAGATCCCTGTGACCATTTCCAACCCAAGCCCTTGGATATTATGCTGTGAGCCCATGGACTGAAGGCCCAATGGTCTCGGAAGTGATAAAGTCTCCCTCCTACCGGCAAGACATCATTGGGAGGGAGTGAACCTAGGTCCCCTCCCTCCACGAGCACCCCTTGCTTTAGGTCCGCCTCGCTGACGGAACTGTCCTCTAGCTCTGAAGCTTCCTCTCTGGTGTCCACGAAAGGAACCGGAGGATTCGTAGGTAGGGTTGTATGCAGGAGAGGACATCCAAGTGGGGTTGGGCTGTGTACCAGGGGGAGCAGTGAGGTAGACTACTTGCTGAGGGGGAGCCGGTTGTTGAGAAGTCGAAGCAGAGGAAGACTGTGTCGACGAGTTACCCCGGACCGTCTTGTAAGGAATAAATCTCTGCTTCTTCTTGAACGTCTGTTTCTGGGATTCGATCCTTCTTTTGGTCGAGAGACCCCACCTTACTTGCAAATTTTGGTATGCCCTCGCCGCGTCCTGAAGAACCTTATCAACTTCGTTCTGAGGGAAGAGGTTCTTACCCCAGCAGGAGGACGCTATCAGCCTGTTCGGTTCATGTCTGATGGAGGCCTCAGACAGAACGAACTTCCTGCAACTAACTCGAGCCGACCAGAAGACATGGAGGTCTATTTGGTAGGACAGCAGCAGGTTCTTTGTGACGACTCGGAACAATGTTTCCTCTGGGTAAACCGATGCTAGGGACTCAATGGAGGTGATGGAGTGGAGGGACCTAGCTAGTCTATTACGGGTCTCGAACTCAGTTTTGAGAAGACTCTCCAGTAATCTGGGGAGCTTCTCAGAGAAAAGAGTAGAGGCACAGTCCGGGTCTAGCTTCCCCACTGTGAAGGTAGAAGACGCGTCGTCCCAAGTTGCAGAGGTACCCGGAATAAGCAATGAGGTGGGGTCCGTCTCCTTGAGAGCCGGCATGGAAGAGCCTTCCTTGATGGCCTGTATTGTCAGCTCTGTGATTTTGTCTATGAGCGGCAAAGAGATGGAGGCCGCCGTCGTAAAAATAGTGTAGGCACCTTTGTGTGGGGTGAGCTTCGGTCATGACGAAATAAATCCACAAGAGTGAAAAAGCCGAGAGCACAACAATATACACACACGCTAGCAAGTCCAAATTAGAAGGATGTTGTTCAGATGGCGCTCGCGTCGGGGCGTGGGTGGCGTGGCTCTGGTAGCATGGCTGGTGCCTCTGTATCGGCCCATCCCTTTGACGAAGGAATTAACTAAATGGAAGACAGCCTGTGAATAGTGGCTTTCATGCGCCTTTGCTTTATACACAACACCCACAAGGTGCTCGCGCGAGGGTAGTAACCTCTGCATTCCATGCTTTTATCTTTCTCTGGTATAATTGGAAGATTTTATCAGAAAAGTGTATTAGAAGGACCCCTTTTCACCGGCCACCACAGGTCGACCCAGAAAACCCATTTAGCTGTACATATGACTGTCCATCACATATATCCATATGGTTGAAGGTTTGACCTACAGGACTTGAAAATCACTATGGCATTTAGTCCCTCCATTTGGTCCTAAAATTTTGTGTGGCTCATAGACTGTGTGTAACCATATTCAAACGCTACCTATATATGTACTGTACTGTACTGAATTTCTTTTTAAAGCAGGCCATGACACTTATAAAATATTCCTGAAATGATAAACAAAGAATATTACAGTATTTATTACTTTGAATTGATCAAATTGAATAGTATAAGATGTCCTCTTTGCTTTATTCATACAGTTTTCCAAAAAAAGAAATAGAACACCATGACAGAGACTAATTCAGTACACACCAACTTAATAATGATCTCGTTTTTGTACTTGCTTATATACCGATATCTGCACATTAGTAACGAAATGGAGCATGAAAGTATTTCCAATATTGTAATGTAATTTCATTCTGTAACATAACTAATTTTATAACAAAAAAGCATGAATTCTTTCAATGTTATGTACTTTGACATTTTTTTTAATGCCCTCTTTAGAACAATTTGTCTTGGCCTACACGTTATTTCCTTCTTGTCTTCAGTAAGGCATCTATTAACCTTAAGTTTCTTATGCAGGTATCATGTTGGAACATTGGCATTTGGATCCTTGATTATTGCTATAGTACGAATGATTCGTGTGATTTTGGAGTACATTGATCACAAAATCAAGCAGAAGACGGACAACAAAATTATCCATTGCCTCATGTGTTGCTGTAAATGCTGCCTTTGGTGCTTGGAGAAGTTCCTTAAATTCATCAACAGGTATGGTACTAGAAATGAGAACCTCAAATATTATATAAACCCATTGCCAATATGATTATTATTGTTTCTCATAGTACAAGTTACTGTTTCTGACCTTCGGACCAGTTTATATCAAAAGCCCTCTAGTACAGTATTTGAGAGCATGCTGAACTCTTGAACAGTAATTCCATGTTATTTCGAGCCTAATGTAAAAACCAAAGGATCGCACATCTTTCTATAAATTAAGACATCAAAATGCATAGTGTCTGAAAAGTAAACTAGCAATAATCACTATAATATTGAAGCTCTTATGTCAAGGGGTTGTTTACCAGTATATAGTCATACCTCATGTTAAGTTATTTTTTACTCTTCCCTTTTTGTTAAAGAATAATCGGAAAAATTAATGTAATTATTATTGATTTACAATTTATAGTACTGTATACATTATTTGCTATTAAAATCAATGATTTTTTTTAGAAAGACCATAAAAAAAGTTGAACCATTGAATGAAATACAGTATATTGTATTAGCAATGATATTGAGCTTTCATAAGGTTGAAGGATAACTAGGTGATTTAAAAAACTAGTTGGTATTAGATTTTTTTTTCCTCGTCCTATCACAAGTTTCGGAACCAATTAACTTTATACATGGGATGAGTGTGATGCCTTTCATGCAGTGAAATCTTCCTAGTGTTAATTTTGACTGTTCATACAAAATCTTTAGCAAAGATAAGGAAATATGACCAGTTGCATCTTTTCCTAAGAATAAAATAAAACTAAGTATGTCAAAAAAGAAAATTCGTTTTTTTTTTATTAGATGAATTTAAGAGTTGATTGCTATTGTGTCTAAATGCACAGAAATTTACATTTCAATTACAGTATTATTATTAATCTACTAGTTTAATTCTTTTCAAGTGTTATTGGTTATAAAGATATATAAAGATTAAAATATATCATGAAAAGAATGAAAACTGGTGTCATTTTGGCAACTTTTTGTATCTTTAAAGGGTGATTTAGGGACTCCTATTTTTATGCGTACAGTATTTTTAATGTAAAGCTGGATCAAAGGATGAAATTTTGTGTATTCCTAGAGACTTTGAAAACCACATAACTTTTAGATATTATTGTTATTATTATTACGAACGAGGCTACAACTCTACTTGGAAAAGCAAGACGCTATAAGCCCAAAGGCTCCAACTGGGAAAAATAGTCGAGTGAGGAAAGGAAAAAAGGAAATAAATAAACAATCAGAGAAGAATAAACAATTGAAATATGGCATCCTTCTAAAATGGTGACTTTAGAGCATATTTTTTATTACCATTACTTTTGTTCATTTAGCCTATGCTGTAGTGAGTTTATGGATTACTTCTTTTTTCTAGGAATGCTTATGTGTACTGCGCAATTTACGGTAAAAACTTCTGCGTTTCTGCCAAGAATGCTTTCTCTCTCATCATGAGGAACATAGCTCGTGTTGTTGTTCTGGACAAGGTAAGAAATCTAGTTTTAAGTCCTTTGAAATCCTAATATATTTCTATATTCATTGGTAACATGAATTGTGCCTCCTCCATGATGATAAGAGTTTATTGTGGCCTTGTTGTACTGCCTTAAGCTTTGTGAGATTTGACAAAACTTTTAGCGAAGAAAATTTTCCTATTGTCTTAAGGTTGATAATAACTCGAAGGGTAGCCTTCTTCCATCTGGTATCAAAATTATTTTCATCTTTGTAAATTGTTGATGGTATTATCCTATTGTAAAAGACTAGATATGAAAATGATAATGTATAGTAGGGTAATGAGGTTTGGTTGATAAAATAGGATTTTTTAAATAAATGTAAATTGAAGACATACCCCAATCTATTTTTCTTTGAATTTACAGCCAGTTAAGATAGCATTTACACTTGATAGCTTATTCTACTTGAAGGGAAGCATGGAAATATATTTTTGTTTAAAATAATGTTTTTAATGTCTTGATTCCTTTTTAGATTTTGTAATAGATTAATTTGAAATTATATTTCTTTTTCTGTTGTCTTCACAAATTTTGTTATAATTTTGTTTTACTTACGTTTGTCTTCTTGTAGTTTTCATAAACTGATTATTTTACTTGTATATTTTACTTATAGATTAAATTAGTTTAATTAAGGAGAATAGAAAAGGGATTTTGACGAAGGAAAAATCTATTTCTGGGCGAGAGACCTGTGCCGCCCAGTGAAATGCTCCTTTAGCAAGGGCGCGCCCGCCAGCACGGGGAGGACCAGGGCTGGACAGGGGTGCCAACATAACACCAAACGGATACAAACCGAAAGGTAAACTAAAATACGTTAAACACTGCCGATCGAGAGTCCCCCTCGAGATAACAAGACTAAACTCTTAAAATAACAGCGATTCCATAGAATCGCGAGAAGAGTAAACTAATTTTAAAATACCAGCACAAGGCGTTTCACGGTACTAACCGAGAGGGGCACCGCCATAACCTAACAAGACATGGGATAACCATGGCGATAACAATAACAGTAAAAATAACTGCTCAAGCATCGGTAATAGCGCAAAGGTTCAAAACGAATAACAATTAGTATGGGAGACCAAATGTAAATCGTTAAGAACGAGCTAGGAGGTATCAAGAACTAAAATGGCCACCGCGTCGCGGTGCCGCCAACAATAGCGAAACAAATAAACATGAATAACACTAAAAGTAAGGCTAATGCTTCCTCCGAAAGCTCAAAAAACATAAGTCTGGTGCTTAACTTTGATGAGGAAACTTGAGAGTCCAACATCATGAACAGAAAGGGCGCTAAAATCCGAAAAGCACAAGTGAAAAAATCACAGCAACAAAGCGAGAGTGATGCTAAATGAGGAGGGACGTCATTGGCGTGGGTGAGCTTGTTGGTAGCGACAATCAGTAGTGGACTAGGGACAGCTCCTCTTGGTTTCGGGGATATTTGACGAGGAGATATCTAATTAGCACGAGACCTCTGCTTGTGATTTTCACGCCCTTGTTATAATATACCGACAGCTTTCAGGTGAGAAGCTGGGTTCATACCTGGCATTCCTATGCAATTTTTTCTCTGGTATTATTTAGCAGTTATATACCTTAGAAATGATGCTAAAGGAGCATTTCACTGGGCGGCACAGGTCGGAGCCCAGAAATAGATTTTTTGTTTACCACAAAAAATACAGTGCTTGGTATTGTAGTGGCCTTTCCAAAAATGAATTATTCCAGAAAATTGAAAGGCTTCTATTTTTGTTCATGATTATGAAATGCAGTGTAGTAGTTAAACTAGGTTCACAAAAAATACAGTGCTTAGTATTGTAGTGGCCTTTCCAAAAATGAATTATTCCAGAAAATTGAAAGGCTTCCATTTTTGTTCATGATTATGAAATGCAGTGTAGTAGTTAAACTAGGTTCACGCAAAATTCCACATATATTGGATTCAGCAAACCAAACATTTAGCTGGATCTTGAAATTATTCTGTATTTCAGGTTACCGACTTTTTGCTGTTTATCGGGAAAATGGTGGTAGTTGGCATTGTTGGAATAGCCTCTTTCTTCATCTTCAGTGGTGAAATAACCACTTTGGATTCATATCTACCTGCTATGAATTACTACCTAACCCCAGTTATCATCATCACCATTGGGACTTTCTTCATAGCCACAGCCTTCTTCTCCGTATACGCCATGGCTGTCGACACACTATTTTTGTGCTTCCTTGAAGATTGCGAGAGAAATGACGGTACCTCGGAGAAACCCTACTATATGAGCAAAGATCTCATGAAGATTTTGGAGAAGAAAAACAAGTTTAAAGAAGAATAATGATATAGATATTTGAAGAAGAAGAAGAATCAAGTTCTGGTTCTGATACAGTTACAGTACTCTGTGTTTACAAGTATATAGAAAGAGAAGACCTTGTTAATATGCATAGCTTCTCACAAGTTTTGTAGCTGGGAATTTATATAAAGACAAGCAGTTTAATTTTAAGGCCAGGATATAAAATCTAAGTAAATTTTTGCATATTGTTAATGGGTGTTTGAGATTCCCTGGATTTTTTTTTTTTTTTTTATTTCAGTATTCATGGTAGTCAAGGATATTGACTGAAAGCCAATTTAAGAGATCTAAAATCATTAATTTTAAAGATAAAAAGTTAAAGTTCTTATGAATGATGAAGCTAAAAGAAATTTATTTATTAAAGAAATACTATATTTCTAGCAAGATTTAAGACACATCTGCAATTCACCTAAAGATTTTGTAATTGAAAAGTTATTACTCTGATCATAACTATGGAGACTGCCATTCATTGCTAATGTGGTTATCCAATTTGCTTAGAAGCATTAAGACTCATGAATACCGATTGATTACTTTATTACGACTCATGAATACTGATTGATTACTTTGTGCCATTATTATTTTTTATATATAGGATTTTTGTATTTATTTTAGTGTACAAAAACTGCACAATTATTTGCTCACAAAGCGATTTTATATCTGA
Organism: Palaemon carinicauda; assembly: GCF_036898095.1. Classification (NCBI taxonomy): domain Eukaryota; kingdom Metazoa; phylum Arthropoda; class Malacostraca; order Decapoda; family Palaemonidae; genus Palaemon; species Palaemon carinicauda. Next base: position 3,145,597 of record NC_090735.1, read on the forward strand.
ATCTTTGTTTTCTCACCTTTTTCCTTCACCCTTTTAGGTTCATACTTGTTCATGCTTTGATTTACAAGTTTAGGTGGATTTATTAAGAGTTCTACATTTTACATTTAATTTTCTAAAAGTAAAATAGTGTATTGTTACATTTTTTGCTATCTGTTTACTCGACTCTTTAGAGAACAATGTCTGTATTGATTTGGGTCCCACTTAAATTTTAGATAGAAATTGTATTTCAGTTGAGACACTGCGCACAAAAATGTTGCATTACATCTTCGTGCTAGTTACATTTTGTTTAGCTTTGGCAATATGCAAAGAAATAGTTACCATTGATCTCATTACTGGTACACATAGTTTTTGTATGAGTTCATAGCTGGTATGCTGTCCCCGCAAAAAGTGAGTAAAACAGCTCCTACCAATGATTTAATTTCACTTTTTGAAAAATTTCCAAGTCTACCATTAACAGATTTTATAGAATAAATGAGGACTTAACTTGTAAAATGTAATTTGACTTATGTTTCCATTGTGATATATATATATATACCATATGATATAGGATGAGCAACTGTGCCAAAAGACCACGAAAAAGAAAGTTGATTTTCCCTTTATAAGTAGTCTTTTGTAATAAATGTAATAGCATTAAAACTGTGGGATCATTTACAGAAACACATTACAGTACTTATGTACTTCACATGTTTGCAGATTGATTTAAAATGCACAAATTCATAGGTAAAATGGAACTATTAGCAGTATTCAAGGTGATGAATTCTTAGATTTTTGTATTGTACTTTTAACCATGAACAGAAACCAAAGATGTTTTATGTAGTAGTCAATACAGTAAATTTACAACTTTTGCAGATCCGTAATAGAGTTGAACCAAAGCTAAGTTCTTGTTTACATAAAATGTGTTTGCTAATACTTTTTCCTACGAGTTTAGAGATACTTTAATTCCTTTTTATTACCCAGTAATTAGTCCATTATGAACCTTTTAATTACAAATGATTAGAGCCGTTGAAAAAGGATTTCATATGTGGATATATTTCATCAGTTTTCCCTTGTACTTTCTACCAAAGGAAGCTATATCCACAAGAGTTGTGAATTTACTATATTACGGGTAAATTAGCAAAATAAACTTTCTTCGGTCATAATTTCCTTAATGTTCAGCTGAATACTGTACATTAATTTGATTTATGCTCCCTCTGATAGTTTCTTTGAGAAGTCATGAGCAAGGTGTGCAATGAAAGCAAGCGCTCCCAGAAAAAAAGATGCAATTACTTTTGCACAGACATAATAAGAAGTTTTTTAATGGAAATGTAGTGAATTTTCCATACTTTGAATCTACTTTATTTCTTTTTCAAGTAACACAGTAATGTATTGTGACAAACAGGTAGGAATTGCATCCTTTTGATTACACTAAGGAATAAGTGTTTAAAGTGAGCATTAGGATGCACTGGCAGACAGTACGTTACAAAAGGCCCATTCATTGAGTAGGATCCAGATGCATTTCACAGGAAGTTATCTTTTTTGTAATGTTCAAGAACAAATCACTGCTTTGTATTTTCTTCCATCTCAAAATATATAGATATTAGCAAGTCTATTTTTTAACTTTTCACAGATTTTACACTAAATGGATTAGTATATAGGTAAGATTGTCATTAAGTAATGACAAAGCTTTTGTTTTAGTTTTGAAATAGAAACAAGCTATTATGAAGCATTTTTATGTATAGATTGAGAATTTTAAGACAGTAGGTAGTATTTTATTGGATAAAACTTCTTGTTTGCAGCAAAGATATTGGAAAATTTTATATTTTTATACTTGAGTAACACTCATACGATTTGCCTTAAAAATTTATTATTTTTTATCTTGATGCAAATGATCCTAAATGTTACCAGCTTGAAAATATTTGGTCTGAAGTTTTTCCTAAACAAGTCAACTATAAAAAGAATATAAACTTTGAGTTCAAAATAAATAAAACGGAGACACATACTTTCATTAACCTTGATTTTATTACAGCCCAAGTCATATGCCCCACAGGTTTGGGACTCTGAAGTACACCGTCTCCTCAAAACCTCACAAGACTTCTTACAATCAATCTTCCCGAATTTTAAAAAGATATTTCCTCCTCTTCATCTTCTGGGAAGAAGCATCAGAAGGAGTAAGAGAAGCCAAAGAGGAGCAAGAAGACTTGGCGGAGGAGAAAGAGGCTCGCTTCTTCCCCTTAACAGCCTTCTTTGGAGTGGAGGTCTTGGCATCCAATGGCAATGCTACCACAGAGGAAGAAGCCACATGTGCTTTTTCAACAGTTCCAGGCACATCATCCTCCGGTGTTGATGATCGATCTTGTGAGTGACTGCTCCCGTGCTAACGAAATGACAAGTCTTGCCAGGAATATGTCTCCCTCTGCATTGGGAAGATTGTAAATCATGACCCTTGATAAGAAAAAAAGTTTATGTCCAGTCCAAGAGCATTCACCTGCTGCCAATGCAAACAGCTCGTCAAACCCGTCTCACATTCTTCTGACTGACCACTAAGGTTCTGATTGGTGAGGAAAAACTAGTGAATCAAGAAGTAAAAAATGATCTCATCCTGAGACAACAGGCTCATGATCAATACCCTTATTGGCTTATTGCCAGGCTCACAATCTGTAGCCAACCCGAAAGGTATCAGTTGCCAGTGAGCTTCATGTGGAGTTGTAGCCTAAGAGTACAGAATAATCTTCCCTTGTCATTAGAGAAAACAGAAAAGGTGAGCACAATGCCTGACTTTCTCCTGGCTTCCATATTCATGATCTGTTTGACTGCCCACAAAGGCACCAGTTAATGGAAGTGTACCGTCGCTCCTTCTCAAAGGAGGAGAGTGATTGCCAAGTCCCAAAGAAGTATTTTGATTACAGTAAAGGCCTTCCTACATGACCATCTCCTGTGTCATTTTTCCCAAGGGAAGTGCTCAGAGGAGAGAGAAAGAGGAATGAGAGAAGTTGATTGAAAAAGAAATGCAAGAGCAAATTTCCCCCATTTCTTTTGCCAATGGGTGCACTAACATTAGCACTTGTCGGATTCACACAAAAGGGCAGGTTAGGTAGGTCTGGCAGACGGAGATGATCACTATTGGACACGAATGAATGAACACATGGTCACATTGGGTAATAACCCTCCAGAGAAGGCAAATTGCAAAGTGAGCCAAGTTACATGCCTAGAGAAGTGTAGTGTCTTGATTGGCTGTGTGAAAAATCACTTTAGAAGGGGGAAATGTGTACAGCTCCTCCTTTACAAAGATGCATAACATGTGAGACAAGATTTGTATCTTCATAGGAACAAAATTCCCTTAATCAGATGCTTACCTTGGACGCACTTCCACCGCTAAGCTTAAGTGCTAACAACCGCAAGGCAAACAAACACTATCCAAGCCAAAGTAAGGAAAGATCCAACAGTCTAGTGGAACAGTAACAAGCATGTCCATTTTCATTGCAATTGAAAGCAAAGTTATGTGATAAGGACAAACCGATGAGTAGCTCCCCACCAACTCAATCTCCTACCTTGATACTGATTTAATGGCCGTTCAAGCTCTGGTGGAGACTTACTCCCATTTAAGGACAAACTGATCGTATCTATACTGTATAGGCGCAATAGATAATTTAAAATACAGCTGCTATGTAGAACAAACATGAATGCTATTCCACATTAAAGTTAAAAGATACACCTATAAATAGTTCTCATGAAACTCTGTTGTATTCCAATATTCAACTCATTTTCATATATACATCACAGTTGGTGCGATCACTTTTTCTTACATAACTCTCTCTTTAGTATTCAGCAAAAACTTCAAGCATTATTGGCACTAATTCAAAGCAAGAATATGAAGATTCACACTTTCAACCACTGAGAAATCAGGAATCACAAAATAAATAAGTTTGAGGCTGATGAGGCAATAAACGGATTTTGAGCGAAGCGAAAAATCTATTTTTGGGTGAGATAGCCATGACGTCCTGATGGAAGGTTCCTTCAGTAGCTTCCTAGGTTATACTGTATTTAACTACAGTGGATATTCCCAGAGAATTAAACTAAAGGTTATCACAGAATTCTGACTTCTGGTGCGAGTACCCTAAAGGTTTCCCTCTAGGATATCGTATATCAACAGGGGACGCATGTATTAACACGCCACATAGCTATCTGCACCCCATATAGAGTTAACACTTTGATATGGAAAGGTGGAGAATAACTGGGGAGCTGTTCCACAGTTACACTCGTCCGTGGCTGCTTTTGGTACTCGAGACGTAAACAAACGGGCGCCATTGCTAAATGACGTCACGTCCGTCCTCATCCTGAGCCCAGCTTCTTGCTAATATCCATGATACAGCAGGACAGGGCGGGGCCTGAAAGGCTGGACTAGAATAGATGGGAAGGTCCATCAGGACGTCATGGCTATCTCACCCAAAAATAGATTTTTTGCTTCGCTCAAAATCCGTTTTTTGGGCTCAAGCCATGACGTCCTGATGGAAGTGTACCAGAGAATTAATGTATCGTGGAAATTTTCCCCCTTTTTATGCAAGTGCCAAGGGCTTCGAATAGAGGTATGTAACATGTCCTTACTAGAGATTCCGTGAAGAACTAGCTTCCTGCCCCCCTGGCAGAGAAGTCCTGGTGGACCATACTAATATCTCGAAGCGATCATTGAAGAGCTACTCACCCTGCGGAGAGTTCGTGCAGGACTCAGAGACAAGACATAAGGTTAATATTCGGGTAGGAATATTATCAAGCATAGGTAAGTGATTAACATTTACTACACTCCCTGGAAGAGAGATCAATCTGGTCTCGGAGGCAGGACAAAGGTTAATATTCAGGTAGGAATATTATCAAAGCATGAGTGAGTATATAATTCAATTATATATATATTATTCTTCTCCTTTAGAAAGAAAGGGGTAAATGAAACTATAACAATTGTATATTTCTTAATAAATAATAGGAGCGGAGAGAGACGCACATGTAATAAAATACAGTAGACATTTTATTTCAAAGATTGCAGATTATCCTCTCTGGTGAAAGAGATTGTAGACAAAGCCGCCACGGAGAATAGGAACCTTCTCCACAAGTGGGGCATGTCTAGAAAGAGGAAATCCTCTCAGGATGATGGCCCTCAGCCTAAGAGGAAACCTCAGAAGCCGAAATCCCAGCAACGTCAACAGAGACGACAGTTTCCGGGTACCGCTACTCCCCAAGTGGCCACACAGCCACAACAGACCTTTCAGTTGGTCCCCCAACCGGTGGTGTCGCAGTCACCGGTCTTCACCCCTGCGTACAAGCAACACTCTACTACCTTTCGTCCCAGAGGTAGGGGCTCAAGCAGAGGCTCCGGCAGAGATTCTTCTCGCCGTCCCTCCAGAGGCAGAGGAGGAAGGGGAGCTAGCGGCCGAGGTGGCAAACCCTCGGGACACCGGAAGCAATGATGTACTTCCAGTGGGAGGAAGACTCCGCCAATTCCAGGATCGTTGGACCTTCGATCCCTGGGCACACAGCATCGTCAAGAAGGGACTGGGCTGGGGCTGGACTCAACCACCCCCAGCCTTCCAGCAATTCTTCCAACAGTCAACCCCCCTCCTGGAAGAATATGTCCTGGAACTCTTGAACAAGAAGGTGATCAGGAGGGTAAAGTCGACCAGGTTCCAAGGGAGACTATTTTGCGTTCCCAAGAAAGACTCCGACAAACTCAGTCATTCTAGACTTATTCCCTCTCAACAAGTTCATTGCGAACAACAAATTCAAAATGCTGACTCTGCAACAAATAAGGACCCTTCTGCCTCAAAGGGCCTACACGGTCTCCATAGACCTGGCGGATGCCTACTGGCACATTCCAATGAATCATTACGCTTCCTCCTACCTAGGATTTCGACTCCAAAGGAAAAGTTACGCCTTCAGGGCCATGCCCTTCGGGCTCAACGTGGCTCCACGGATCTTCACCAAGCTGGCAGACGCAATCGTCTAACAGCTCCGTCTTCAGGGCGTCCAAGTGATGGCCTACCTAGACGACTGGTTAGTCTGGGCGACATCGCCCGAAGATTGTGTAAGAGCCTGCAACAAAGTCACCCAGTTCCTAGAGCATCTGGGCTTCAAGATAAACACCGAGAAATCTCGCCTCTCTCCAGCTAAGAAGTTCCAATGGTTGGGAATCCATTGGGATCTTCAGTCACACCGCCTTTCCATCCCACAGAAGAAAAGGAAGGAAATAGCAGGGTCTGTCAGAAGGCTTCTAAAATCAAAACGGATCTCAAGACGACAGCAGGAACAAGTTCTCGGCTCTCTACAGTTCGCCTCTGTGACAAAGCCAGTGCTTCGCGCACAGCTAAAGGATGCCGCGGGAGTCTGGAGACGATTCGCATCCATCGCTCGAAGAGATCTCAAGAGACGGCTTCCAAACAGACTTCGCTTACTTTTAAAGCCGTGGTCAGAAGCAAAGGCCCTGAAAAGGTCCATTCCTCTTCAACACCCGCCTCCATCGATCAACATCCACACGGACGCTTCACTGGAGGGTTGGGGAGGTCACTCCCACCAACATCAGGTTCAAGGAACATGGTCTCCCCTATTCAAGACGTTTCACATCAACATCTTGGAGGCCATGGCGGTTCTTCTCACCCTGAAGAAACTCTCCCCGCCTCCCTCGATCCACATTCGTCTGACTCTGGACAACTCGGTGGTAGTCAGATGTCTCAATCGTCAGGGCTCGAGATCGCCCCAGATAAATCAGGTACTTCTTCCGATCTTTCGTTTGGCAGAAAAGAAGAAATGGCACCTGTGTGCAGTTCACCTACAAGGATTCCGCAACGTGACGGCGGACGCTCTATCAAGGACAAGTCCAATAGAGTCGGAATGATCTCTAGACGCAAGGTCATTCTCCTTCATCTCTCACCAAGTCCCGGAACTTCAGATCGATCTCTTCGCAATGAGCGACAACAATCAACTTCCTCGATATGTGGCCCCGTACGAGGACCCCAAGGCAGAAGCAGTGGATGCTGTCACTGGATTGGAACAGCTGGTCAAGGATATACCTGTTCCCTCCTCCCAAGCTTCTGCTGAAAGTCCTCTCCAAACTGAGAACCTTCAAAGGGACAGCGGCCCTAGTGGGTCCCAAGTGGCCCCGGAGCAATTGGTACCCTCTGGTCCTGGAGCTGCAGCCCACGCTGATCCCCCTACCGGGCCCAGTTCTCTCTCAACAAGTACAGAAGTCGACTGTCTTCGCTTCATCACTGAAAGTCAGGGACCTTCATCTCATGATTTTCTCTCCTTAGCCGCAAAGAAAAGGTTTGGAATCTCGAAGAAAAGCTTAGACTTCCTCGAGGAATACAAGACTGAATCTACAAGACGGCAATACGAATCTTCCTGGAGAAAGTGGGTCTCTTTCGTCAAGGCATAAAATCCTGCGGAAATCACCATTGATTTTTGTATGTCCTTCTTCATTCACCTTCATGGACAAGGCTTAGCGGCCAACACGATTTCCATCTGCAAATCGGCTTTGACTAGACCACTCCTGTACGCCTTCCAGATTGATTTGTCCAGTGATATCTTCAATAAACTACCAAAGGCATGCGCTAGACTACGCCCAGCACCTCCACCAAAACCTATCTCCTGGTTCCTGGACAAGGTGCTCCATTTTGCCTCTAACCTGGACAACGATTCGTGCCCTCTGAAAGACTTGACTCAAAAAGTTATCTTCCTTTTTGCTCTCGCCTCGGGAGCCCGAGTCAGTGAAATAGTGGCATCATCAAGAGAAGAGGGTCATATCCTGTTCGCAGATACAGGAGAGCTTACTCTCTTCCCTGATCCGACGTTTCTCGCTAAGAATGAACTACTGTACCCACCAAGAGATTGGGACCTTGGAGAATCTGCCCCCTGAAGGAAGATGTCTCTCTATGCCCAGTGGAGAGTCTTAAGGTCTATCTTCGAAGAACTTCAGACTTCGGTGGAGGACAACTCTTCAAAGGAGAAACATCAGGTAGCGACCTGTCACTGAAACAACTAAGAGCGAAAATCACCTACTTCATTCGCAGAGCGGATCCTGACAGTACACCCGCAGGTCATGATCCTAGAAAAGTCGCGTCTTCTCTGAACTTCTTCCAGAGTATGGATTTCGAAAGCCTCAAGAGCTTCACAGGCTGGAAATCATAGCGTGTTTTCTTCAAGCACTACGCAAAACAAGTGCACGAAGTTAAGCATTTCGTGGTAGCCGCTGGTAGTGTTATGAAACCTGCTGTTTAACTCGGCATAGAACAGTGAGTTACTTGGGACTTTAACTCTACGGGTGCCTGTGTTGACCCTTTTCTGATACATAGTGATTTCATGGACACTTAGTGTTTCTAATAGACTGTTCTTACCAAGGTGAAATGTCATAGACTTTACATAAGTGCCACATGCCCTAGGGCATGATGTGTTTTCTTTGAAAAAGACTGACGTTCCTCTGGAACTTGTGTTTCTAAAAAGTAAAATTTCTTTTCAGATTTAAGATTGAAGTCTTTATTTTCTATGTACATTATTCTTTTATTATTGTAAATAAACTCTATATTCATTATTGTAATTACTACCATAATGATCTGCAATCTTTGAAATAAAATGTCTATTTTATTCCATGTGCGTCTCTCTCCGCTCCTACTCTTTATCAAGAAATATACGATTGTTATAGTTTCATTTACCCCTTTTTTTTTCTAGATAATAAGAAGAATAATATTTGTAATTATATTATATGCTCACTCATGCCTTGATAATATTCCTATTCGAATATTAACCTTTGTCCTGCCTCCGAGACTAGATTGATCTCTCCTCCAGGAAGAGTAGTAAATGTTATTTACTTACCTATGCTTGATAATATTCCTACCTGAATATTAACCTTAGTCTTGTCTACGAGTCCGGCACGAACTCTCCGTAGGGTGAGTAGCTCTTCAATGATCGCTTCGAGATGTTCCTATTGTCCACCAGGACTTCCCTGCCAGGGGGACAGGAAGCTAGTTCATTATAGAATCTCTGGTAAGGACATGTTCTATACCTCTGTTCGAAGCCCTTGGCACTTACATAAAAGGGGGAAAAATTCCACGATACATTGATTCTCTGGTACACTTCCATCAGGACGTCATGGCTTGAGTCCAAAAAACGGATTTTGAGCGAAGCAAAAAATCTATTTCTGGGTGAGATAGCCATGACGTCCTGATGGACCCTCCCATCTATTCTAGTTCATCCTTTCAGGCCCCACCCTGACCTGCTGTATCATGGAGATTAGCAGAAGCTGGGCTCAGGATGAGGACGGACGTGACGTCATTTAGCAATGGCGCCCGTTTGTTTACGTCTCGAGTACCAAAAGCAGCCACGGATGAGTGCAACTGTGGAACGGCTCCTCAGTTACTCAACCACCTTTCCATATCGAAGTGTTAACTCTATATGGGGTGAAGATAGCTATGTGGCGTGTTAATACATGCGTCCCCTGTTGATATACGATATCCTAGAGGGAAACCTTTAGGGAACTCGCACCAGAAGTTAGAATTCTGTGATTATCTTTAGTTTAATTCTCTGGGAATATCCACTGTAGTTAAATATACCCAAGGAAGCTACTAAAGGAACCTTCCATCAGGACGTCATGGCTATCTCACCCAAAAATAGATTTTTCGCTTCGCTCAAAATCCGTTTATAATGAACTTTGCATGTCAATTGAAATACCATAGCTACCCATAATTAACGTTTTCTATGAAAAGCTATCTCGTGCAACACAGAAAACGTTATTATCAATTGATCTACTGAATCTCAAATGATATACATACGATTGATTTTTAATACATATTAAAAATTGAGTAGGGAATGTTGGGCGTTTGTCAGTGCGTATGGGCCAGGTAGTGAGAAAGGTGAAGAAGAGCGGAATGAGTTCTGGAATGAATTAACTAGGTGTGTAGATTGACTGGGTAGAAGGAATTATGTAGTTGTCATGGGTGACTTAAATGCTAGAGTGGGCGCTGGAGAGGTAGAAGGTGTCATTGGGAAGTATGGCGTACCAGGTGAAAATGAGAGTGGTGAGAGACTGGTAGATATGTGTGTTGAACAAGAGATGGTAATAAGTGCTAGCTTTAAAAAAAAAAAAAAAGATAAAAATAAGTATACATGGGTAAAAGTGGCAAATGGAATAGTAGTAGAAAGGGCATTAATGGATTATGTGTTGATAACTAAAAGAATGTTTGGAAGATTGAAAGACGTGCCCGTGTTTAGGGGTCTGATCATTTTTTGGTGGAAGGAAAATTAGTTGTAGCAAAAGAGTGGGGAATAGAGTAGGTGGATGTAAAAGGGAGCTAGTGAGGGTTGAAGAGCTAATAAAACCGGGGGTAAAAAGTAAATATCAGGAAAGGTTGAAAATAGCATATGATGAGGTGAGAGTAAGAGAAACTGGTAATTTAGAGGAGTGGAAGTTAGCAAAAGAAAATTTTGTTGGGATTGCAAGTGATGTATGTGGCAAGAAGGTTGTTGGAGGCAGCATGAGGAAGGGCAGTGAATGGTGGAATAAAGGAGTGAAGGTAAAAGTGGAAGAGAAAAAGAGGGCTTTTGAAGAATGGCTGCAGAGTAATAGTATAGAGAAGTATGAAAAATATAGAGAGAAAAAGGTGGAAGTAAAGTGCAAGGTACGTGAGGCAAAGAGGGCAGCTGACCTGAGGTGGGGTCAGGGACTGTGTCAGTCATATGAAGAGAATAAGAAGTAGTTTTGGAAAGAAGTGAAGAGAGTAAGGAAGGCTGGCGCAAGAATTGAAGAGACAGTGAAAGATGGAAATGGAAGGTTGTTAAAAGGAGAGGAGGCAAGGAAAAGGTGGGAGGAATATTTTGAAAGTTTGCTGAATGTTGAGGATAATAGGGAGGCAGATATAATTGCTGTTCCAGGTGTTGAGGTGCCAGTGATGGGAGATGAGAATGAGAGAGAGATTACAATAGAGGAAGTGAGGAGAGCACTAGATGAAACGAGAGTAGGAAAAGCATCTGGTATGGATGGTGTGAAAGCTGAGATGTTGAAGGAAGGGGGTGTGACTGTACTTGAATGGTTGGTGAGATTGTTTAATATGTGTTTTGTGTTGTCAATGGTACCAGTAGATTGGGTTTGTGCGTGTATTGTACCACTATATAAGGGTAAGGGAGATGTGCATGAGTGTTGTAATTCAAGAGGTATTAGTTTGTTAAGTGTAGTTGGAAAAGTGTATGGTAGAGTAATGATTAATAGGATTAAGGATAAAACAGAGAATGCAATTTTGGAAGTACAGGGTGGTTTTAGAAGAGGTAGAGGTTGTATGAATTAGATTTTTACAGTTAGGCAGATATGCGAGAAATATTTAGCAAAAGGTAAGGAGGTGTATGTTGCGTTTATGGATCTGGAGAAAGCATATGATAGAGTTGATAGGGAAGCAATGTGGAATGTGATGATGTTATATGGAGTTGGTGGAAGGTTGTTGCAAGCAGTGAAAAGTTTCTACAAAGGTAGTAAAGCATGTGTTAGAATAGGAAATGAAGTGAGCGATTGGTTTCCGGTGAGAGTGGGGCTGAGACAGGGATGTGTGATGTCGCCGTGGTTGTTTAACTTGTATGTTGATGGAGTGGTGAGAGAGGTGAATGCTCGAGTGCTTGGACGAGGATTAAAACTGGTAGGTGAGAATGATCATGAATGGGAGGTAAATCAGTTGTTGTTTGCGGATGATACTGTACTGGTAGCAGACACAGAAGAGAAGCTTGACCGACTAGTGACAGAATTTGGAAGGGTGTGTGAGAGAAGGAAGTTGAGAGTTAATGTGGGTAAGAGTAAGGTTATGAGATGTACGAGAAGGGAAGGTGGTGCAAGGTTGAATGTCATGTTGAATGGAGAGTTACTTGAGGAGGTGGATCAGTTGAAGTACTTGGGGTCTGTTCTTGCAGAAAATGGTGGAGTGGAAGCAGATGTACGTCAGAGAGTGAATGAAGGATGTAAAGTGTTGGGGGCAGTTAAGGGAGTAGTAAAAAATAGAGGGTTGGGCATGAATGTAAAGAGAGTTCTATATGAGAAAGTGATTGTACCAACTATGATGTATGGATCGGAGTTGTGGGGAATGAAAGTGATGGAGAGACAGAAATTGAATGTGTTTGAGATGAAGTGTCTAAGGAGTATGGCTGGTGTATCTCGAGTAGATAGGGTTAGGAACGAAGTGGTGAGGGTGAGAACGGGTGTAAGAAATGAGTTAGCAGCTAGAGTGGATATGAATGTGTTGAGGTGGTTTGGCCATGTTGAGAGAATGGAAAGTGGCTGTCTGCTAAAGAAGGTGATGAATGCAAGAGTTGATGGGAGAAGTACGAGAGGAAGGCCAAGGCTTGGGTGGATGGATGGAGTGAAGGAAGCTCTGGGTTATAGGAGGATAGATGTGAGCGAGGCAAGAGAGCGTGCTAGAAATAGGAATGAATGGCGAGGGATTGTGACGCAGTTCCGGTAGGCCCTGCTGCTTCCTCTGGTGCCTTAGATGACCGCGGAGGTAGCAGCAGTAGGGGATTCAGCATTATGAAGCTTCATCTGTGGTGGAATTGTGGGAGGGTGGGCTGTGGCACCCTAGCAGTACCAGCTGAACTCGGCTGAGTCCCTGGTTAGGCTGGAGGAACATAGAGAGTAGTCCCCTTTTTGTTTTGTTTCTTTGTTGATGTCGGCTACCCCCCAAAATTGGGGGAAGTGCCTTGGTATATGGATGGAGATCAATATCTTTTTAAGAGTTACTTAAATATCTCCAAGCCAAAATGCTAGATAACTACGCAATAAGAATAATATAGAAGCAGTTGCATGGCGGAGGTCTTTGGCTGAAGCAATTCTTTTGGGGAATTTACCAGCAAATCTGGATCATAATAGAATTTTTTTCCTGGGATAAGCTGTATACTTTAAAGCCATAATTTTTTCCTTCCAGTATATGTTATGTTAGGAACAGGAAATTAAAGTTTTCAATAAGATTTAACTACCATGAATGACTTGCGTTTTGTTGTTACTGTTGTATAAGACACGATATAAAATTTCTATCTTTTAGAAGTTAACATACAATGAAATAGAAAATAAGTAAGCTGACCATTATGTTAAAAGAAATTAATGTTTGTGGTTTAACAAATGTAATAATTAAAAGTAAATTTACAGTTTTTTTGTATCTATATTGGCTAGAGAATTACAAAGCATTTAGTTCTGATAGAATTATGCTGAAGAATTATTTCTGATTAGGGGAATTTTTAGTTATGGTATGGGAGTATGTCTGACAGCTAACTGTAGTACAGTAAATACAGTAGTAGAAGATTCGTTTCAGTTAAAGATACAGAGGAAGTATGTATTGTCATTTATCTATAGTCCATTTCTTTTAGCGATACAGATTTGCACCGACTCGCAGCGGTGCCCTTTTAGCTCGGAAAAGTTTCCGGATCGCTGATTGGTTGGACGAGATAATTCCAACCAATCAGCGATCACGAAACTTTTCCGAGCTAAAAGGGCACCGCTGCGAGTCGGTGCAAATCTGCATCGCTAAAAGAAATGGACTATAGTGCTTCTGTAATAAAAAAAAAAAATACGGCAATTGGGTAAGAACACAGTGTCCAGGGTTTTATTTATTATTCTTACATTCTCACGGAAATTTTATTACTTTTACTTTCAGCTCTGGACATTTGAATCACAAACGATTTTCTTGAAAGTCTTAATATTGGTGGTTAAGTTTTACAGGTGGCATTTATGGGGGAAAAAAATAATTTTTATCGCGTTATTAATTACGATTCTAGAATTGGGTAGTGCCATAGCCTCTGTACCATGGTCTTTCACTGTCTTGGTGTAGAGTTTTCTTGCTTGAGGGTACACTATTCTATCTTATTTCTCTTCCTCTTTTTTTAGGTTTTTTATAGTTTATTTATGAAAGATTCCTTTTAATGTTGTTACTGTTCTCAAAATATTTCAATTGTTAGTTATTTTTCTTGTAGTTTCCTTATTTCCTTTCCTCACTGGTCTATTTTTTCTGTTGGGACCCTTAGGTTTATAACATTCTGCTTTTTCCAACTAGGGTTGTAGCTTAGATAATAATAATAATAATAATAATAATAATAATAATAATAATAATAATAATAATAATAATAATAATAATAATAATAATAATTAGGAAGATCATTCCACAATCTGCCACAGTTGGAACAAAACTAAAGAAAAATACTGTGCATTATTAAGATTTATGATGGCGAAGGCATGAATGTTAGAATTAACGGTATACCAATACAAGCAGGATGGTACTGTCTGAGAAGATCTGAATGCAAAGGATGGTTAGAACTATGAAAAATCTAACTGAATGGGTGACGCCAGATATTAATATATGCCGAATGCTTCATAACTATATATAAGAGGGTGAACAAAAATTAATGATAGCACATTGATAAAAAGAATAACCGTAAAGGCTAGATCTTTTAGAGAAATAGGACAAAAAGGTGCAAAGATGGGAAGGGGAGTCTGCTAAAACCTGAGAGAGAGAGAGAGAGAGAGAGAGAGAGAGAGAGAGAGAGAGAGAGAGAGAGAGAGAGAGAGAGAGAGACAGAGAGAGAGAGAGACAGAGAGCGTGTGTGTGTGCGTGTTACATGGAGGAGTTACAAGGAATTTGGATGTCTAAGATTTTCTAGTTCATCCGCGGAGATTCCATTTGCTCTTTGGTAGAACGATTTAGTTTAAGCATTTAGAGAGTTCTTATAAACTTGTCTAACTTATTCTTGAACTTGTTTACCGTGTTACTGTTCGCTGCATCCGCTGGAAGTCCATTCCAAGTATTTGCTATTCTTTATGAAAAAAAATTGTCACATTGAGTGTTGTATCTTTTCAATTCCAGTTTGTATCCGCTACCTCTGGCCTGATTTGTGCTAAGCGCGAATAGATTGTTGTAATCTACATTTATTATTTCTTTAAGACCCATAGAGAGAGAGAGAGAGAGAGAGAGAGAGAGAGAGAGAGAGAGAGAGAGAGAGAGAGAGAGAGAGAGAGAGAGAGCGTGTCCCGCCTCAGGTAACAGGTACCCATCGCGGAGAGATGCAGACAGCTCGTGTTTGTTTAAGAGCAAAACCCTACAATTACAATTTCACGCTCTGACGCCTTTCCTTTGTTCCGAAGCAATTAGGGGCGTGTCCAGCCCAGCGGGGAGCCCACAATTCGACCGATTCTCGCCCTTACGGGCAGCCATTAAGGGTCACAATCCCTTACACTCACTTCCAGTGCAAACGAGAACAGACCGTACGGGAGGTTTCTAAAGTCTAAAGTTCCCCGTCTTTTCACAGCCTCTTGTGAGTTAGAGCTGCCTGGAGAGAGAGAGAGAGAGAGAGAGAGAGAGAGAGAGAGAGAGAGAGAGAGAGAGAGAGAGAGAGAGATATTATTATTATTATTATTAATCAGAGAACTCTCTCTCTCTCTCTCTCTCTCTCTCTCTCTCTCTCTCTCTCTCTCTCTCTCTCTCTCTCCTCAAACTATAGATGTATAGAAAGAGTTCGAAGAAGAAAAAGAAGAGGATTCTTGTATATAAAGAAATCACAGTAACGGGAGTTATATCATTTTATATTATTTAGTCAACCTATAAAAATGGGATGAAATATTAGTAGTGAAGATGCTAATAAAGCCAGTATCAAGTTATATTATTAAAATAATGCTATTATTTTCATTAATTTCTTAGAGGTTTGGTTGTGGTCTACTCAAAATCATTACATTACTGCTTGTTTATATATACAAGAATCCGATATTCTATCTTCCATGTCAATAACAATAGGTTATATTACTACCAGCTACCTCATTTCTGTAAGCTCTAGTTCCAATTTATTACAGCATATTCAGTGCAGATTATAATGAAATGTGATGGTCAAGATGATTGAGAATGGGAAATAATTAAGTGAAAAGGCATTAAATTTGACTGAACATTGATTGATAGCGAAATTTTGGGTCTCGTGCAGTGTTGCCAAATGTGGGAATTTATCCCTAGATTTTGGGATTTTGGGTGTCAGATGGGGATAATCTGTACAAATTTCTCTGAAGAAGAAACAATTAGTTTGCTTGAACTTACATGAAGAATAGTGAGTAATTTCTATATTATTAAAGCCCACAGGATCAGAAGAATATATATTTGTGGAAATGGGGAATTTTGGGTTGTTTTGGGGATTTTTTTATCATGAGTTTTGGGGATTTTTAGACTAACCCATCTGGCAACACTGACTGAGACACCCATTGTTATTCCTCCTTAGCAAGTTGTCAACAAGGAATGGCGACATATATAATGATATGTGCGGTGTAATTCTTCTGATTTCTTCACTATGAAGGTAATACATGATAATTTATTTGATATTCAAATGATTTTATAGGTTACGTTGTCTTTCGTGGTGTGAAACTAATATGATATTTGTGTATTTTATGGCCTAGCCATGTAGTTTTTCCAGATCTAGCAACTTGTTTGATTAAGGCCTACCCTCAGAGTAGGATTTGCAGTAGATTCGTGTAGGGTGTATCTTTGAGTTTAAAAAAAAATCATAAAAAATTCAATAAAGCAGGACGAACCAAATGACGAAAAAAAAATTACAGGTAATTTTGTATATTATTACATCGTGTGACTACGTACAAGAAATATATGATTTCCTATAGCAAATAACGAGATTTAACCGATTTTGATGATCATTTCAATCGCAAACAAACAGATCAACCAATTCGGTTAGTTATAAGTTGACGAATTGGTTTATGTTATTACGGATGAAATGAATGAGAAAACCAGTTAAATCACGATATCTACTATAGGAAATCATATATTTCCTGTACGAAATCACACAATGAAATACAATACAAATGAACCATATAAATATTAACACTGTGGACATATATACTGAGTTAAAATATATAAACAACAGATGTATGGGACGATAACATTAGCAACGTTACCAATGATTGACAGGACTACCAACGATGACGAATGGTACACAGTGTTACCAACGGCACGATGTCATTACTAGAGGTAGAAATAAATTTTTCCATACGTAAACTAAATAATACTACCATAAAACTATTACACAATAAATAAAGAGTACCAAAAGGCCACAGAACCTAACAAACCCACCTAACCTTGCCTAGAAGTACCCCGGTCACAAAACACATATAATAAGCATTGGGGAATGACTTACCTTGATACACAGTACTACCAACGGAGACGAATGGTACACAGAACTACCAACGACACGATGTCATTACTAGAGCTAGAACTGCTAAATATCTCCTCAGATATATTCAATAATTTCTCCATATAAGTGGTACGAAATATATAAAAAGTACAGAAAGGCCACAGAACCTAACAAACCCACCTAACCTTGCCTAGAAGTACCCCGGTCACAAAACACGAATAATGACTATTGAGGAATGACTTACTTTTATGAAGGAAACGTCGAAACTTGCTGGACTCGGAAGGAAGAGACTGACGGATTAACTTCTTTAAGAAAATGATCAACATAACCTGAATTATCACCAAAATCACCATGGAATAGAGCCACTACTTTTAGATACGGAATGCTGCAACCGGTACAAGTTTCTATAATATGATCCATCTCAAAATATGGGAAAAAAACGCACTAGTAACGAAGGACGAGTAACTAGGTCAAAGGTTAAAACGGGAAAGGCAGGGGAACAATGGGTCGGAAAACAGCGCATACAGAGATAAAGGAAGGGGGGGGGGGGTAGGGAGATATCTGAATAGGCCTAGAGTGATTGGTTAAGGGAAAAACAACGAACAGAAGAGAAAACATGTATGAACTAAATACGGAAACTAGACGAAAGAAAAGTTTTATAAGACACAGAGGAGAGAAAAGGAACTAACCCACAAAAATAAATACAAACAATATAGGAAGATAAAATGGAATGAACGTTAAATAATAGTGAATGGGAATATAAAATGAGGAGATCATACCGAGAATTTACTGGATAAAAAAACTAGTCCAGGGTAAGTATTTATGTGAAACCGGGAAGGGATAAAGAAATAACCCAACAAATAAAACCAATATAGGAAGGTAAAATGGAATGAATGATAAATAATATTGAATGGGAATAAAAATTGAGAAAATAACACTAATAAAAAGAGTAAAAGGGGGAGAGGAAACTGCTGCGCAGGGGGCGGGGGGATATATGCGCAGATCGGAAACTGATGTACAAATGGGAAAGGAAATAACCAAACAAATAAACCCAATATAGGAAGGTAAAATGGAATGTATGATAAATTATATTGAATGGGAATATAAAATGAGAAAATAATACGGTAATAAAAAGAGTAATAATGGAGAGAAACGAAGGACGGAAGGAGGGGCGAACGAACAAACGAACAAATGGGTGCTAATGATAGCATGAAACGCTAACATTTGATCTACATCAGGTATGGAATGCTAACATTTAATCTACATCAGGCGTTGGCAGCACTGGTTACTGTATTACTACAAGAAATAACCTTTGAAACGGCTCCTCCCAAATATATCCAGGTATACTGATTTGTATTTTCCTACGGTTATAATAAATACAAGAAAGAAATGTATAGAGAAGAAAAGGACTGAATTAGGGTTATATATCGATTCCCCAGTATGTTTTCCCCACCCAAAACCCCGAGTTCCCACTGGGGGTCCCCCATTATCGGCGGATATAGATGTATATATATTTCTGTAACTATTCATTTGCGACGGGAAAGAGTGTTATTTTCGAAGGGAGCGTAATTTTTCCTATAAGAAAAAGTAGTTGGAATACTAGGATACATTGAGATGTAATAATATACAATGACAAATTACAAAATAAACTTTTTGATATTGCAGTTACATAACCTCATTTTACCCAGCTGTATCTTACACACACTTACTATATGTACCCGTATCATATCTGCTCTTATGTTACCTACTTCTGCCATGTCTACTCATACTTTGCCCACCATCACATTACATAACCTCACTTGGCCTAACCTCACATTACATACTCTTACCTAACATCATCATACCTAATCTCTCCATACCTCACTAACTCTTAAATTACCTATCCTAACCTTACCTACCCTTACCTTTCCTACCCAGGTTACCCCATTCATTAATTAAATGTAGATCTCATTGCTGAAGTTACTGAAAATTATTCTGTATTTTTTTTTACTGTATTAAGGGCAATGTAACCTAGGATAAAAACTACTTTTTCTTATAGAATGACATTCAAGAGAATAAAGTTTGCGAGGTTAAAATATAGTAAAGGAAGACCTTGTCTGGTGTGTAGATGTAGCCTATGATGGCATAGAGCAGGAGACCTAAAACTCCTTATTGATCCCACTTGGGGATTAATTAAAGATTATTAATACTTTTGTGCTTGAGAAAAATTCTTTTTATCAAGCTGGAGGGGGTAATTTGAAATATACTCGGAACATTGGGAGGTTATGACCATATATGGAGATATGTTCTCTATTAAGAATTAAGAATAAGATATGTTTTAACTAATGCTATAAATATGTTAAATCACCAAGTAAAACTATAATTTCAATTTCTATACTAAATATTTTTTTGTCATGTTTGACTGCTAGTTATACAAGTATGTTATTTCAACAGAACATGAGCCAAGAACAGCTCCACAACTTCATGATGGAAGGAAGCGACTACATTATACTTTCACCTAACAGTAGAAATTGGACTCCAATTAATCCCCCGTAGCTACAGAAACACCTCAGTCTTCGGCCTCTTAGACTTGGGTAAGGAACAGTTCAAGTTTGTTACATGGTCCAATTTATTAACCATAGGTTTATATGTGAGACTGCTTTGGTATAGGATGGGCTATTCAGACTAGTTGTAACCCTTTGGTAAGTAAAGAGAAATACCTGGAATCATAGGATAGGTAATCTGAGTGTGGTTATGCTAGCTTAAAGGCTCTGTTCCTTCCTTTTTCTATTTACCTCATTTGGAGACCATGGTTTCCCGGTAAACACATAATTAATGATCTATGTATTTTCAAATTAGTTTTGTGTGATTGCTGCTAGTGCAGAGTTTATTACACTAGTTGTTTTTGGCCCATCTAATCCCAAAACCAAGTCCCCCACTGAGATCCTCAATAATCATTTTGTATTTGAAAAGCATGAGGGAGCAGAGTTGCTATATGTAGATGACTTGATAATTACTGATGAAAATAAGGGAGACTTACAGAGAAGAGTTGTAGAATAGCTGGAGATTTTGGAGAGAGCTGGCTTTATGGTAAATGTGGGTAAGACTAAGATTATGGTGAGCAATAAAGAATGTAGGGACAGGATAGCCATACATGAAAGTAGGGGCTTGGTTATAAAACAGGTGAAACAATTTAGATACTTGGGATCTACTGTAAGTCAGGAGAGATGTGAGGCTGAAGTTGAGAATAGGATACAAGCGGCCTGTGGCAAGTGGAGGGAGGTAGTGGGAATGAGAGATGCGAATCCTAAGGTGTGTTAAGAGAATATTACAGCTTGAAAGATTGAAAAATTATGAAATAAGAAGACTGGCAGGAGTAGTAAAGATTACAGAGGTGATAGGGGTGTCCTGACTGAGATGGTGTGGACATATGTTGAGGATGTGAACGATATTTGTTCCATCATACAATACAAACCCTTTCGCTCTTTACTTCAGATCAGAGAGAGGTGCTGAACCTTTGAAATTCTTAACTTAAAGGACTATTCCTGTTTCCTTTGGAATTGGTGAGAGCTGAGAGTTGAAAAGTGGAGAAAATTTAATCCAAATTTGCTTCACCAATTAGCGGTATATTTTTGAAGGTTTCGGCCTTCCTCTTCAAACACCCTTTCTAGGTCGTCGCCTCCTCCTAGATAAACTTCTTGACCAGCTCTTCGATCATTGTCAAATAGGAATGACCTAGGAGATGCACTGTCGATATCTCAGAAGCATACTGATTCTGGGTATCCATTTTGTTAGGGAAGGGGACAGAACCAGAATCATAGATGGAAAAATAAGTGAGACCCTCAGTCACGATATGGCTGGCAATTCCTCCACTCAGCTACCATGGGGTGGGGGAATGCCTGACAGAGAAATAGATAAGGTGGCTATTTAACAGGATACGGCAGTGGACAGTGGGCGTTCTCAACATCCGGATCTCAGTATTGATAATGTTTCTTTAAATTTGTATGACTCTTTCAAAATTTTAGGTGTGATTCTCGACAGCAAATTTACTTTTGAGAAACATATAAGGTCTGTGTCTTCTTCAATTGCACAAAAAATTGGCTTATTGAGAAAGTCTTTTAAGATATTCGGTGATCAATCTATTCTGAAGAAGTGTTTTAATTCTTTTATTCTACCTTGTTTTGAGTATTGTTCTCCTGTCTGGTCTTCAGCTGCTGATTCTCATCTTAATTTGTTGGACAGAAACTTACGGTCTATTAAATTTCTTATTCCTGATCTAGATATTAATCTCTGGCACCGTCGTTCAATTAGTTCCTTATGCATGTTGCATAAGATTTTTCATAACTCTGACCATCCTTTACATTCAGATCTCCCTGGACAATTCTATCCTGTTCGTAATACTAGGCTGGCAGTTAATTCTAATAGCCAGGCCTTTTCCATCATAAGACTCAATACTACGCAGTACTCTAGAAGTTTTATTCCAGCTGTGACCAAGTTGTGGAATGATCTTCCTAATCGGGTTGTTGAATCAGTAGAACTTCAAAAGTTCAAAGTTGGAGCAAATGCTTTTTTGTTGACCAGCCGGACATGAGTCTTTTTTTATAGTTTATATATGACATATTTGTTTTTGAAGTTGTTAATAGTTTATATATGTCATATCTGCTATGACGTTGTTACTTTTTTTAGAATGATTTACTGTTAATTTGTTCTCTTCAGTTATTTATTTCCTTATTTCCTCTCCTCACTGGGCTATTTTTCCCTATTGGAGCCCCTGGGCTTATAGCATCTTGCTTTTCCAATTAGGGTTGTAGCTTGGATAGTAATAATAATAATAATAATAATAATAATAATAATAATAATAATAATAATAATAATAATAATACTTCCTCACGTTCACTAGCTCTCCTCCTCTCATTCCAGCTCTGATGATGTGGTCCTTTTATCATTGTAGAACAGAAGACGACCTTGCTCTTTGTTGATACTTGCAGACTATGGTGCTAAAGGGCACTCTAGAAGAAGTCCTGGATGGCTCTCTGGGGTTCTTCAGCAGTCTGTTTTTGGTTGAAAAGGCCTCTCAGCCCTGAACGAGTTCATCCGCAAGCCTCGGTTCAGGATGGAGATTCCCAACACAGTCAAAGACAGTGAGAAAGAACAATTTTATGATATCCCTGGATCTCATTGATGCATACTGTACTTCTGAATCTCCATAAAAACTTTTTCAAGAAAATATCTAGGGAGAAAAGTCTTTCAGTTCAAGGTTCTTTGCCTCTGGCTGTCCACAATCTCCCAAGGTATTCACTCGAGTGTTTACGATGGTGTCGGCATGGGCAATTGCCAACTGAATTATTTAGATGACTGGCTGATACTGGTGCACTCGGTTCCAACTTCGTCAACATTGGAACAGACTTCTCCCATTTTGTCATGATTTGGGGATTGTTACAAATCTAGAAAAGCCCAAGCTTTTTTTCCATGCAAGAATGATATACCCGGTCATGGACATAGATATGGTAATAGGGAAAATGTATCCATCCTAAGACAGGGTAGCACAATACAGGAAGGTAACTTATCCTTTCCTTCATCAAGTATAGTTACCATCACAACAATGGCAACAGCTACTAGGCCAATTGTCCTCGTTAGATTTGTTCTTCACCGTCATCTCCACTTATGATTGTTTCAGTGGTGCCTTAAAGAGATGTGAAACTTGACCTACTTTGGTGGCCAGATGAGGCAAGTCTCTTTTAGGGTTTCCTTTGAAGTATCCTCCACCAGATCTCCTTTTTATGGATGCATCAAAGAGATTGGGGCCCATCTCCTGGACCATTTGGTATCAGAACAATTGTCTCACAAGGACAAGTCTCTTCATTCATGTTCTAGAGTTGAAGGTAGCTTATCT
Source organism: Palaemon carinicauda (assembly GCF_036898095.1). Classification (NCBI taxonomy): domain Eukaryota; kingdom Metazoa; phylum Arthropoda; class Malacostraca; order Decapoda; family Palaemonidae; genus Palaemon; species Palaemon carinicauda. Next base: position 3,168,623 of record NC_090735.1, read on the forward strand.
TGCAGTTCAACACTTCCAGTCAATGTAACACTAGTGGCATATGTGAACAAGGAAAGCGGCACAGTCTCCTAGCGTCGCTGTCAACTAGCCCTATTGGTACACGAATGAGCTATTTGCACCGCTGTACTCTTCTCAGCCCAGTTCATTCCCGACGAGGAATGTCATAATGGACAAATTAAGTCCGAGTGGCCTGATAGTCTGATCAGAATGGTCTTTACATCCCCCAAGCAGCGACGAGTCTCATAACTTTGTGGGGTTCCCTGACTATAGAAATGTTGTAGACAAGCTTCAACAGAAAACTCCCTGTGCATTGTTCATCAGTCCCAGACCCTGCAGCAGCACTCGAGGACGCGTTCCTCATCCCTGGGATAACCTTGACGTCTGTGCTTTTCAGTGGCCTCAAGTAGAATGATACCCAGACCTGCTTCTACTAGTAGAGGTTCCGAGAGCTTCCCCTGTGGCACAACCTGCAGAGGTTCTACAACTTCATGGAATCTCTATCCCTTTACTGGTGGAGGTTATCCAGGACCTCTTCATAGAGAGAAGCTTTTTGAACAAGACATGTCTCGGTAACTCAGGAAATCTATCTCCCATGTGTAACCATTCCCCTTTGTCCCTTACTTATGCCTTTTTATCCTTCTACCTTGCCTTCGTTCCAACTGCCATTCATGCAACTTATCCACATTTACTTCTTAGTGTATCTGAAGGAATTTTCCCTAGTTTCATTTGGGACTGAATGGCATCCCTGACCTTAGCAATGTGCCATATCACTATCAATGAATCCTAATGATACAATACTCACTCTTTGTACCTATTGGAAGATATTAATGTAAATATTGTCCAAGTAGACATTAAAAGATTTATGCCCCTTGCCTACCAACTCATTTTGGGCTGTTCCAGTAAACTATTAATGGATAAAACATCAATAGCAAGAACTAGGCAAGGTCTGAGAGTAGCTGAGAGGACCAATTTATCTATAATTGGTTTACTGCTGTCGCCCTTTAAATTAAAACTCACTCGTTTTGAATCCATGTACTCTACTAAAACAGTGAGTTCTAGAAAACTTTTCAGATAGCTAGAGTATTTGGAAAGGTTTTAATGTCCTCCATCTTATTAACCATAAAAATATAATTATATCTAATTACTGTACAGTATGTATTCATTTACATGATTGTGAGGTTCTAATCTTTTTCACTTCCTAGTACTTTAAATGTAATATTACCAATGCAATGATGGTGCTGGTAACCTTATCAAGAATAGTAATCAGAAAACCATTATTTAAACAATAGGATTGATATGAAAGCATCAATCTCTTATTATACACAGCTGCTACTATTGTATCTGATAACTATCCTAGCTGAATTTATTTTTTTTTTTTTTTTTTTACTATGGTTATTAGCACTTTTTTTTTTTAATTCATCATAGGTTGGTCAACTTCAAGGTTCAAAAGTATGCTATTTTGACCTCTAAAGATGAAGTTGAATATGCCAGTTATTCTAATGGATATTTCTAAAAAGTTACTCTTATCTTCAAGAGTCAGGTTGTAACTTAGAAGTGAAGAACATTTTGTGTTAAGATATTTTCTTTTTTTCAGGAGTGTTTATTTACCTGCACATATGAAATCTAAACGCTGAAGCCGGTAAACAAAAACCTGTCTCGACGGCAAAGCGATTCCCCTATTTATGTGGGAGGGAGATGGAAACTGAAGGAGCGCTGATGATACAACATTGAATTACTGTATTCATATCTAAATCAAGGCTGATTCTAGGGATGAAGGCTTTAATACTGTATTTAACTGACATCTGTTTAAAGATAAGTTAAAGTTTTAATTATTCAAGTTTTTTTCAGTTACTCCTTAGCTAGGCTACAGAGTAGTTAATAAATATTCATGAAAGGTAGCTTATAATGTTGCATATACTATCTAAGAAAGTCCAGTATTGCAGAACTTATCTAGAAAGTGAGATTGTTTTGAAAATATTTTTTGGCAAGATGGTCGTAGATTTTGTTATTACTATCCATTATACTTTCAAGGGTCATAGATTTTAAGAATTTTACCTTAGGGCCATGAAATATATTTCTTAAACCTATAGTATAATACTTATTGAATGATTAATACAGTATTTGTAATATCTCCTTGAAAGTCATTACAATTTAGCAAAAGAAGAATATTATAGATCATTTGTAAATTAGTAATTTCACTTCCCATCCCCCCAAAAGTTATGGATAATCTATTTTATCAGGTACCCTTTGTTTGATGTTTGAGGTGAATCTAGGATATATGGGATTAATATTACAATTTTCCTTCCTGCATTGAAGTATTACTATTTCTGTCAATAGATCTAAACTTCCAGGTTCAATGGAAAATAGCGTAAGCCAATCGGTGTACCAAATTATTTTTAAGTGACTTCTTAATCATCTTTATTTTACAAAACACCGAATGTTATATAGAACAGGCAAATCTATACAGGTTGTAGATGAGATTCTTTTAAAATTTTGATAGAAGTGAACAACTGTTCTAGATAAGGCGTATGTTTATTCAGTGTCTCTCTTCTTAGAATTTGAAATGGGAACAAATGAGATCTATCTTGAAGAAAATCTTGCAAGCCATTAGGAATTTTGAATTTTTTTTTATAAATGTACATAAAGGTTACATGAACTAATCAGTTTATTATTGAAATTTAACATTTGCATAACTTTGATTTTTTGTAAACTGAACATTTTACTAAATTCATGTTAGTCAATTAGAAAAAATGAACCATAGAGGATATTATAGTTAACTAATTGATAATGAGAAGTCTTGAGTTTTTTATTTTGTAAATGTTACTCCTTCAATTACTTGAAACACTCCTTATAATTTCCAGACAATTTTTTGCATACAAATAGATACCCTCATTTTAATTTGTTAAAGTTAGTTTCTATTTAAAACACCATTTTTAGAAAACTCAGGAATCTAATCTGTTTTGTTTATATAAAATCTTAATTATTCATTTAGATCACATAGTTAAAAAATGTTTATGAACTGAATCTATGGAGCGCATGTGTGCTTGTTTCTATTGGTTTTAATTAAAAAATAGCAATGCAAAACAAAAAAATTTTTTTTTTGCTATAGTCTCATTTAATAGAAGTTTTTATGTTACTTTATTATATGTCTCAGTTTGCCCATTAAAAGTGTCTTATTTGTTCTAAATTGTAAGAGGAGTACTTCATAAAATATATTTTTAAATATTTAACTTAGCCGGTGAATATATAGCTGCAACTCTGTTGCTCGACAGACAAAAACCTGTACAAAAAAACTCGCTAGCGATCGCTATACAGGTTGCGGGTGTGCTCATCAGCGCCAACTGTCGGCCAGATACCAAACTCTATGTAAACAAAGACTCAATTTTCTCTCTGTCGACGTGTCGACAAGACGTACTTTACTCGCTGTTGAAACCTGGAGTTTTTCCCATCATCTTTGATGAAGTACTATATTCTGGTTTGAGCTTTCGCAGTGCAGGTGTTTTATCTTCATCTTAAATCTTGAACTCGTTTTGGATAGATTTAATTTTTGGTGACAAAGAGAGTATGGACTTTCTTTGACTTTTAAATGGCCGACCCTTCCCTTAGACGGATGTGTGTTTAGGCTTTTAGTAATTATCTTATCACGTTATAAATTAATTATAGATTTTCCTCTTCGATTAACTTTCCATTTATAATAAACATAAAAAATAAATTTTAATGTTTTGTTTATATGCGACCTTTCCTGAGAGTAGGCGGTCCTAACTTGGAAACCGAAGTTAATCAACGTTGAGCCCTTTAAATCGTAAATAGCTTTTAAAGAGCTAAGGATTTAAAACTTTTTAAATAAAATATTTTATGAAAGAATTTCTTTGAATAGTCTTCGTACTGTTTTCAAAGATGAACTAACGTTTAGTTTATTTATGCTACGCAGTTTGCGCTCTATCGTTACGATAGAGAGAGAGTGTATCACGGTTTCACTTTGCAGAAAGAGTAAATCGATTCTGACGTTTTGTTCATTCTTTCAAAGCTTAAATGTTTTAAATTCTATTTTAAAGGAACTTTTTAATTGAAAAACCTTTCAATTTTTTCCTTTGGTCAAATAACATGTTTTTTTGACGAAACGTAATAGGGCTCTTCTCTTAGGTGCGAAATCAAGAGAGAAAGAGAGAGATATAGAGACGGAGGGAGAGAGAGGAGAGAAAACGTTCCGTTCAAGCGGGTAACGTTGTTCTCGAGTTACTCTCGTCCCTAGTCTCTGTACGGGGAGAAAGGATAAAACGTTTTTAGTTTTATTCTCGTCCCCAGGCAATGTACGGTGAGAGATTGAAAACATAGTTTTGAATGAACTAGTGTTTATTCTCTTCCCCAACCACTGATTTTTTTTTTTTTTTTATCTTAAAAGATGTTTACTGTTTTTTTTGCTGGTATTAATATGCTTGCATTTTACGCCTGATTTCGCATTTACTACCTTTTGATGAGGGTAGAATTGCGTGCTTCAGGTAGAAATCAGTAAAAGGTTCGATTTCAGTGTAATAAGTGCAAAACAGAAAATCGTAGTGATAAAGTGATATTGCGCAAAGTGTTACAGTGTTGCGTCCGAGGGTTCGTCTGTTCGTGCCTGTCGTTCACCTAGTCCGGGACCTCTTGCAAGCTCCCAAGCTCAGGGGAGAAGTAATGTCATACGACTTATGGGTTCGAGAGGCCTTGATCAACGAACAGACGTTTCCCTCTATGGTATCGGGTGTATCTTACCAAGATCTCCCCTACCATAAGGCGAGAGAGACGTTTTTCTCCTCGTCATCCGAAGGCTTTTCGCATAAGAAACCTGTAACAAGGTTTCGAGACCCTTAAGCGAAAGTCAGTCCTTTCAGGACAGGTCCAGCGTCCTGGTTACAGCCATTAGGACAGCTCTGACCCTTTGCAGTCATCGGAAAACTGCTCGCCGCCTAACAAAAACGTAACACAGACTCCGAGAGTCTTTTTTGTTGGCAAAGTGTTGCGGTCACAGACGTTACCCTCGTCTCTTACCGCAACCATTTCCGTGGATCCTTAATGGGTTGTACGGCAAGACATGCAGAATATGCTTGCCTCCCTTATGGAAGACTATTCTGCCGATTAGTCCGTTGAGTCTAGCCGTTTATCTCATCGATATCCTGGCTTTCAGCCAACCTAACGTTCCTTTGTGCATCCTGTTGACGTTGGCGTAGCTAAGTCACGTCAGTCAGGTTGTTTAGAACCACACTCGATGCGGTCTCTTGTGGATTTTCAGCCACTTTTGGACGTTAGGCCACTTGCTGATGCTCCTGTTGACGTTCAGGACGTTCGCTAACAATCGGAGTTGACTTGTTTTGACGCTGTGCGTCAACCTCCGCATTCTAGAGTTGTTTTGACTGCTCAGTCTAGACAGTCAAAGCAGTCTCGAGTGGACGCTGTGCGTCCTCACGCACCTGTTGTTGTTGACAGTTCACAGACTGTCAAGCAGTTACATGACGTTGCGTCCTGGTCCGCTACTTGCACCAGTGTGTGTGGACTCTGCTTGTAAAGCATTGCCACCACGGTAGGTCTCTCCCTTGCTTGAGACTCAGCTTTTATCGGACAAGGTTCCTTTAGATGAGGAAGTTGCTGTTCCCCCTCCTACTGATATTCCCTTGAGGACTCTGTCAGACGGAGAGGAGCCTAAAGCTGCTTAGCCCTCTATGAACTTTAATTAAATCATGCTGATTTTTAAGGATCTTTGTCCGGATCTTTTTGTAACTGCTGCTCCTCGTTCGCCTAAACGTCAGAGCTTACACTAGGCCTAGCTACTTCGAAGCCGTTGTTTATAAGCTAGTGCTCTCTCGCTCTCCTAGAGAGCTTTACGTCTGCTAGGCGACTGGTTTATCACCAGGAGGAGTTTGGGGGATACAGCCTTTGCTTTCCCTTCTTTTAAACTGGTTTATAGAGTGAGAGTCTGATACGACACGAGAGAAGTTCTCGGCTTGGGAGTTCCTGCCTCTGCCCAGATAGACTTCTCAAATCTCGTAGACTCTCCCTGGCGCCTGGCCAATAGACGCTCCCAGTTTTTTTTACAGGTCAACTTCACAGCTGTTTTCGAGCCTTTGAAGTTTTGCTGTACAATTATGTCATGCATAAACAAGGCTTTCAGGGATGGAAAGCGGTACCGCCTCAGTCACTAATCCCGTCTGTTGCCGCACCTGCTCCCGTAGACCCTAAATGGGCTTTGCTGGAAGACATGCAGTCCAAGCTTGCCTCCTTGATAGAGGACTTTAATGCGGAGAAGGTTGCTGCTGAACCTTCTGGCCAACAACCTTCCAACCGGTCGGTTGTGCGTCCTGTTGACGCTGAGGTAACCTTCTCGCGTCTACCAGTTGAGGTGGTTCCTCCACCGATGCGACCCAGTGTGGGTTGCCAGCCGCACGTTGACGTTAAGCGACGCTCGGAGGTGGTGATTGACGTTCAGGACGTTCAACAACCATCAGAGGTGACTTGTTTTGACGCGGTGCGTCAACCTCAGCAACCCGGTATGGTGTTGACTGCACAACCCAGACGGTCTAGACAGTCTCGGGTGGACGCTGTGCTTCCTCGCGCACCCATGGTTGTTGACAGTTCACAGACTGTGCAGCAATTCCATGACGTTGCGTCCGGCTCCGTCACGCATGCACCAGTGCGACCGGACTCAGCGAGCCAGACGTTACTCACTCCGTTGCCGTTTCCTCATCAGTTTTCGGATGAGGAACTATCTGATGAGGACGTTGCTGAACAACAAGACGATCAGCCCCCAGAATAGATCAAGCCCTGCTATCCATCCAGAAGATGCTGAAGAAGGAACGCTGCTCAGTCAGGCTGTGGATGAGTCTGGTGGGGACGCTGTCATCCCTGGAACAGTTTGTATCACTAGGAAGACTACACCTCCGTCCTCTTCAATACCATCTGGCTTTTCACTGGAAAAAGGACAAGACGCTAGAAGCGGTCTCGATCCCGATTTCCGGAAAGATAAAGTCTTGTCTGACTTGGTGGAAGGACAATATCAACCTAAGAGAGGGTCTTCCCCTGGCTGTTCAGACTCCCCACCACGTTCTCTTCTCGGACGCATCGGACTTGGGCTGGGGCGCGTCACTGGACGGTCGGGAATGCTCAGGTCTGTGGAACTCGAGTCAGAGGAGCATGCATATCAACTGCAAGGAGCTGTTGGCAGTTCATCTGGCCTTGAAAAGCTTCGAGTATCTCCTTCGAGGCAAAGTGGTGGAAGTAAACTCGGACAACACCACGGCCTTGGCGTACATCTCCAAACAAGGAGGTACCCACTCACTGACGTTGTACGAGATCGCAAGGGACCTGCTCATCTGGTCAAAAGGTCAAGACATCTCCCTAGTAACGAGGTTCATCCAAGGCGACTTGAACGTCATAGCAGATTGTCTCAGTCTGAAAGGGCAAGTAATTCCAACCAAATGGACCCTCCACAAGGATGTGTGCAAGAGACTTTGGGCCACTTGGGGTAAACCATCCATAGATCTCTTTGCAACCTCGCTGACCAAGAGACTTCCAATCTATTGCTCTCCAGTCCCGGACCCAGCAGCAATACATATAGATGCTTTCCTCCTAGATTGGTCACTTCTGGATCTCTACGCATTCCCACCGTTCAAGATTGTCAACAAGGTACTGCAGAAGTTCGCCTCTCACGAAGGGACAAGGTTGACGTTAGTTGCTTCCCTCTGGCCCGCGAGAGAATGGTTCACCGAGATACTTTGATGGTTAGTAGACGTTCCCAGAAGTCTTCCTCTAAGGGTAGACCTTCTACGTCAGCCACACGTAAAGAAGGTACTCCAAAGCCTCCACGCTCTTCGTTTGACTGCCTTCAGACTATCGAAAGACTCTCGAGAGCTAGAGGCTTTTTGAAGGAGGCAGCCAGTGCGATTGCTAGAGCAAGGAGAGCGTCTTCCATTAGAGTCTACCAATCGAAGTGGGAAGTCTTCCGAGACTGGTGCAAGTCAGTTTCTGTATCCTCGACCAGTACCTCTGTAGCTCAAATAGCTGATTTTCTCTTATACCTGAGAAAAGGACGATCCCTTTCAGCTCCCACTATCAAGGGCTACAGAAGCATGTTGGCATCGGTGTTCCGGCATAGAGGCTTAGATCTTTCCAACATAAAGATCTGCAAGACCTCCTTAAGTCTTTTGAGACCAGCAAGGAGCGTCGTTTGGCTACCCCTGGATGGAATTTAGACGTGGTACTAAGATTCCTCATGTCAGACAGGTTGGAGCCGTTACAATCAGCCTCCCTGAAAGATCTCACTCTTAAGACACTTTTCCTGGTATGCTTAGCCTCGGCTAAAAGAGTCAGTGAGATTCATTCCTTCAGCAAGAACATCGGATTTTCATCGGAAAAAGCCACTTGTTCGCTGCAACTTGGTTTTCTAGCCAAAAATGAGCTGCCTTCTCGGCCTTGGCCTAAATCTTTCGATATTCCCAGCTTATCGGAGATCGTAGGCAATGAACTAGAAAGAGTCTTATGCCCTGTTAGAGCTCTTCAGTTCTATTTTAAGCGTACTAAACCTTTACGAGGCCAATCTGAAGCTTTATGGTGTTCAGTTAAGAAACCATCCTTGCCTATGTCAAAGAATGCTTGGTCAGACTTTATCAGATTGTTAATACGAGAAGCTCATTCACATCTGAGTGAGGAAGACCGAACTTTGCTTAAGGTGAAGACACACGAAGTTAGAGCTGTAACAACTTCCGTGGCCTTTAAGCAAAATATATCTCTGCAAAGTATAATGGACGCAACCTATTGGAGAAGCAAGTCAGTGTTCGCGTCATTTTACTTGAAAGATGTCCAGTCTCTTTACGAGAACTGCTACACACTGGGACCATTCGTAGCAGCGAGTGCAGTAGTGGGTGAGGGCTCAACCACTACAATTCCCTAATTCCATATCCTTTTAATCTGTCTCTTGAAATGTTGTTTTTTATGGGTTGTCCGGAAGGCTAAGAAGCCTTTCGCATCCTGGTTGATTTGGCGGGTGGTCAAAGTCATTTCTTGAGAGCGCCCAGATTAGGGGTTTGAGGAGGTCCTGTTGTATGGGTTGCAGCCCTTGATACTTCAGCTCCTAGGGGTCTGTCAGCATCCTAAGAGGATCACGAGGCTCCGTAAGGAAGACGTACTTATAAGGCAGAGTAATCGTATAAGTCGACTTCCTTACCAGGTACCTATTTATTTTGTTTTTGTTATTTTGATAACTTCTAAAATGAAATAAAAACTCTTAGCTCATAAGATGTAAACATATTTAACTGGTCTCTACCCACCACCCTGGGTGTGAATCAGCTATATATTCACCGGCTAAGTTAAATATTTAAAAATGATATTTTAATTATAAAATAAATTTTTGAATATACTTATAAATTAAACGGCCCTCCCTTCCTCCCCAATAGAGACGCAGTGGGATGAGGAGAAAATTGAGTCTTTGTTTACATAGAGTTTGGTATCTGGCCGACAGTTGGCGCTGATGAGCACACCCGCAACCTGTATAGCGATCGCTAGCGAGTTTTTTTGTACAGTTTTTTGTCTGTCGAGCAACAGAGTTGCAGCTATATATTCACCGGGTAAGTATATTCAAAAATTTATTTTATAATTAAAATATCATTTTTTCAGGATACAGTTTGCCGCTTGCTTGAGATTATCAACTGACTGACGGCAGATATAATGGTGATTTCCATTAATTACAAGAAAACTTATGTTCAACAGTGCAAGTGGAATTAAGGATCTGTGACTTTATGAAAAAGAAAACTTGTCACGGGTTTAGGTGTAGGAAGATTTTAATATTTTTCAAAATTCTTGTGTAGATCTATTCACAGTGAGAGACTTAGGTATCCTTATATGGCCTAATTAATCTGTTAAGGTTAGCTGTTAGAATTTAAGTGCAAAACTAATATTTTTCTATAAATCCTAAAATCTGTTGCTGTCTATGCCATACAGTTTTCTTTTTTACACTATTCTAAGTAAGTTTTAAATGCTATTGTCAGTTTTTTATTTGAAAATTTCAACAAAGAACAATGCATAAAATTAAGTTATACTTTATTTGCAACTTAAACTAGCACTGAATCACCACTAAATAACTTTGATCAACATCTCAGGCTTTTGTTATCTTGTGTCATACTAAATTTACTTGAATCCTCAGTATTAAATCTCTCTCTCTCTCTCTCTCTCTCTCTCTCTCTCTCTCTCTCTCTCTCTCTCTCTCTCTCTCTCTCTAATGTATTGTCACCAATTGAAAAATTTACTTATAACATTTTTTTCTTAGTTAAAGAATGTTGGTAATATCTTGTTTTATCAAGACTATAGAACGAGGTTATATGATTTTCAATTGTGTTCCACTTATTTGGGATAACACTTATGCTACTGGAATTTGTATTTCTGGGGGGAGGGTGCGCTGTGGCACCCTAGCAGTACCAGCCAAACTCGGCTGATCCCTTGTCAGGCTGTGAGAAGCGGAGAGAGGAAAGGTACCCTTTTGTTCTCTTGTTTGATGGTGGCCACCCCCCAAAATTGGGGGAAGTGCCTCAGTAAATAGAAGAGGATACTGTATTTGGTAACTATAATTTCTTCATTGGTGGGGTTCTCGTCAATGTCTTCTTCAAGGTTGGAGTCTCCAACTACAAGTTCATTGTTTGGTTAGATCATAATTCTTACCTTATGGTAATCGACTGGTCTATATGTAAGCTGGTCAATTTAGCAAAGCTTTCAAATAATTGTTGTTAGTAACAGCTATTTGTAAATGCTTGTGATTTTAAGGTGTTAAGGCTTTCTACAAAATTCAAAGGTTATTTAGCTAGAAAATTTATTCCTAATCTAGTCCTGAAACATGACAATTTAGTCTTGGGATTTGTTTCTCTTTTCATAATAAGTTTCATTGTGTTGTTTTATCTAAAATACAGATCTCATTTGGAGATGTGTAATGATAATTTCAGAGCTTGGTTTACTGTAGGTTTCAGGTTTTCTGAAAGCTTCCTGTTCGTCTTCTTATTAAGAAATGGTTAAAATTGTTTTGCTCCATCTTGAGGAAAGTATTGAAACAATTTGAATTTAGAAATTTCTAAATATCCGGAGAGTTAGAAGGTTTGTTAAATCAATAGCAAGCGATATCTAGTTCTTAGTAACAGCAATGGTTTCTCCCGTTGGTTTCCAGGAATATTCACCCTAAGGATATCAGTATATTTATGCTTTTCTTTGGGACTTTCATTATTAGTTGTAAACATTTTAAAGAAAATGTATACAGTTATGATCTTCCCATATCGATTCAAAATATTTTCCTTTCATACTTTGGTTTGCAATTCTTTACAAGGCTTTTCTTAAAGTTTCAGGATTATGCTTGCCTTAAACAATTTTTAGGCCACTCTAGTTGACAGTTTGTAAAGGACCAGTTTGAGCGTTGACAGTTTGTAAAGGACCAGTTTGAGCGTTGACAGTTTGTAAAGGACCAGTTTGAGCGTTGACAGTTTGTAAAGGACCAGTTTGAGCTCAAGAGATTTCAAATTTTTCCTTGACTTGTTTTCAGTGTTTGGATGATACAGTTTAATGTATTTCCTTACATTTAATTCTGATACCCTGTGTGGTTGATCTTGGGTCTGTTGAGTGACTTTGAGCATTTCTTGCTGTACAGGGTTGTTTGTGAGCAATTCTTATTTTCACATTTTTCAAATACAGTAATTATGTATAAAGGGCTTTTTTTTTAGTATTCAGGCTGTGTGGGGCCCACTTCCTATTTGAAAATATCCTGCAGAGTTCCCCTTGTTTTATTAATTTTTTTCTGAGCAAAGGTATTAGGTAATGCCTTGTTTTACCAAGCTTTCATGATTGTACTCCTTAGTTCCAATTTGCTTAAAACTTCTTTCGTAGCACTCCCTGCTCTGTGGAGTTATTTGAGGCAATCCTTATTCATGGATTGGGGAGTAATTCAGGTTCTACAGGATTTGTCTTAGATTATTTGGGATACTAGTAAGTCTATGCAGTAATCTTGTAATTCATTATCTATGGAGTTATTTGAAGAGTTTCGTGATTCTAAGCTATCTGGAGCACTTATTTGATTTACTTATCTTGAGTATTTCTTAGTTTGCAGAATTTCATGTTGCACACACTTGTGTATTCCAGACACCACTTTGTCTATGGAATTTTTTGGAACTTATTCCTTTGTCCATTCAGTTATTCATGACCCTTCTTGATCTTGGGAGTTATTTTGGACATTTTCATCTTTAGTGTTATTTAGAACACTCCAAAGGAGTTGTCTTGGGTACTCCTTGGATAATGAAGTGATCTATACGTTATTTGGAGCACTATATTGCCTATGCAATTATTTAGTGTAATCATTTGTGTATGGAGTTATCTTTGCACTCATTGGATTGATTATTTCATGTCACTTATTGTTTTCTTGTCTTTATTCAAATAATTCCTCGTTTCATAGTTTTTTAGTCGCTCTTGTTTTCAAGAGTTTCAGTTTTCTTGTCAATCTGTAGGCTTCACCGTTAGGTGCCATTGCTCTGTGAATTAATATCTAATTGACAAAATCTTTGTAATTGGTGGATTCAAGATTTATAGATATCTTTATTAATTTTGCCTTTATTTTTTTTTTTGGGGGGGGGGAATATTAAAAAGAGAACTTCTGTATCAGTGGAATTCAAGGTATATTGCTGACATGTAGCACCTTAAGTTTTTCTTCATGCTCTATCTACAAAACGATCATAAAACTGGCAAAAATTAAAAGCATATTTTGTAAATTTCTTTTATATTGCTAAGGGAAAATTGTGCACAATAACTATCTTTTGCTTTCCTCTTATTGAAAACAATATATTCCCCTTTTACAATTCTAAGGATGAAAACAAACTAGAATACTTATTTTGATTTTTATGTTTCAAAGTTATTGAATAGCATGGTATTTTGTATTTCTATTCTTCAGTGTGAATAATTCTTTAAATATTAGTCAAGTTTTATCCCACCAATACCCATCATTCCTTTGCCGTTTTATATTGGTTTGCAACATTTGCTCTCTCTCTCTCTCTCTCTCTCTCTCTCTCTCTCTCTCTCTCTCTCTCTCTCTCTCTCTCTCTCTCTCTCTCTCTCTCTCTCTCTCTCTCTCTCTCTTTTTTTTTTTTTTTAGGGCTACATGAATATACCTTGAAGAATAGCATGCAAATTGTTAAAAGTAATGGGGGATTTCATACACATTTTCTAATATGGATGAATTATGAAGTTCTCTTTTATATTAACTTGATGCTTCCCTCCAAATTCAGATCTCCCACTCCCCATCCTTGATCCTTCCTTATCCCAAAATTGGAAATGTTATAAAAAAAAAACTAGACACTCGCCTCATATGGCTGATGAGTCTCCCGCTGGCCCCCTCCTCTTTGAGCATCAGCCTTTGCCACTTTATTCTTCACCACTAGAGGGCTAAAGAGTTTATGAGGTAGATTCTGGTCATAACTAGAGTAATCACTTGTTCTTTTAGACTGTTATTTTTTATTCTCCATGTACAGAACTTGTTCATTCTCTTACTGGTGTCTTGAGAGCTGTAATTCACTGTGGTAATTTGAATATATTGTACTTGTCAAAAGCCGACAGCCTGTACTGGTAAACATGTTGGACTTTAGTCTATTTATTGATCCAGCTGTCTTGTCAGTGCTGGTTTTATCCTGACAGCAAAGTCATGAAAAATGATACCTGTGTTATGTCATTAACTTGCTCAAAAGTCTCAAATTCGTTTAAGTTTGTGATGGTTTATCAAATTTTAGAATCCGGTATAAATCTTCATATTAGAATCATATATTTCAGACTGTTTAAGAAGCTTGTATTGTAGAAGGTTATTATGTCAAATGTACAGGTTTTAGTACTATCATTTTCATTTCTAGCTAAGTTGTACGCACTTGTGTCAATGATAAAAACATCAATTATTTTATGATTGTGTAATGTAAGTAGTGGAAAGTCTATCAAATGTAAAAGGGTTGTGATTCAATGTGCTCCAGACATGTTTATACTCCTCTTAAGGGTAATGCGTAATTGATGCTAACTGTTACTGCCAAATTTGTCATTAAAACTTCAAGTTCAAGTATGATTAAGATGTTAAAGATTAATGATAAGTGTACTTAACGTAAGCATTTCAAGGAATTGGTAAAGGTCATTTTGAAGTCGCATTTCAGAGCTTTTTATTATGGCGAGATACCTGGGCTCTCTGAAAAGGTGCACAGCTTGGTTCATAAACTCCATGTTGTTTCTTGACTCTTGTTGTTTGTGCCTATGACATAAAGAAGGGATAAACTATACTTTAATCATTTTTAGAAATGTGTAATAAGTTCTTGAATATGTTATCGTTGACAAGATAGCTGTCCAGATGTATGTATGTTGTGTGCTAGTGTTGTGAAAAGGGTGGGAAAATATTTGGTATAAAGAATAGGTTATAAATCGCTGACAAAGGATCTTGTCAGGTTTGTGTTTTAAGTACAAAATTTCCTGGATTTATGACAAAGATTTTTTTTATTTCCTTATAATAATTGGTCAAGGTAAGAAAGTTCCATTTCCGTTAATTTAATTTGTGTATGCATCCTCATAACCTGTGTTTTAAGAATGCATTGACATCGGTAGGTTTTTTTTGGTTAATGCAATACTGATGTGCAGAAATAGTCATCTTAAAACAGTATCCTTCCTTTAGGAAAGTTCATTACATTGTAAGAGACATATTAGGTATTTTGTACCTGCAAAATTAAACATAATTGAAATATTTTACACAAAAGTTTATTGATGCCCTTATATATAGATAATTCATAATCCGATTTACTATATTTTTTAATCCCGTAACTATGTTTATGGTTAGATATCTTGACAACGTACATTAATTGTAAGATTTTTTAATAATGCACTGAACCGGGGGCAGGTTCATACCCAACATTTTTTGTATGGCCTTTGTTCGTTTGTAAGATTGCCGGGTCTTTTGGCCAGTTTTAATTCATTAGATAACTGGTATAAATTTATTTTATTTGAAACTAGAGTGAAGTTTGACTAGAATTGTAGTGATTACAATAATTCACACTCAGAACATAGATAGTTATCAAAGTAAAAATAGTCATTTGAAAGAGGGATCAATTTAAAGTGTTACAGTACAATATTAAAGATTGTCTTTTGACTTCTCTTAAGATTTTAAACTTGCAAAAAAAACAGATGAGCAACTATTGACTTTGTAAATAATTTCTGAATATACACCCTCTGAGAATACCATTGGTTTAATCGTTTGTCCTTAAGGGGTCATCAGAGCTCATTTGGGCTGGAGTAGTTTTGAGTATTAAATTTAGAATTATAGGATTTGATTAAAAATTATTGAAGATGCTGCAAAAGTAATGAAAATTAAGTATGGGAAATTGGATATTGCATAACCTAGACACATTTTTGTTTCACGACACAGAAATAGGGTAATTCAAGTAATTTCTCTCTCTCTCTCTCTCTCTCTCTCTCTCTCTCTCTCTCTCTCTCTCTCTCTCTCTCTCTCTCTCTCTCTCTCTCTCTCTCAAAAACCAGAAGGTAGGGCTATCAGTTCACCTCACATTATTTTCACTAGGCATTATTAAATGGTCTTAGCAGCTTTCCTTCAGGCTATACTGTAGCTGCACTAGGTTTATAGCCTTCAACTCTATCTCCTCCTCTCCCTTCACTCCTCCGTTTTGCAGTCAAAGCTCTCAATTATTTTTTAAGCCACTTTTACACTCTATAAGATGATTATTCATTGCACATCAGTATAAGGAAAAATATTAAAACTCAAATAATCTGTTTCCCTTGATATCAGTATGTGATTTAATTGTGAGAGAATTTGCAAATATTGAAGGTTGGGATTTTGTGCTATGAAAGTGTTATGAATTCCAGTGCTGTGAATGAAGGATTATATTAGTATTGAGTGATTGATGAGAAATTCTTATGTAGATATTAGGTAGTTTGTTTGCATATTTCCCTTCAAGGTGAAGAAGCTTAGTCTTTTTTGTCACTATTTGAAAAGATTTAGTTACAGCTTTTTTATGTTGATTGGTATAAATTAGGTTTTTCATGCAGAATTAGTGTGGGTTTTGCAATGTATTTATGAAGTGTAGTTTATAATTAGATGTTTAACCATGGGAAAAAGTGAAAAATAGCCTATACCTTTATAGCAAGTTCAGCACCCATTAATTCAGCCAGTTGGCAAGCTTCAAACTCGAGTTTCTTCTAAAAAGTATTTTCCAAGAGTATAGAATCCTCAGCCTCGGTAAGCAGATCATATAAATATTTTATTCAAAGTTTTTTAGACGGGCCGTTATAATCTGAAAAATGTTTTAGTATAAAAGTCTCAAAGTTTTAGTATATACCTAAATTGATATAGATTTTCCAAGATAACTATGTATTTAACGTAAAATTTAGCTTTCTATATGAATTTATATAAAAGATTCTTTAAAAACCAAATTATTTTGTCTATCATAGAATTTTGAAGTACAGTAATATGTTATATAAAGTATCTAACGAGAAAATTTCAGTCTGCGTAAAGAAGTCACCTAGAAATAATTTATAGATTATAATTTGCCTCATAGTTCGGAGAGGTTTGAGTTTGATATTTTATTCTTTGTTAGTATACATTTGCCTAACAATAATTAAGTTGTACGATATAGAAGTTATAATTCCAGGTCCTGTGTTTCCCTATAAAGTAAACAATTTTAGTGTTTTTCCATTATTTGAATTAAAAAGCGTAATGAATTCACCAGTATTAGATTTCAGTTTGTTGGTTAACTGTTGGATATTATAGATGATCAAGTACAGTATTTAATAATCTAAAGATATATTTCCCTCCGTTGATGCTCTTTTTGAACTACCATACATTAAAAGGTATTTAGGAGCTGAGAGACGTTTGTGTTCTGAAATACTGTATACTAAAATCATATCTTTTATTTATTAGCTGTTCATCTTGTGCCGGTTTTCAGTAGATAATATTGAACATGGCGAATGCTATCTGTCTTGTCTCCTTGTGTCTCAGCTCATTCTGGTAACATATAAAAAGAAAAGCATTTTAAATTAACTTCATTTCAGGTTGGGTTAATTTAAAGTCTGTTAAGAACACAAATCCAGAAAGTAAAAAATTATTCTAATTACTAAAAAAACATGATCATTACTATTTTGACAGTAACTTGTAGTGATTAATAGTTACACAGGACCTGCATAAAATATGTAATGATAAAGAAATCTCTCCTTTGATTGTTGGCTGAGGATAAGTTGGAGTATATACTCGAGATAGTGCAGTAAGGGATTATAAGATGAGAAGTATATTATAGATATAAGATGAAGATACTATTAAGGTCGTTTATGCTGAGGATAGTATAGTATACAATACTGTAGTACGGAATTATAAGCTCAAGATAGTATGAGCTGAAGATAGCATTTAGTGGGGTTAACTTTATTTAATTCTATAGGTGTATAAGACATACAGTACTCATATGTCTAGTAAGATTGCATAGTTTTGGGTGTTGAATGTAGTCAATTTTATTTATACAAATTTTGTGATCTAATGAATTAAAATTTAATTTAACTCTAGAAGTAGGCAAATATTCAATTAGAATTACATGACTTAGAAAGGAATTTCGTTAGGTTATTATTTATTTAAAATAGTTTCGTTAGCTATATAAAGTGTTTCAGGTTAAACTCTCTTACCAGGGTTTGCGTTTGAGAACTTTATTACACAGCTAAAGTGATTTGGGTGTCCACGTGTAAGGTGAATGCGTACTTCGGTCCGATCTGACTGTCTGCTGGGAGGAGTAGCAAGGATGGTCAGGGCAGTAGCCTTGCACGTCTCTTCTTTTTTACCCGACTCAATCATATACATTAAATGTCACGAGTCAGGGAGGCAACTTGGCATTTGTGAGTCTTGTCTGCTTTTCACCGAGCTTCATGTGGCTGTAGTAATGGATTGTTCTGAAATTGCACAAAGGCTTGGAAATGACTTTTACTGATTTTAGATTTTGATTTTGTTTTCCATTCTAGAAGTATTTTTTTTTCTTGCCTGCGTGTATAATTTTGTTTCCCAAACAAATTAACATAACTTTATAATCACTCTGATCAACCTTATAGTAATGTAAATACTAGCATAAAATTTTTTACCATTCTACTTCTGGGGAGCTCCAAAGTATTTCTGAAGTATTTGAATTACAATCCTGATATTGTTTGTAAAATTATCAATAAAAAGAAAAAAAAAAAGAAGGAAAAGGAAAGCATTCAAGGGCCTAGTAACATTGCTTTCTCAGAAGAAAACTTTGCATTAGGTTACTGGTTACTAGGTGGGACAGGGGATGGCCTTGGTGGGCTTTCCTTTTCCTTCTTTTTTTTATTGATAATTTTATGATTTCTGTTAGATGAAGCACTGCTTACTTACACAAGTATGAAATATGTAACCTCATATGCTGAGCTTAAAACTCCCCAACAGTTATTAAAGAAAACTGGATGTTTTATTATTCTGCACACAATATTTGATGAAGAGTGACTCGTCTAAGAGGCTTTCTTTGTCGAATCGTGAGCTTAATACTTGACAGACGATAAGTTTTCTTTGAATCTAGGGTGTTTGAAGCTTTCAGAAAATGGAGTTTCATGAATCTGATGCACATATCATTGACTTTATAGTGTTTGTATTTCCATTATATAATTAAACTGATTTCACTGAAACCTATCTCATGTTTGGCATTCTATCTTCTACAATAAAAGTCTTTTAACAAATTTCTAAGTTTTTCTTTAGCCATGTTTTGTTTATTGGAAGTTTTAAGTACGTATTTAGGTATACTTTTGTACCTAAATTTTAAATTTAATACCTTCAACATCAAATAAGAGGCTTTTGAGGAATATTAACTAATGGAAGTAATAAGGCCATTATTTATCATGACTTTAGTTGGGAAAAAAAACTTTTTTACCGACAGCTGGATTAAGAAATGAACTCGGGTCCAAAATGAAATGCGAGACAGTTCGGCCATCTTGACTTGGAATATACCAATTTTAACACTGGTAGTACTGCTCTCATCTCCCCAGTGGGGGCAAATGAACTGTGTGTGTGGGATCATACTAACAGTCAAAGCGAACCAGTGACTAGTTACGAGCAAGGACTACTTCATGAACTTTTTAGCCCAATTTTTGTGGAGAATAGGGCATTTGCTGATAATAGAAGGGGTAGGGGGCCGTTTAAGGAGAACACTCTGTCATATGAGGATTAATATAGGGAGAATACTTGGTCTCATTGCATTTTATTTTTTCCCCATTTTTTTTTATTTCATTCCATTTTCTTTCATGCACCACGGAAACTAAATTAAAAACAGTAATTTTTTTCATATGCATTTTATTTCGAATTTCCTAAGCTATTACCATAAGTATGGTAATTATCTCAACAGAACAATATCTTTTAACATTTTAGTTACAATATAATGGGCGTTACTCAATGTTAATTGCATAAGAAAAATTTGCGTAGGCAAAAATACTTGGAAGATACAAGAGCAGGGGTATTGAATGATAATTTATGGCAAAAAAAGTGACATACCACTGCTAATATTATAGCTACATCTATTGAATAAATAAAGGTAAATGGCCCAGCATTTTGGGGTCGGTATGCTAATGACAAGTCGTCTCCTAGCTTCATTATACTGTAGTCAGAGCTGAAAAGGGGTTTATTCATGACCTTCTCAAAGATATTTGAATACCTTTTTAGAATCAACTACATCCATAAAAGATATGAGATATCCAAAGTTGAGCAATCCTGGTCTTTACCAATGGGGTTAATTCTTAATATCTCAAAGGCAAATTCTAATATTATGCTAATTTTCAAAATTGGAATAGATAGGTAAGAAGTCTTACCTTTCTATTGTAGCTCCATTTTGAACAATTAAAATCTTGGACTTGAACATTTCTTTAAGGGGGATATTAAGAATTAAATCCCACCCCTTTTAAACCCTAGGATTGCTCAACTTAGACATTATTTCTATTATGGATGAAGACGTTTATTCTAATAAGATGATCAAATATATTGTACTATCATGAATAAACCTTTTTCAGCTCATGACTATAATGATACCCATATTACCGACATCAAAATACTAGGACATCTACCTTTATTTATTCAATATATGTAGCTATACTAATAGCAGTGGTATGTCACTTTTTTTTTGCCATAAATTATCATTCAATACTCTTGCTCTTGTATCTTCCAAGTATTTTTGTCCACTCAAATTTTTCTTATGTAATAAACATTATTGAGTAGCATCTATCATTTACAACATATTTGAAACAATTATTATAAAATGTACATTTATGAGTTATACAAGAAAATTATGTCACTAAGTTTTAATGATTATTATTTGTATCAAAATTGTAAATGACAAAACAGTATTAACAAATGATAAACAGTATTTATTAAATGACAAAACAGTATTATGTATAAAAAAGCAACTGGTTTTAAGCATTTGATATTCTCATTACCATTTTCAGTTTACATCCTATTTATAGTTATTTTTTAGATTCACAAAGCAACCCTAGCTATAAAACGACCTTTAATAGGTTTAAAAGATATGATATACAATCTACATTTCTATCGCAAATTAAATTTCCAACCACAACATTACTCTCTAAATCTGTAAATGTTATTAGTTTAAAAGTACTAACCTTTTAAGATAATTCTTCAAAATACTACATTGGAAAGAACATTGCAAGAATTCACCAACTTATCAAAAAAAAAAAATTCTTTAAGCCTTCCTAAACATAACAATGGCTCCCATTGCCTTAAAATATTGATCATGACCCGATTTATTTTCTTTCAACCGAGGCAGTGCTTTGGATGCATTTCCTACATCCCTAAAAAGTTCAGCCTACTTTACGTATTAAGAACCAGATATGTCGGCATTCTTTTCATAAAATATTAATCTTGACCGTTTCATCACGTTTAACTAATATTCTAAGCCCTTCAGGAATAATCTTGAAACTTTACTTTAAAATCACTCTTAGAAAATCTTTAAGCAAATTTCCTGTGAATGTTGATTTAAAACTACTAAACTAATGGTTTCCTTTTCTTAAGACTACCATAAATTATATTACTATTCCTTACATAAAACCTTTTAATATAAATTTAATTTGTAAAAATACTCCAAACTACAACTTATTAACTATATAGGCTGTATTCTAGACTAGAGCACGAAGCATTTAATGGCATCTTTTGTATAAAGAATGTGCAAAGCTTAAAACCAGTAGACAAGATATTTCATCCATCTTAGAGCAATTTTGTCATTCTAATATTTTTAAACAAATTCCTATTCACTAGATAGAAGAAAAATACAAAGGATTTTCTACTATAAACAAGCATTTAGAACTTTTTATGTGACCAAAATAAGTAAAAATATTGATGTTTTGGGAAAAAAAATTAATTCAACAAAAATTACTAAAAGAAATTATATTAAGTTTACAAATACTTTGGGGGAAAATAGTTTTAAAACAATCTAAACTTATTTAGAAAGAGGTACATTATTTTATTGTGGATATAACCTTTATTCTATTGAGAGAGAGAGAGAGAGAGAGAGAGAGAGAGAGAGAGAGAGAGAGAGAGAGAGAGAGAGAGAGAGAGATATTAAACTTCTAATGGTTAGAAAGACTTTAAATACAGTGATTCCATTCACAAATATTCAAAATTATTCTATTTATGATTTTCCCTGCTCTCCCTTACACAAGATAAACTGATTAGTCGCTCGCCCAGTACATAAACCTATCCAATCAATAAAAAGTGGAATCTTCACAGAGCATACTTGGATCTCTCTTTAACCAAAATCTATGGAAAATAATTCTGTTAACGGGGACTTTACATGAAATTTTCAGCCAAGAATGAGAGAGAGATTACAATAGATGAAGTGAGGAGAGCACTAGATGAAACTAGAGTAGGAAAAGCATCTGGTATGGATGGTGTGAGAGCTGAGATGTTGAAAGAGAGGGGTGTGACTGTACTTGAATGGTTGGTGAGATTGTTTAATATGTGTTTTGTGTTGTCAATGGTACCAGTAGATTGGGTTTGTGCATGTATTGTACCACTATATAAGGGTAAGGGAGATGTGCATGAGTGTTGTAATTCAAGAGGTATTAGTTTGTTAAGCGTAGTTGGAAAAGTGTATGGTAGAGTATTGATTAATAGGATCAAGGATAAAACAGAGAATGCAATCTTGGAAGTACAGGGTGGTTTTAGAAGAGGTAGGGGTTGTATGAATCAGATTTTTAGTTAGGCAGATATGCGAGAAATATTTAGCAAAAGGTAAGGAGGTGTATGTTGCGTTTATGGATCTGGAGAAAGCGTATGATAGAGTTGATAGGGAAGCAATGTGGAATGTGATGAGGTTATATGGAGTTGGTGGAAGGTTGTTGCAAGCAGTGAAAAGTTTCTACAAAGGTAGTAAAGCATGTGTTAGGATAGGAAATGAAGTGAGTGATTGGTTTCCGGTGAGAGTGGGGCTGAGACAGGGATGTGTGATGTCGCCGTGGTTGTTTAACTTGTATGTTGATGGAGTGGTGAGAGAGGTGAATGCTCGAGTGCTTGGACGAGGATTAAAACTGGTAGGCGAGAATGACCATGAATGGGAGGTAAATCAGTTGTTGTTTGCGGATGATACTGTACTGGTTGCAGACACAGAAGAGAAGCTTGGACGATTAGTGACATAATTTGGAAGTGTGTGTGAGAGAAGGAAGTTGAGAGTTAATGTGGGTAAGAGTAAGGTTATGAGATGTACGAGAAGGGAAGGTGGTGCAAGGTTGAATGTCATGTTGAATGGAGAGTTACTTGAGGAGGTGGATCAGTTTAAGTACTTGGGGTCTGTTTTTGCAGCAAATGGTGGAGTGGAAGCAGATGTACAGTACGTCAGAGAGTGAATGAAGGTTGCAAAGTGTTGGGGGCAGTTAAAGGAGTAGTAAAAAATAGAGGGTTGGGCATGAATGTAAAGAGAGTTCTATATGAGAAAGTGATTGTACCAACTGTGATGTATGGATCGGAGTTGTGAGGAATGAAAGTGATGGAGAGACAGAAATTGAATGTGTTTGAGATGAAGTGTCTAAGGAGTATGGCTGGTGTATCTCGAGTAGATAGGGTTAGGAACGAAGTGGTGAGAGTGAGAACGGGTGTAAGAAATGAGTTAGCAGCTAGAGTGGATATGAATGTGTTGAGGTGGATTGGCCATGTTGAGAGAATGGAAAATGGATGTCTTCTAAAGAAGGTGATGAATGCAGAGTTGATGGGAGAAGTACTAGAGGAAGGCCAAGGTTTGGGTGGATGGATGGAGTGAAAGCAGCTCTGGGTGATAGGAGGATAGATGTGAGCGAGGCAAGAGAGTGTGCTAGAAATAGGAATGAATGGCGAGCGATTGTGACGCAGTTCCGGTAGGCCCTGCTGCTGCCTCCGATGCCTTAGATGACCGCGGAGGTAGCAGCAGTAGGGGATTCAGCATTATGAAGCTTCATCTGTGGTGGATAATGTGGGAGGGTGGGCTGTGACACCCTAGCAGTACCAGCTGAACTCGGTTGAGTCCCTTGTTAGGCTGGGAGGAACGTAGAGAGTAGAGGTCCCCTTTTTGTTTTTGTTTCTTTGTTGATGTCGGCTACCCCCCAAAATTGGGGGAAGTGCCATGGTATATGTATGTATGTATGCAAGAGGGAAGAAATATGGCAGTTATTCTTTAGCATAGTATATAAGCTAAAATCAATTACTGTTTTTACTTCTCTATTACATTAATATCAATACTTACTGTACATGTTGATTGCTAGGTATGACAAGCTATTCTACAAACCCAAGGGGGGGGAGTGATTGAACAGCACTAACAAGCTGTGGATGATTAAACTTATTTTGTCAATTAGCTATCCTCTTGAGCAAATTTTTTTATATCCTTTAAGAGAACATATAGTAGTACAGTACTAGTATAGATTTAGTGTTTAGAAAATAATCCACAACAGTTGCTAACAACTGGACGACAGTCTCGAAAGGCAGAGATGAAATGATATAGTTAAAATAATCATTTGGAGGTTATATCCACATGCAAGTAACATACTTCAATATATAAATCATAGAATGAATTTGAATCGATTGCTAAAATGATGATTAATATAATTTTCCCTTTAGTCACATTTAGATAACTTGTTTACAGCACTTTACACAATTCTAAAAATGATACAATCTTTGTTAAGAGATCCAGAGAAAATTGTCATTTGACTTAACAGTTGTCAATTAAAATAGAAAATATGAGCGGAATATTTCTAAGAAAAAAGGCCTTCCTCACTTAATTGATTGTTGTTAAATTTCCTTCTTTTTAAAAAATATTTACAATACATTATATAATATAAAACCAATCAATTAAACATTACCTACAATTATTCTGACAAATTATTTTAAGCAGTAATAAGAATCGATTAACTATCGGTATAGCCTATTCATATTTGCCAACTACTGTAGTTTGCAGGCATCTAAATGAATGAATGTGCTAGTTTGATTTCAAATAATAATGGAAAATTGTAATCTGAATCTTTAGAAAGTCAAAGCTCAAATGTAGATCTAGACCTAATTGGCAAGTTAAATTTTGGGCATTTAGAATTTACTCGAAAAATAGCATCACCATGTAAATAATTTAAACAGAAAGATGCTTAGAATTAAAAAGTAATCAAAATAGCTTCATAAAAACAGACTGTAAAGATTAGGAGCTAATAAATTACTGGACACAAGTTAACAGATTTTATAATTAACTTCATGGCTTTCAGAAATAATGATGCTTTGATAAACTTGAAATAATGCAGTTCGTTGTGAGTCTATAACACTGATTTACTACATTTTTTTTTTTTTTTTTTTTTTTTATCTTCAGTTAGTGATTGCTATTAAACCTTCGTGATATAAATGGAGTGATCATAATAACACAGCCCCATAAAATCTCAATAACGCAGGTCTACTGAGCATTTAAAGATATTTGTAGTACTGAGATGATATTTCTCATTAGGGCATTTCAATGTTCCAGAAAAGTTTGATGATCAAGTAGCCACTTCAGTTAAAATGAGTTGGTACTCCTCATTATTTTGTCATCCTCCGAAACTTTCTGGAACTACGACTCGGGTAAATCCTTGATTATTCACTGCTGATCTTCGTCTATGTCATTAGGAATTTCCTGGTTTGAGCACGAGGATATAATCTATTTTCTTCACTTTTGATGATTCTGGTCTGGAAAATAAATAAAAGATGTTAATTGTACAGATATATGTCATTCAAATATTTTACCATGCACTTCAATATCAAGACTATAATTCTAACAAATTGTTCTGAAATGATAAACTATGAATATAAAATCTTCTAATGCAATGGATATGCAATAGAGTAAATAACTACAAAACTAGACATGTCTATGACATTTATAATAGAAAATATTACAACAAAAATTAATGTACAGGGTGTCCACAAAGTCTGGGTACATAGGAAATTTCACTATTTTATCTATGTTATTTTTCCTGTCCAGATCGAATGATGGCTCTGTCTTAAGTGCGAATCGAATTAGCACTTTCAAGTGGACGAAAAGAAAAGATGGTCTTATCGCAAAATTGCTGAAGAATTTAAACTTCGACACCTTTATAGGTAAACTATTTACCTTACTGACGTCATGAAATTAATCAAGAAATTTCAAAGAAATAGGCAGTGTATTGGACAAACCATATTGAAAAATTAAAATTTAAATAAGAGTTGTTTTAAAGTGTTAATCTCCTATGTACCCAAACTTTGTAGACTCCCTGTACATCTTGTAAGGTAGCAAAATTACTTCCTAAATCCAAACAAGGAAATACTTCACTACAACAAACAAATGACTGGACTGTGGTAATCTACCAACTACCAGGAGCTCCCGTATTTCTTCAAGAAATACTCAATAAAACATTCAACCTAACACCACAAAGATTGATTGATTGATTTCAAGTTTTCAGGCATCCTGACATACACCACAAAGAATACCAGGTCAAACACACTAGAGTAGTGTAGGCTACTCATAAAATATTTGTAAAAAATGGTGTCTAAATCCTGAGCAAAAACAGGACTTACTGACACGGTAAGTTTCAGGAATAAAATTACTTAGTATACAAGATTACAAAGATGTGCAAATGAATAATTATTGTATTTTCATTCTCCTAAACAAAAAAAAACACTAACTGCAAATTCCTAAATTTATCAAGCAAATGTATCACTCATAACTGAAATGGCTTAGTAAAATTTCAACATATAATGATTGGATCCTTCATAAACTAACTCCAGCTATTCTATCATATTAATCAATTTAAGTGAATTTTCTGGTTCAATGAACTGTTTATTCTACTCATCTTATCTTGCTTTAAAATAGGGAAAACTTATCACAGTCTCCGACTCTCGAAACTAGTCTTAATTAGTTCGTTGATGACCTTATTCAATGTTATTGTTTTTTACTTACTGGTTATAACCTACTTCATCCATGAACTAAAATATTCTGCACTAATAAACAAAGAACCTGATCTTGCTAGAGTCACATCTTTAACATTCATAAATCCAGAACGCATTTCCTTAGCATTGTTGTCAACTAATTTTTAGGCTTATTATCAGGCAAGGAGCAGGGAATAGCCTCACTTCTGGGTAACAAGCTACCACCCTCTCTCCTGTAGCTTACTCATGAGGGAGAGCAGAATTATCATCCTTATTTGTCACCACCTCCAAGGAGGTTGACAGAGAAGGATCAGAAGTTCAGTTACCACATGAACTCCTGCAGACTTCCTCGTTTTTGAGGACGACCCTAATGGTGAGTGGCTTTGTTTCAGTGGATACTACTTCATCAAGTTTTACATGACACAAATGTACTGATGGCAAATCCTTTCACTCACTAGTGGAGAAAGACAACGAACAATCATAACCCATGCTACAGGAGCACAACGAATGGGGATCCACATCTCCTGCTCCTGAAGGTTCTGAACTGATGTCCACCAACCACAGGGAAAGATTGCATATCCACCAACACAAACACAATTTCACTCTATAATGAGAAAGAAGTGGCTTCTTGGTGTGCTGGTGAGGGGACAGGGCCTCCCTTCCACACCTGTAACCATGGACACACAAATCTTACCAGCTGAGTTCAAGCTAAATTCATACTCCTATTAAAGGATGAGTGTTTGTATATGTGTAGGAACAAGTGAACCCTCGTTTATCGCGGTAGATAGGTTCCAGTCGCGGCCGCGATAGGTGAAAATCCGCGAAGTAGTGACACCATATTTACCCATTTATTCAACATGTATATTCAGACTTTTAAAACCTTCCCTTGTACGTAGTACTGTTAACAAACTACCCTTTAATGTACAGAACACTTAATGCATGTACTACAGTACCCTAAACTAAAACAGGCACAAATATTAAAGGTGATTTTATATCATGCATTTCCTAAACATGCTAAAAAGCACGATAAAAAATGGCAACCAATGTTTTGTTTACATTTATCTCTGATCATAATGTAGAAACAAACTGGAGGTAGAGCTTTGCTTATTACCCAGACATATTTCCCATACTTTTCCCTTAGAACTACATCACATCTTCCTACTTTAGATATATAGATATATATATATATATATATATATATATATATATATATATATATATATATATATATATATATATATATATATGTGTGTGTGTGTGTATATATATATATATATATATATATATTTATATGTATACACATATACATACCTACATATATACATAAATACATGCATATATATATATATATATATATATATATATATATATATATATATATATATATATATATATATATATATATATATATATATATATATATATATATATATATATATATATATATATACTGTATATATATGGGTTATGGAAAAAATCCGCGAAGTGGTGAATCCGCGATGGTCGAACCGCGAAGTAGCGAGGGTTCACTGTACAATTGGATTCTAACACTATTCTAATATATTGGTAATCAAATTTCACCTTTATTCATTAGTCCAACTAATAATTGTCAATGCAGTACAGAATGAAGACCTTACAGTAATCTACTACAAAGAAAATTCAGCCTTGAATAACTAAATATGAATTAAATTATTTAAATAAAATCTTAGGCCCAATCTATAAACTTAATATTATAAATCCATTGACAAGCTATAATCATCATAATCTATAAATGGGCTAATCCAAATTTAATTTACTAAAGTCACATAACAAGCCAACGATATTTTCATAATACCATTCAAATCTAAAAAACCTTACCTTTAGAAAATTCAAGTAATACAGTTAATGGGGTTCTACAGATTGTATGCTCTCATGGAAAAAGCTGCAGAATTATAAGCCGTCAATTTCCAGTCTCCAATGGCTCATTGTTCAAGATGCACCTGAAATAAAGTTAAAAATATTTAAAAATCTCCCATCTTTCTTTACATTCATGTAATGGAATTGAACATGATATTCTTGCTATAATATAGATGTCAGGATTCCTGAAAACTTTAAATCAATCAATCTTACTCTTACTAACGTTTAAGATACTGAACCAAAATATCTAAAAGAATGCCTGAACAAACTAGAACTAGAAACAAATGTTAACATAAGACACATGAGTGACAAACATAGGCTATCTGAACCAAGAACAAATAGTAAATTTGGTGAAAGGGCTTTTAGCTACTGTGCGCCTAGACATTATAATAAACTGCCAACTGAAATGAAGGACCTAAAGGGAGCAATTGAATTTAAGAAGAAACTAAAGTCATTACTTTTCACAAGATCATATGATTTGGAAGATGCTACAATCAAAGAATTGTATAAGTTATAATGAAAATGTTTCGTTAGATGATTGATATGGACCCGCCCGAGATGTAGTTCACTCGACTTCAGTGGAGGGTTGGATTTAAACCCAAAACAAGTAATAATAATTTAAAAGGACCTTTCGAGAAACTTTTACCTATCAATTGGTATTAATGGACTGATTGACATATTTTTCCATCAACAATAATAAATAATTATCCACATCCTATCCATAGTAAAGAAAGCCCATACAGATTCTATTATTTTTTATACAAAAATATAGGTGTGTGTCTACAACCTATGATCCCCATCATTGAAAGTGACCCTCAATAAAGCTAAATGAGATGCCTCCCTCATTGAAGTACAGAAACCTTTGCAGATAAGGGACACTGAAGCACAGTCGAGAGAAACGTTGACAATATAAAATGTCTCCCTGGGAACCTACCCAACAATTAGGAACCCAACATAGTGTCTCTTGGGCTTAGAGGTTAGTTGAGATTGGAAAGGTAGACAGGCGTTCTACCTTCCCCTGAATGAAGAGGACACACAATTTCCTACTACCACTATGTCAGTAGCATCTAAAATACTAGACTCAAGCACTGGTTAATCAAACCTAGAGAAAACAGTCACAGGGTTAGCTCTGTCACTCCCTTCTTGAAGTGGTGGATAGTTTCAAAGGGAAGCGTTTGTTATTTCAGCTCCAGATATGTTTTTTTCATGCTATGAAATTTGGTGTGCAGCAATATATGAAAGAACATCAAAATATATTCTTGAGAATATGGACATGGTTACAGGGCTTAAGCATTTTTGGCTATGGTAAGCAGCTCTTCTAGGAGAAGGACACTCCAAAATCAAACCATTGTTCTCTAGTCTTGGGTAGTGCCATAACCTCTGTACCATGGTCTTCCACTGCCTTGGTTTAGAGTTCTCTTGCTTGAGGGTACACTCAAGCACAATCTTCCATCTTATTTCTTTTCCTATTGTTTTGTTAAAGTTTTTATAGTTTATACAGGAAATATTTATTTCAATTTTGTTACTCTTCCTGAAATATTTTATTTTCCTTGTTTCCTTTCCTCACTGAGCTACTTTCCCTGTTGGGGCCTCTGGGCCTATAGCATCCTGCTTTTCCAACTGGGGTTGTAGCTTAGCAAGTAATAATAATAATAATAAGCGCGTTTCTTACCCATACCCTGCCTATTGTGACAGGTCAGTGTGGGATTGCTCATCAGTAACCTGTGTTAGAGCCATAGCTGCCAAGGCAGGATCTTTCTCTGCTTGATCCCCATGGGTACCCATGATCAAGTAAGCTCCATTACCCCCTCCTGGTAGAGGCGAGCAGATCTCTAAGGGCAAGACTCTTGGTATGTCATGGTAATGAGATTTGCAGACCACAGACACCAAACTAGAGGGGCACTCGTTTGAGCGCAGACCTCCGCTGCGGCAGCTTATTTTTAGACCTTTTGCTCAACCTTTGATCTTAACATGTATTAATTGGCGTGAAATTTCATACACTCAAATATGAAACAAGTTTGAAGTCTGTGACAATGATGTCCAAACTTATGGCTGATTACGTGATATGGACAGTTTGCTTAACTGTGGAATTGACATTTGCCCTTGACCTTCCAAATTTAATAATTTCCTTCTTTTTACCTAAGTTAATCCCCGCAAGTTTCATTACTCTATGATTAAAATTGTGGCTGTATGGTTGATGACTGGAATTTGACCTTTTGCTTGACCTTGACTTTCGACCTTAGCATGTATAAATTGGGATGGATTTTCATACACTCAAATATGAATCAAGTTTGAAGTCTCTGTGACGACGTCCAAATTTATGGCTGATTGCGTGATTTGGACATTTTGCTTGACCGCGACCTTGACCTTCTAAATAAAATCATTTTCAGCTTTTAACATAACAGTCAATCCCTGCCAGTTTCATTACTCTATCATTAAAACTGTGGCCAGGAAGGTGCTCATTAACAAACACTCCCACAAACAGGGGATAAACATAACCTCCTTTCAACTAAACTGGCAGAGGTAAAAACTTTTCAAACTTATTGTTATTACATTTACGGCTGCTCACAATGGGCAAACTTCACACGTGAATCGATGCGACATATCACAGTCATTTACAATGACATCCTAAGATGCCTCACTAATACCATGAGGCACCATTCAGCTTCAGTGATGTTTATTGAGAATAGATAGGATAAATTGAAAACCCTAATTCAATGTTCTATAGCAAGTCTCTCCTCTCGCTTACAAACTAGTGAAAATCCCAATTCAAAATGTGCTTGCCAGTGCAGCTTGAATAAAATCCAAAATGTGGGAAACTTGGAATTGGGAAGCATCAGCGCAGTGAATTGTATTATGTTTATCTTTGAGGTTGTGGCTATGCAAAATCATCACCACCTATGTAACTTTGTTGTAATCTCCAGTACAGTTATGATAATTTTATTATAATGTATTATATCATTGTCTGTTTATAAGTGCACTCATTTTCTTCACACCACCTGCTCTATTACCAGGATTTTATTATTACAGATTACTATCATTATCTTGGCAAATTTATTTTTCTAACAATTAATTATTTTCTCATTATTCTTTACTGTTAATATGATTATCATCAATATTATGAGTACCTGTATTCCTTTTTTATTACTAGTATTATCATTGAGCCAGCTGATATTACTACCACTACTACCAGTATAAAATTATGGAAGACCATCTACAGCATCTGCTTACAGTCAACCTAAGGTTCTTCCCTTCCCTGCTATTATCCCATTTTACTATTGGCACAACTGTATCATTGCTTAATGTAACCCTGCGTCCGTCATCATCACCATCGTCTCCTCCTACGCCTATTAACGCAAAGGGTCTCAGTTATTTTGCCAGAGCTTTTAATTCAATACCTCTCCATTCATCATCTCCACACTTCATAGTCCTCACCTATGTAGGCCTGGGTCTTCCAACTGAATAATAATGTTTTTGCTACTGCTGCTGTCATTTTAGATGTTTGTACATCTTAAATTTTGTTTTTATCATCCACATCAGCTCATTACAGTATTTTACATATCTATGTTTGGTATTATCTTTTACAATGAGCATTTCATGCTTAATATATGATAGTTTAATTGCTAGCGAAAATGAAATGCACTATAAAAAATGGACGAGTGCTGGCTAGTTTGTTTTTTTCTCTATATGTTTAATGGGGGCTGGGGCATAATAACTTACGTATCTGTCGATTTAAATGTGAAATATGTTTTCACTCCAAGTCCATTGTTTACATTTGAGAGACTGAAGGGGACTTGCTGTACTGCGCATGCGTTTTTTCCATAGATTGCAGTGCTTTCTGAGCATTTACAATGACATATTTGTCAGGTGGTTTTTTTAAACCAATTAACAGCTTACAATTACTTCATAAGTTCCAGGATGTTGTTCTACAACAGCCATTTTTTTCCCACCTTCGCCTTCAGTTTTAAGTTAACCACCATCTCGTAAAGATGTCTCGAAGAGTGAACATCAATATTTCGATATTTAGTGTAATTTCGTTTATGTCGGCAATTGATTATGATGGAAATGCTCTCCGTTTAGTGTAAAGCTATTGTTACTCATGTGAAATTAAAAAATAACAGCGAAATAAGGCCTCAAAGGTCCAATTCTGACTTAATTTTCAGGGAAAGCTTTTGTAATGATTGCCAAGAAAACAAAAAAGGCGAAGATGTCAACCATAAGGTAAGGAATTAGTTGTGATTTACTTTTTCATAATGGAAGGATTTATTTGTGATTTACTTTTAGTTTGTGACCTGGGAAGTGGGTGTCCGGCTAGCGGTTGTGACCTGGGAAGGGGGGTCTGGGGGCTTGCCCCCCGGGCTATGGGTTGTGACCTGGGAAGGGGGGTCTGGGGGCTTGCCACCCGGGCTATGGGTTGTGACCTGGGAAGGGGGGTCTGGGGGGGGGGGGGGGGGCTTGCCCCTGGATAGGGGTTGTGACCTGGGAACTACTAGGTCAGGTTAGGTGGGTTTCTTAGGTTTTGTACCCTTTTCCAGATCTGAAAAGTTAAATAATCACGTTTTAGCCTATTTTCAACCATTTACATGAACCATATATTAATCCAACTGGTTATATTGGGCTTATTTTGCATTTCTGACCATTATTATTACTGCAAATAACTCAGTAATTGTTTACAATACCACACTCTCCATTTACTCCAAAATAATGCAATCCTGCAGTTCTCATCTTGCACAGTAATTAGGTGGTTATTTCAATTCTGGGAAAGCAATAATTAGCAAGATATGGTGAGGAAGGGGGAAGGGGTTATAAAAAGAAAATAGCTCGGTTTCCTCACCAAACGACTTGGAACTGACATGACATGTCAACATAGTCAACCAAACAGAATTCGTGATGCCAGCGTACATAAACAGAAGTTCGTGATGCCAGCGTACATAAACAGAAGTTCGTGATGCCAGCGTACATAAACAGAAGTTCGTGATGCCAGCGTACATAAACAGAAGTTCGTGATGCCAGCGTACATTTGATATACTGTACTGTATATTGAAAATATACCTAATTAATTACTCAAAAGTGTCCATAAAATATGCAATTTACAAATAGTGACAATTTTGAGTAATCACTCTATTTTTGATTAAGTATATTTTGAATATACAGTAAATCAAATGTACGCTGGCATCACGAACTTCTGTTCATGTACGCTGGCATCACGAATTCTGTTTGGTTGACGATGTCAGTTCCTAGTCGTTTAGTGAGGAAACCGAGCTATTTTCTTTTTATTACCCCCTCTCCCCTCTTCAACGTATCTTGCTAATTATTGCCTTCCAAGAATTTAAATAACCCCCTAGTTACTGTGCAAGAAGGTGAGAACTGCAGGATTCCATTATATTGGAGTAAATGGAGAGCGTGATGTTCTATACTATTACCGAAATTAATGTAACCTAATTATTTAAGATTCACATCATATACCTCTAATGGTTTTAACTCTTGCCAGGGATCGCTTCACTCGCAAACATTATTTCATTGCTCTTCTGTTATGGTAATTAGAAGGCTACAAGGATTTTATAACAGAATTTGGCCGAAACTGTAATAATACCCACACGGAAGACAATCGATACGCGAGTCATTATACTCTGGGTCCCACTAATCATATTGTACAGTAAAACGCAACAATAGCCTATTCCAGTTCCATTAGAAATTAAAGTATCAAATATTAACCAATTAAAAAAAATGTAAAGATGGCCCGTCCACTTTATGTGTACAGTACCTTACTATTAATTGAGTCAGTCATACTTCAGTATCCTAGCATTAACAATCTTTTTCTATTCGAAATAAAATTATCTCACACTGGAGTAAAAATCATTGAATAATACTGTCCCAAAGGCCTATAAAGTATTTCAAAATTCTATTGACTATTATAACAAAGAAAGGTAAAGTTTTACAAGCCTACAGGGTATCATTTCGAATAGTAAATATAAGTTTTCCTGTAGTAAATAACATAGAAGTTATGCCATTGGTAAAATGCCTTGGCCTATGGCTGCCGACTCAAAACAGAGTAGCCCTACCATCATTCCATACAACTTACCTATCAATTTTTATATGAAAAAAAGCTATAATGGTACTTTAATATAACTGGCCTGGTATCTAAATTAACGGTACGTACCTTTTAGAAAAAGTGTGGCGTCTTTTGGAAAATGCGGGATGTTTAATCACAGAAAATGTCGGAAATTCTCCTGGATCTGTCCTCCCTAATCAGGAACAGCCGGTTCAATGTCACACTGTCACAGTGTTGCCAGATGGATTAATTTAAAAATCCCCAAAACTCGCGATAAAAAATCCCCGAAACAACCCAAAAATCCCCATTTCCACAAATATATTTTCTTCTGATCATGTAGGCTTTGCTAATATATTGATTACTAACTATAATTCATGTACTTTCAAGTAAACTAATTGCAACAATATAAAGGTTTACTCATCTTTGTTTCTTTCTTCATAGAAATTTGTACAGAATATCCCCATCAGACACCCAAAATCCCCAAATCTAGGAATAAATTTCCATATCTGGCAACACTGGTCACACAGGCGGGTGGAACAATACATTTGGCAAGAATATTGGAGCCAGAATTAAAAAAAAAAAAAATTCTTATTAAATCATTATCTAATCAAATCTTTCTTTTAAATGCCATGATATAAAGATAAAATAAAGGATACATTAAATACTGTACATACTTAATTCCGTTTTTTACAATAAAAGGGAGGAAATACCATGAACTACTTTTCTGACTTTTTCCCAAGATTTATTGGATTTTTTATGCAATGGTGAGCAACAAATGCATGAACACATGCATTTAAAATCCACACGTTATGCCCACATTATGCCCTCATACAGATGCAGATAATATATATATATATATATATATATATATATATATATATATATATATATATATATATATATATATATATATATATATATATATATATATATATATATATATATATATATATATATATATATATATATATATATATATATATATATATATATATATATATATATATATATATATATATATATATATATATAGCCTATACATGGATTTTGACATACGAAAAATCTATTTTTGATTGAGGTAGCCATATGAAGGATTACAGGATAATATTTGTTAGTATACTACTACGAAGAGGAAAATAAGACAATCACAAGGACACGACGATCAAGTGATGATTTCTATAAGAGAAAAAAAAAATCATTGAGTCGTAAATATGAATGAACCTAGAAACATTTGATATTTTATGTGAACAGGCAATGGTGAAAGTATAAATATCACAATGAAAATATACGGTTTGGGTCTATATGTTTTTGCAAAACGTACATTGGGTATGAGACAAGGACATATTCCCTTGAATGATCAACATTCAGAAGGGGTGATATGAGAGGTCATAGAAATGGCACTGCTGTAGATATCAGGCAAAGGGGATTGTGTGTAGGTTATGGAAGGATTGATTTTTGTAGGTAATTACGTGCTTATTGGGGACAACAAAATGCGGGGAAAACAATTTTCAAGGATTTTCTCATTAACAAAGTTGAAAATGAATGATAGTTGGAAATAGAACAAGGATGGTGAAATAATCTCCCCTGTATAATAAAGAGCAAGTGTCTGAATATATATATATATATATATATATATATATATATATATATATATATATATATATATATATATATATATGTGTGTGTGTGTGTGTGTGTGTGTGTGTGTGCTCAGTGACATTGCCAGACATATAACTACAATAAAATATGCCTTTTTAGATACCAATTAATGTCAAATAATTGTAGAAATTTAGTGAAAGGCTTCGTTTTTGGCTGTAGAATGGAAAAGTCATAGATTTCAGTCAAATGAAGATTCTAAATCAATAGGCCTAAGAAATTTGTTTTGATCAAAATTAACTACGTTACTTTTCATGCCATATACAATAAAATATGGTTTGGCCTAGAAAGTAAGGACGTTGCATATGCAGCTGATGCTACTATCTGCAATAATTCCATCTCCCTTATGTAGATCTGGGATTGCTGAGTCTCTCAACTGTCTGGCCCTCCTTGGTCCTAGCTTGGGTGGAGAGGAGGCTTGGGAGCTGATCATAGGTATATATGGTTAGCCTCTAAGGCATTGTCCTGCTTGATAGGGCAATATCACTGTCCCTTGCCTCTGCCATTAAACATATAAACCTAAGATTGATGCAATTATGGGGTATGAAGTTGAACCCTTCAATGTATGATTGTAAGTAGTTCGAGGACAATGTGGCTCCTCGACATCCAGATCTCTATATTGATAGTTTCTTCAACTCTGGCCTGTATGATTCCTTTAAAATTTCAAGTGTGATTCTTGATTCCAAATTTACTTCTGAGAGACACATTGTCTGTTTCTTCTTCAATTCCGCAAAAGTGGAAGTCTTTGAAGATTTTTTGGTGACCAATCTATTCTGAAGTGTTTTAATTATTTCATTCTATCTTGTTTGCTTTTATTGGTATTAGCATTAACATTGTCTAACCATGAATTAGCAATCATTGTCGTTCATGTAACAGTGAAGCTTCATACAAAGTCTCCCTGGGTAATTAACAAGTCTCTTAAAGGCAGTTCTTCAACTCCAACACATACTGGTAGTAGCTACATACTTCACTGTCACAATCCCATCTATAAATTAGAATTTGTGTAAGTCCTTTCAATGTACCCCGATATAAATGCAATTTTTCAGAAATTATTATACACAATAGACTCCTGTGCTAAATTCATGAATTGATTTTCAAAGTCCTCTTGTACAGTGCTGTCTCTTGTCACCAGTCACCATGCTCTATAAATTTCAATTATATAAATCCGTGATAAATTTTAATTTAAAAGTTCCTTTCCTCTCATTATTGGTTCTCTTTCATTGCTTGAACATGCTGGAATCCTTCTGATGGGCTATTTAGAACTCCTGTTTCCACATAAGGACTCCTTGAAGCTACTGTCAGTGGCTTGATACTGTTTCAATTTCACTATGATTTTGGCCTGGTGCTCACCCAGTCTCAGCATCTTGTCCCAGATATAGCCATTCATCATTCTCCTTTGGCTTGTCCTTTTGGTTGCCTGTGCACACCGATCTCTCAATTACTTTAGCTTCAGCCTCTCTGGATATTTTGCACTTATGCACTTAGAATATTTCCAAGAAAAAATAATCAATCAGATATCAAGGTATAGCATACAGTTCTCTCCTATAGTAATGTGAATCTGTAACTATTTGTTCATCCACTAATATGTGTATGACTTCTGCTATGCTAGAACGGCAGTTAGGAGGCCAATGAGGTACTGTAGTTATCTCTATCACCAGATGACAGAAAGCCCAGCCTACCTGTCAATCGACTAGATACTTACTTTTGACTTTGGCTGCATATAATACACACACTCTTGCTGCCTCTCAAATTTTAGCAGTTTGAAATTTTTTACCTTCTCTTTCTAGATAGATAGACAAGTGACCAGACATCCTGTTGTGCTTGGATAAAGCTGGATAACTTATATGAAAATTACAAGGATATACAGTTTTTCACATAAGCTGCAAATGTTTGACAGATTTATGTGCAAACCTGCCATTAACCTCATCATCCTTGTACCTTTTGCAGGTGGTACGACTGTTCGCAGTCGTACCCTCACTATGAGTGGCTGTATGACAGCTACCTTAACCTAAAGGAAGTTGGTCTTTCTAGGGCTATTGCTGGTACTCTGTCGGCAGTAACAAGTCTTTTTGCCAATGTCAGCATTTCTAAGTCTAGCCCTCTTCCTCAGTGGGAGCATTGTCGTTGAGTTTTCAATACCTAGAGCCCAAAGAATTCTAGCAAGAAGCGTGTGAACTCCTCCTCTGCCTTGTCTTTGCTCGATTCTTCAGATGCTATTAAGGAAATCTTAAAAAGATGTTATTGAAGAGATCTAGGAAGACAGGAGACACACGTCTCCAAACGATCTCTCCAAGCGTAGGCATGCGAGAGACTGCGCAGCACAGAGAACCAACCCAGACTGGGGAGGCATCTAGGTATGCAGTACGAGGCTTACGCTTCCATCACTGCTGCTCAGTCTCGTACTGAACCTAGTGCATGCAGTCTGTCGGAATGATGGGATCAGCCATTCTCTGCCTCTTTTCAGGATGTTCAACCCTTTTGTCAGTTATTATCTATCCTAATCTCTCTTTTAATATATCCCTTATACAATGTTGCATCACATTTTTCTGCTGCCTTTTGCATGCTCTCTTTTAGCAGTTTCAATATTTTCGTATTTGTTCACCTTTTTCTTTACACTCCTATTTGATCTAATCTACAGTATCATACTTTATGTTGTTATTCTATTGGGTTTCTGTGTTTAACATCTTCATTGTTATCATTTCTAGCCAAACTGCAAACCTAGTTGAAAAAACAAAATGCTACAAGCCAAAGATTCCCAACAATATAAATAAGAATGTTAAATACATATAAAATCTAAACTACTGTACAAAACAAAGTTTATGTTAACCCGCCCAACTTATAAGCATTTCCACCAATTTGTACCTCTGAAGTTTCACTATATTCTTGATTACACTCATTCCAATAAAATCAATTTTTGTCTCAATTTTCACTGTCGTATGTTATCCATTTCCATCTGGGTTTCTTGAACAACTAGCTCAGCAGTTATGGCAATGGTATTATTTCAATTGTTTCCCCTTTTCAGTTTCTATAACTGTTCTTTTGTACCAATATAGGTTTGCTCCTACAGTATCAATACACCGTCTAATCATTGTTATCACACATTTGCAACTACCCCTTGATAACCTTTACCAGCATTTGTTTTTCTTCTGTTCTACAGTTTACATATTGTGGTCTCTATTCTGAGGACACATTCTTTGGGGGTTAAGGAAAGTACTAACAAAATAAAATATTAAAATCCAAAGTAAACTTTTATTTAAGAAGCAACAGCTATCTACTCTTAAACCTAACCAAAGCTTATTTCACTTGCTATTCAGAGTATCCAAGTTTAACAATGGCTTAATTAAAAAGGAAACATAAATAAAAGGCGAGTGTGGATTTGAAGAGTATCCAATTAAAAGGCAACATCTGGGAATGTATTAATGGGACTCCTACTTATTTTTGTCTAGTATCTGTGGTAGAATCACTAAGGGTTGTAATACATATTTCATTTTGATGAATTGTACCTATCCTTTTACAACATAAGGGAGCCAACTGCTAAAACAATTAAAGCTATGAAATAATCTTTTCACATTTTTACGTTATTTCCACGAATGAGGTACTCAACAAAAAACATCGTCGTAAAATCATAAAGGAATCCCCATCATAATTGCAACAATTAAGAAATATGATGCAATTTTAGTCAGTACTATACAATATTGTTTTCTTGATCTAAAATTGTGGTGTATGCTCTGTTTTTATACAGATATCAGGCCATATTCTAATACAGACTTTTTCTAAACTGGGCAACCACTTTAAAACACTATTACACTGACCGCAAATGTGAAGCCTGGTCATAATACAAAAATAGTATTTTATGATTTACAATATATATAGCTAAGGTACTTTTCAAGACAACATTCATTATGGTTTCAGTTGCATATAAAATTACATCAAATAAAAATAATTTATACAAAAAATTTAGAATAAAAAAATAGTTCTAAATTCTCTAAAAAAATATTACATTTGTCTTTTACAACTTATGTCTTTCATTTAAACTATTAACTTGTAAATATGTTTCCCTAAAGTAAAGAAAAACCCTCATACCGTTTACGACGACTGTCTGTGACCAAAATCGTAAGTGTTGTACAATATAGTATATCACATCTACCAAACTTTGTTCTGTAGACTTGAATTATAGAAAAGCAGCAAACACCAGTTGTTTAGTAATCCAGTTTAAAATTACTATTACACATGAATGATTGCAACTCCTTTCTTTTATAGTCAGGTTTAATACTGCATGAATATACAGTTGGTTGGTATGTTAGTATCCTCACTGCATAAATTGTATTTCAACAGACTAATATCACAGAGCTAGACATAAGATGAGTTCTCTTGACGAGTTCTCTTGTAGTTTGTCTAAATTCTCATCTGGTCAATGTCTTCAACTGTGAAGTTTTTTCATAATATTTGGGCCTTTCTATTACTTCAACTTTTACTAATTTATCAATTAATTTCTATTCTTTTTACATCATATACATAAACCATCAAGAACTTTGATACCTCATCAATAGCACATAATATTTTTATATGGAACATTTTACAAAACATACAGAACTATCTAATTACATTCTGTTTTTTTCCTGATTTAAGACATGACTAGTTTCTTGCAAAGATAAAAAAGAATATTTCAAAATAAAAAAAATGACAATCTATTCAGTAACTAGGGAAATGCTTTGGAGCTACCTAAATAGCTATAGGATTAGCTTTAAATATTACAGGGTTTACAGGTTTAAAGGTTTAAAGGTCACTCATAAATGGCACAGGCAAGGGACAGTGACATTGCCCTAGCAATCAGGACAATGCCCTAGAGACTGACCATATATGATCAGCGCCTAAGCCTCCTCTCCATTCAAGTTAGGACCAGGGAGGGCCAGGCAGTGGCTGCTGATGACTCAGCAGATAGAGCTATAGGCTCCCCCAAACCCCCCAACCTTAGCTCACAAGGATGGTAAGTTTGCAGACACTAATGGCACTAACAAGTCTGAGCGGGACTCGAACCCCCGACTGGCAAACACCAGGCAGACGTTACCAGTCAGGCCACAGCAACATTTGGGAGTGACTGGCTCAGCTACCTAGTTATAACATAATAATAATTACGTAAAACTAAATAAAACCAACCCTGAAAACATTTTAAAACCAATTCTACTTGAAACTTGAATGTAATTTACACCAGTCTGTAAATTAGCTCCACCTGTAAAATTCTACTCAACTACCATCTCCCTTCCCGTAATTAGTCGATCTTATCACATATCCAACAAATCTCATGTGTATAAAAGTAGAATATACAGATGTGTCTTTACTATAATATATACACGGTAGTAAAGGCACTTTGAAGCAAAGGTAACAAAAGAACATTCGGGAAGTTGTACAAAAGTTACAACCCTTCATTTGCTTATCACTCACACAATCTTGTATTTCAACAATGCTATATGCAATTGGATTTCTCAAAACTGTTCAAAATCCTCCATTGATGTATACAACAGACATGAATCACTCTCATCTGAAAATACAGAAAATATTTTAAAATAGAGAACAGTACATATGTTTAAGAATATCCTGAATATCCTACTGGAAAAAAGCTGTATCAACCCATGAACAATGTAGAGATTGCTTTTATAAGAAAATCTGAGCAAATAAGGCAGTAGGCCTAACTATATAGATTGTAAAATTTAAAATCCCTTAAATTAAATCTAAATATATGGTTAATATGGAAATAGAAGTCTTTCTACATGCAAATACAGATGGTACCCAACTTGCAAATATTCGGAGATACAATCATAAATCCAACTGAAAATAAAAAAGATAAAGAAATATGACAAATTCATAGATAATTTGTATTTTTCCTAACTATACAAACCTTAGCTATTTACATACATACATACATACATATACCAAGGCACTTCCCCCAATTTTGGGGGGTAGCCGACATCAACAAAGAAACAAAAACAAAAAGGGGACCTCTACTCTCTACGTTCCTCCCAGCCTAAAAAGGGACTCAACCGAGTTCAGCTGGTACTGCTAGGGTGTCACAGCCCACCCTCCCACATTATCCACCACAGATGAAGCTTCATAATGCTGAATCCCCTACTGCTGCTACCTCCGCGGTCATCTAAGGCATCGGAGGCAGCAGCTATTTACATGGGGTAATTACTTCATCGTAGCTGAATGACGAGCCATAAAAGTTTTAACGAGGGTTTACTACCACGCCGTTAGTTAGTGGGGGGTAGGGAGGGGTAGCTAGCTAAACCCCCCCCACCACACACACACACACACTGGTGAATGCTTCACTTTGCTTAGAGGTAGGACTTATCTTGGGGGACAGGGCTGGCGGGCACATATGTGTAAATAGCTAAGTTTTGTATAGTTAGGAAAAATACAAATTATCTACGAATTTGTCATTTGTTCCGTAACTGAAATACAAACCACGCTATTTGCATGGGGTGACTTAACCCTTAGGAAGGGCGGTAAGTACCCTGCCATACTGGCTTTGGCTTGCCCGGGGACCCCAACCTCGAGTGTGTAGGAACTCAAGAAGTAAGGGGTCCCTGCTCCTCGCTGACAGCTGTGAAACTGCTGCGGCCTACGTATGCTGTGTGTGAAGGTGAGAAGTGACTCGTCCTAGGAAGTTGACCTGGAGTTCTTCAGATGGAAATCTAGGCTAGGACTCTCCCAATACCACCTCGTCAGGGTATGGGGACATGACAGTATTACATCTTAATACTAGGAACACAAGGGAGCATGGCTTACCTGCAGAGGTTCGAGGTCAGCTGTGCAGAGAACCCAGGATGCTGCTTTCTCCAAGGGAGGAGAGGATGAAGAAAAGAATAAGGGCCAGGCAGATCTTTTCATTCACGCAGACTAAAACCGGGTAACAATGCCCTCAACCTTCTGCTACTTGTCCAATAAAGAGCCTGAGGTTAGACCAGCTGTTGTGCAGCCACCACAGGGCCGATAGAAAACGTATCGAGCCTCCTGTCTTGCAGGTCGTGGGCCGTGAAGGTGGTCTGACGCTTCCACACCCCAGCTTAAAGGA
Source organism: Palaemon carinicauda (assembly GCF_036898095.1). NCBI lineage: Eukaryota > Metazoa > Arthropoda > Malacostraca > Decapoda > Palaemonidae > Palaemon > Palaemon carinicauda. The sequence goes on from NC_090735.1 coordinate 3,211,748, forward strand.
CCTGCGTCACTGAAAAGTTCTTCTTGAAGGCCAGGGACGTAGCCACGCCCCTGACGTCATGCGCTCTAGGGCGACGTGACGGAGGAGGGTCAGGATTCAAGGCCAGATGTATTGTTTTGTGAATCCAGGCCGAGATGGTATTCCTGGTGACCTTCAGACAACCTCAGACTCCTAACTGGGCACAGTAGGAGATGGTCTGGGTCATCTGTTACAGAATGGAGACTCGAAACCCGGAAGGAGTCGAACCGAGGGTCCAGCACTCCCGGGTTCTGAGTCTTGGCAACAAACTCAGGGACGAAGCTGAACGTTACCTCCCCCCATCCCCTTGAATGGGCGATGTCGTACGAGAGACCATGAAGCTCACTGACTCGCTTGGCCGAGGCCAAAGCTAGCAGGAAAACCGTCTTCCAGGTAAGGTGGCGATCAGAAGCATGGCGTAATGGTTCATAGGGAGGTCTCTTCAGAGACCTGAGGACTCGAACCATGTTCCATGGAGGAGGTCTCACTTCCGACTGAGGGCAGGTAAGTTCATAACTCCGTATGAGAAGGGAAAGTTCCAGCGAGGAAGAAATGTCCATTCCTTTAAGCCTGAAGGCAAGACTTAAGGCTGAGCGATAGCCTTTCACTGCCGAGACTGAAAGGCGCATTTCCTCCCGCAGATAAACGAGGAACTCCGCTATTGCTGGTAAAGTGGCATCAAGGGGAGAGATACCCCTTCCACGACACCAACCACAGAAAACTCGCCACTTCGCCTGGTAGACTCCAGCGGATGATTTGCGCAGGTGGCCAGACATCCTGTTCGCAACTTGTTGCGAAAATCCTCTCTCTGTGAGGAGATGCTGGATAGTCTTCAGGCGTGAGGTCAAAGCGAAGCAACGGCTTTGTGGTAGATGTTGGCGTGTGGTTGTTTGAGTAGCTCGTGACGTGGAGGGAGCTCCCTCGGAACCTCCATGAGGAGTTGCAGAAGGTCCGGGAACCACTCTGCGTGATGCCATAGCGGAGCTATCAGGGTCATTGAGAGATTGACCGATGTTCTGGTCTTGTTGAGTACCCTCCTCATCAGACAGAACGGGGGAAAGGCGTACACATCGACGTTGTCCCACCGTTGTTGGAAGGCATCCTGCAAGAGAGCCTTGGGGTCCGGGACTGGGGAGCAATACAGCGGGAGCTTGGTGTTCAGCGCCGTAGTGAACAGATCCACCATCAGGGAACCCCACAAAGTCAGGCCTTTGTTGGCTATCTGAGGATCCAAAGACCACTCGGTACTCACTATCTGCGTCGCTCTGCTCAGACTGTCGGCGAGCACATTCCTTTTGCCTGGAATGAAGCAAGCAGCTAGTGAAATCGAGTGGACTTCGGACCATCTCAGGATCTCTACTGCAAGATGGGATAGCTGTTCTGAAAAGGTACCTCCCTGCTTGTTGATATAAGCCACTACCGTGGTGTTGTCGCTCATCATCAAAACAGAGTGGCCCGCCAGGACTTGGTGGAACTTCTGGAGTGCCAGGAACACGGCCTCCATTTCTAGCAGGTTTATGTGAGGGTACTTTTCTGATTCTGACCACAGGCCTGAGGTCCTGTGGCTCAGAACGTGGGCCCCCCACCCTTTGTTTGATGCGTCCGAGAACAGCATCAAATCTGGGGGAGGGACGAGAAGATCCACTCCCTTTCATAGGTTCTCGTCCGCCACCCACAACCGGAGGTTCGTCCGTTCCGCAGTGCCCATAGGGATCAAAGTGTCCGGGGAGTCGTGGCCTTGACTCCACCGGGACTTGAATCGCCACTGGAGAGATCTCATTCTGAGGCGACCGTTGGGAACGAGACGGGTCAGGAAGGAGAGGTGGCCAAGGAGACGAAGCCACGATTGGGCTGGGAGTTCTCGATTGAGGAAAGGTCTCGCGACCTTCCTCAGCCTTGCTATCCTGCCGTCTGATGGGACGGCTTTGTGGAGATTGGTGTCTATGACCATGCCTAGATATACCAGTTTCTGAGAGGGCTGCAAGGAGGACTTCTCGAGATTTACCACGATCCCTAGATCCTGGCAAACTTTGAGGAGCTTGTCTCGGTGGCGAAGAAGGGTTGCCTCCGAGTCCGCTAGGATCAGCCAGTCGTCCAGATAACGAAGGAGACGGATGCCGATCCTGTGAGCCCACGAAGAGATGAGGGTGAATACTCTGGTGAACACCTGAGGTGCTGTGGAGAGACCGAAGCACAGCACCTTGAACTGGTAGATCTTGTTGTCTAGGCAGAATCTTAGGTACTTCCTTGAAGACGGATGGATTGGGATCTGGAAGTCTAGTGGTTTCACCGCAAGTCTGACCGTGTCTGCCGTCTCCATGCTGAACGGAGTCTGCTTGACAAACCCGTTCAGGGTTGAGAGGTCGATGACTGGTCTCCAGCCTCCAGACGCCTTTCTCACAAGAAGGAGTCGACTGTAGAAGCCTGGGGACCCGTCTACAACCTCTTGGAGAGCGTCCTTCTTCAACATGGTCTGGACTTCTGCCCAAAGGGCTTGCCCTTTTGCCGATCCCATGGCAAAAGAGCTCAACGACACAGGATTCCCTGTCAGGGGAGGTAGAGAGGCTGTGAACGGGACACGATAACCTAGAGTGATCACAGAGATCGTCCAGGCATCTGCCCCGAGTTGCTGCCACCTTGTCGCGCAACTTTGTAGGCATCCCCCCACTGGTGGACATGCAGGGGGATTGCCAACGCTAGCGTTTTCAGCCTCGGCTGTTACCTTTAGGATTCTTGCCTCCCCTGGAGGACTTCTTGCTCCTTCTGCTCTTGGCAGGAAAGGGCTTAGACACCTTTGGCTTTGCTGCAGTAGTCTTCTTCGTGTCCTTAGCTGGACGGGGCTGCTGAACCGCTGGAGGTTTGTAGGGCCTCGATGTCAGGGACCTGTGGATGAGGGAATCCTGGTTGGATTTCCTCCACCTCTCAGCGGTGAGCTCTACGACCTTAGGCTCAAACAGACTCTTACCGAACACGGAGGAGTGTCTGAGCCTGCTAACCTCCGAACTGGGGACCTTCTAGTGGAACCTCTCGGCCACAGCGTCCCGACGTTTGAGAATCGTATTGGCCCACAAGCTCGAGACTTGGTGGGCCAGAAACTCAATGGTCCGTGTGCCCGAGAGTAAGAAAGTCTCCAGCGCCTTCCTGGTGCTTTCTTTGGAGAGGTCCTCGGACTGCACCAGGATGCCCAGAGACCCCAGCCAGATGTCGAGCCACGAAGTTGCCTGCATGGCACACTTGGTGACTTTCTCCTGGCTCAAGATTTCAGTGGCTGAGAAGGACACGTGCCGGTTGGAGAGTCTCTCAAGAGGGACTCCCCCTGTGAGTTCTTCCACAGAGTGGTGCAACGGAAGACTCAGACAAGACTCCTCAAGGATCTTGAAGTACCTCCTCTGATGGACTCGAGGAGGAGGGAGGAGCTTGTTACCGGCACTCGATCTGCTGGAGGAGGCAAGCTCAGAGAGCTAGCACTCTTCATCCCCTGAGACCAGGGCAAAGCTGCACTGGCCCTAGAGGGTTTCTGGGTGCCATAGACGCGGTCCAGGACCGTGTCCTTACCTTCACGAGGGGGAATCTCAGGGTCTGGGATCCCATTGAGGTTCCTTATGAGGGTCAGGACTTGCCAGAAAGCATGTTCTGACTCCTGGTGCTCTCCTCCTGAAGGACTGGCAGCGAAGTCTCCCGTCCCCAGTGGCTCTTCCTGGGGGGATACATGGACATCCTCGGCGGCTCTAGACGGTTCCTGCCTGATCCTTGCTGACGATTTGGGAATCGTCTTAGAGTCCTTAGGCTTCCTCCTGGGTGGGATACAGGACTCGAGCAACAAAGGGGGTAGGCTCTTCTCCACCCCTGGACGAGACGAGTTCTCAGGGAGAGGCGGCGCTTCCCCCATTGGTGCGATGGGGGAACGGTCCGGCTCATCCGACTCTCCTGATGATGAGTAGTCCTCATCCGCAGGGGAGGGAGAGAAAGTCTGGGGGGGAGAAGGAGCCTTGCGCAAGGACCTGCGAGGAGACAATATAGGCCTCGGAGAAGTTTCCACGGGAGAGACTCCTCTCTTCCTCTTCAGGGGGGAGGAAGCTGCCGCTGGTTTGTGACCCCTGTCAGAGAGGGCGGGCTTAATCGTCTGCACAAGAGCTCTGACTAGGGTGCCGAACCAGGGCAGCTGGCTGACAGTCGTGCTGTCAGACACCCCCTCTGGAGGGAAGGGGATCGTGCGATCCCTAGGAGGAGTCGACAAATGTGGGTTCGCCTGTGGGGCTGTAAGGAAAGTCCCTAGACCTGTCCGGGAAACGCCCCTCCTCCGGCGAGTGCGCTGGTCTGCACTTGCGGGGAGGGGAACGAGACGAAGAACTGTCCGCCTGGCGGCGCTCGCGCTGGGGGTCGCGTGACAGGCCCTGGTCAGGGTCGCGCGTGAAAGAGTCGCATGCGAAGGGCTCGCGCGACACAGGAATCTCATGCTCGCGTGGGCGCGCATCCGCGTGGGTGGGGGCGGGCGCGAGGGCGTGGTGGCACGCAGGCGAAGATTCAGGAACGAGGGAGCAATGGCGCGCTAGCGATAGGAGGTAGACCACTCCCTACATTCAATACATACATTATCACTATCACACCGCTGGCCCCTACAGTGAGGACATAAGGTGTGGGGATCGGTGTCGACCGCCGACATAAAGGTCCCACAAGGGCGGCCGGGAAGTCCAGGGCAAGTACGCATTGTCAGTAGAGGCCAACTTCAAGCACACTGCAAAAGAGAAAAAGCAAAAACAGAATAATATGGCAGTCAAAGCGAGGGAGAGCGCAGACAGGTCTGTTCTCTTCCCGAGCCAAAAGTAAAGTGAAGCATTCACCGGTGTGTGTGAGGGGGGGGGGTTTAGCTAGCTACCCCTTCCTACCCCCCCGCTAACTAGCGGCGGGGTAGTAAACCCTCGTTAAAACTTTTATGGCTCGTCATTCAGCTACGCCGAAGTAATTACCCCATGTAAATAGCGTGGTTTGTATTTCAGTTACGGAACAAACTGTAATTAAACAATATATCATTTAATGTAGTAAGCAAACCGACATTTGTAATAACCTGATATTTATTTCATATGAAGCCCAATTATTTGTTGACTTTTCTAGCTGGAAATCTTAGTCATGGGATTCAGATTAGGCCTACCCTAGGGCAAAATGTAAGAAACTCGACTTACCAACAGCTTCTTGGAACCTACTGAGTTTGTAAGTTGAGGACCTGTAACATATAACCTGCATACAGGAATAAAAAGGTCTAGTTTTGAGCTGGAAAAAATCAAAATTCTGTATGGTAGATATAACCAGTCCTTTAACATGGTGTAAAGGACTTTTTGAAGGAACAAAATGGTAATAAAAATAAAATGCAAAAGGAATATAGAAAATAAGAAAAGGAACATGCTCTTAATGTAACTTGACGTAAAAATGCTTATCCCTTTCCCAGATATGGACAAACATATAAGTTTGGTTGTTTGTTAAGTTCTAAACCAAACGAATGAGCTTAAAACCTTTAAAACTTCACAAAGTTTTAAGGATATTAAGTTCATTCGATCATATTAGATTGTTCTGCCTGTGTTTTACATACGAACAATGAACTAACATCCTTAAAACTTTTATGAATTCTTTAGCTTCTTCTATCTCATTACAAACTCCATGGGAATAAAACACGATATGGGTATGTCTGTGTGAGGTAGGAAGGAAAGAACTAACATCCACCTCTGCTGATCTTTTCAATTACCCCTTCTGCTACCCTTTCTTGCAACCTTGAAGAGGATGGGGGTTGAAGCATAGAACCAAGCTATTGCCAGATGTGCTGTGTTAGGAACTTGAGCTGCCCAAACAGTTCTCTCTTGCTATGTCATGGAAGGTGTGAAAAAGTAATAACACTGAAAGACTGTTTCTAGCTATGTTGAGGCATTTACTGTATATCAGTAGATCTAGGAAAGGTGGAGTTACCACACTTCCAAATGGGCTGCATGTAGCAACCAGTCAAAAATAAGTATATGAATAATAATAGGCAAGGCTTATGATACAATAGCAAGAGGGAGAAATGTGTGCCACTAGCCCCATTGATAGTCAGAGCAGGTGGGTGGATTGGTGAGCTTCAAGAGAAGGTAGACAAGTAAATCCTTACGAAACAAAGTCTTGGAACTGCCTAATGGTGTAAAGGTCTTGGTAACATCCTTACCTTTCAGTCAAAAGCGCTACTACCATCTTAACATAGGTTAAAATACAATTAGTGCACACGATTGCTGTAGATTTTCGTCATATCTATATAATATGAAGGAAATCCCGAGTTTCTCGAGGACTGAGAAGTTGCTCAAACCTCTTGGAATGTCATGTGTGAAGCTTGCTAAGATCACCATCAGTTACTGTGATAAGTACTCAAGTTCCAACTTCCACTTAAGTACAGAAGTTCCAAATTCACTTAAGTACTCAAGTTCCAACTTCACCTATGTACTCAAGTTCCAAATCCACTTAAGTGCTCAAGTTCCAAATCCACTTAAGTGCTCAAGTTCCAAATTCACTTAAGTACTCAAGTTCCAACTTCACTTATGATTTTTGTGGCTAAATTGATAGTTACATTTCAACTTCTTTATAATCCGCCGACGCTCATTTTTGTGGCATACCTTTCACTCATCAGTTTTGAGTCTGATCCCAATGTTATATACAAATTTATTTCTATTGCCCACAAGATTACAAGACATAATGTTACACAAGAAAGGAAACAGGAAAAGCTTACCTAATATACCCGCACAATCTGTTGACATCCGACACTGGAACACCGATAGGGCTTCTGATAAATCTTTATTTGAACCGATACTCATCCTTCCCAAGCTAATTAGTGACTGCCTACGAGATGAAATTGATTCTGAAAGATAATTAAAAGGAAATTTAACAACAGAACTTGATATAATGTATAGAAAATAATGTCTCCTGAATGATAGAATAACATTGTTTTCTAAAGAGACCATAAAGCTTTTTTAAATGTCTGCTATAAATATTTTTTATTTCCTTTCTTCTCTATTACCTTTAAAAGTTAGGTTATAACTATAAAAGAAATAATGGCAACCTTCAAAAAAATTAAATATTACTAAAAATACATTAAGCACACTCAACTTATATATACAAATGTCATTAGTTCAGCTCTTTCCCTAAGAGCAGCTTCCTTATATAGCAACAAATTTAGTATGAAAATCCTTACAAGAAAATCCTCTCTACAAAAGTGAACAGACTGAATAGAATGTAAATATATATTCAATATAAAATGGCTTCAAAATACAGATTACATCATTTTAGATACATTGTCAAAAAAAACATTTCAACTTTATACAATATAATGAGAGTACGACAACATACCTCGTCGAATTTCATCTTGAACGTCTTCCTTTGTTAATAGAGATGAAGACACCTCTCCTGCTAATATAGACTCCGTTAATGTGTCAAATATTGAATCCCTAGGCAAATACGATGATCGATAACCAGGGGTCTGTAACAATGTCTTCTCAAATTCTTCAGAATTCATAAAGCTCTCCTCGTCTTTAGTTAATGAAGTAATCTGTAAAAAAAAAATACTTATCAATGAACAAAATATAGGAGATGCAAGGAAGCAGAGTATTGTGTATCTATGAAGGTAAAAGAAAAAAGAAAATAGAGAAATGGGCGTTTACGATGGAAAATGAAAACAGGTATTACTATAAAGAAGGAAAAAAAGATATTTAAGAAGAAAAAATTGGAATTATCTATATGCTTAGCGAAATCTGCATGAAAATTTATTTTCCTGGATTATATAAAAAGTTTAATATTTTCATCATTAGCTGAAAGAATTGCTTATTCGATGACTTAGCATAACTTCACTAAACAAGGCTTTTATACAAGCATTCAATAAAATTTAGATTTGAAATTCACCCAACTGCGAAACATATTCTTTACAATCTTTCAGTTTTCCTTGAAAAAGTATCTAAAAACAAAACCCTGTGCCCCTGAACACTAGCAATGGAAAAGGACAAAATTGAGGTTATAGTTGAGTGGATAAGGGAATATTGTAGCTTATAAGCTAAAGATTATGATGTCACTATACAAAATTTATGTTACATTTTCTTATAATTATTCCTAATGTCACTGACCAATTGGAGAGGATCCACCTTTCAACTCTTTTTTTCTTGCATCTTCCATTATATTAAAGGATCAGGCCTTCTAGTTTTACAATATTTCTTGGTTTTCTTAGGATACTGGCAGATTCAATAAACATTATACATTTGCATAATCAAAACATTCAGAAACAATATCCTAGTTATACATGTAGTATGCACAAGCAAACGAACACTAATGTTTATTCAGCTAAGTGATAATTATTAGCTATTGGTTAAAATCAGTGAACCTTGTCATCAATAAAAAAAAAAAATGGTATTTTTATTATAAAATAAATTTTTGAACATACTTACCTGGTAGTTATATACAGTATATAGCTGACGTCAGGGATGTAAGCTATATATATAACTACCGGGTTAGTCTCATGATTAAAATATAACAGAATAAGAGGCCAAGGGTGATGGCCTGTTGTTGGGTCAAAAGCTCAATATAGTGTATACAGAAGGTCCCCCCCCCCCCCCAACTTACAAACATTCAGATATAAACACAGTAAAAAAGCATACCTTTCCTAAGTTTCCAGTGAAGGTGTCATCATCCTCATCACTGTTGGTAATATCCAAAAGTGCCTCCAGTCTTGCAACTGAAGATTGAGTCGAGAGTCTGGAATTGATTGGCTCCTGTTTGTACGTTTCTTCATTATTTATGTGATTCTGACCACTTGAGCTACAACTGTCCTTTAGTTCTGTAGTCTGAACGGAGTCCTTCCCACTTTTAATATTTTCGACAAACGTTAAAAATTTTGAATTGAAGCCGCACTCGGTCTTTCTTCTTTCCTTCATTTTCTCAACTTTAGCTGGATATTCCTTTTTCACCTCTTGGACCTGTTTCATTAAGTTATTAAGATTGGCCTTGGTCTGGTGTCGCAACTCTTCCACAGTTGCACAGTAAACATCATTTGTTGACGATAAAACAGATTTTGAGTTCTTGACCTTCGCAAAGTTCACGTCTTCAAACTTCGACAGAATCTTTGATGCAAGCGGAGTTGGAGCATCCCTGGCTGGACTCTGAGTGAGAAGTGCCATTCTTGCGATTAGCTCATCATTTGAGGGACTCTTGTTGTCTATATTACATAAAGCTGCTAATCCATTTTCACATTTTAGACTGCTATAAGCTGAAACTTTTCCTCTACATAGTTGCTGTAAAGGCACTGGGGTTTTAAATGGGTCCTCACAAGATACAGCACCTGTTACACTCAGGTGATCAATTTTATTAATGCAAGGTGTGTAGTCAATGAGCTTTGCACAGTGTGTACCATTCTCTGATGTAAACCCAGACTTAATTGGTGTTTGTTTGGCTTTAGAGAATTGTGGCAAATCAGAACTATTGCTAAGAGCAAGACTCTTCTTCCCTGGTCCCACAGTTCGATGAAATGATTTGCCTTTGCTTTTCTTAAGTTTGCTTTTAGGAGTGATATCAATTTTTTCTATTGCATCTAAAAGTGTCTCGGCACGCTTTTCTTCTGCACGACCTGATAAAATACAGAATTATTTTTAGAACAATAAAATATAGGATCTCCCAAGAAACTATCTCAATTAAAAATACAATTATTAGTAATTACTGTCATATAAGTTATCTAAAAGGAATTATTTTGGGAAAACATATGACTATATTCTCTGATTTTTATACCATCTACATCTGCTTCTTATAGTAAAACTTATATACATGGATATGTTAGAAGATCTTCACCTTCCAAAACATCTTTAATCCTAAAGCCAGCAGCACCCAGATACATACAAAAAGAACAAGTAGCAGCTTGAGGGAAACAACATAATTGGAGCAGAAAGAAATAGCAAAAATAAGCTGGACAGAAAGGTGAAAGTGTACCTACAGAGTGCCATGTGAGGGACACTAATGGCGCTACTTACAAAGGTGGCTTTCAAAGATAGCCATTATGTTTCTGAAAACCAATTATGCACACAATTTAAGAACTTCCTCGTGGAATTCAAGTAAAAGATAAGAGGTTACAACCTCAAGTTAACCCATCTGATTCTCTTCTCAGTTTTTAAACTGAACATTTTTAACATGTAAACACAAGAACCTCATTCTTTTAATTTGATATTGGAAGAAAATTATGTCTTAACCCTTTTATCCCCAATGGACGTACTGGTACGTTTCACAAAACTCATCCCTTTACCCCCATGGACGTACTGGTACGTCCTTGCAAAAATCTGCTATTTACATTTTTTTTTTTTTGCATATTTTTTATAATTTTATGAGAAACTTCAGGCATTTTCCAAAAGAATGAGACCAACCTGACCTCTCTATGATGAAAACTAAGGCTGTTAGAGCAATTAAAAAAAATATATTGCCAAATGTGCTTGAAAAAAAAAAAAAAACCACCTGGGGGTTAAGGGTTGGAAAGTTCCAAATAGCCTGGGGGTAAAAGGGTTAACATGCATCATAGATGGTACTAAAAATTCTCTGGAGTGGCACTGCATTCTTCTTTCACTCTTATGTTGCTCTCTGATCTCTTCCAACTAAGCAATTTCTAAAAGATTTAAATCACTACTGCATAACTTTCACTTCTCATTCATCATCATCATCACCATCTCCTCCCACGCCCAGTGACGCAAAGGGCCTCAGTTCGATTTTGCCAGTCGTCTCTACTTCTCATCAAGGTATAACTAACTTAATAAACCTTCCAAGATGGAAGAAATTCAATTCGAGAAGTCCTTTTCAACTTTTTTTAATAACATCAATAACTAGGTAAATAAACATATACTAAGATATACCTTTTTTTCCTTTAGGTTGGTGCTTAGTGTGCCCATGTGAGTTCTGGTGTTTTTGTTCATGGAGTTTTTGTTCCTGCTGGAGTTGGTAGCTTCCTCTACAATCCACGGTTACCATTTCCAAAGTGAGACCAGCCTCCTCTTCCACTTTATTGGCCTCCTCTCTCGTATCGATCTGTTTTAATTAAAGTCATACAATTGAAGATACAGGTCACCAACTTACAAAACATTTGGAGATCCAAACACCAAACCAACTAAAATTAACCAAGATAAAATAAATAAATACTGTAATAAAACAATATATCATTTAATACAGTAAGCAAAATAACATTTGTAATAACCTGATATCTACTTCATATGAATCACAACTATTTGTTGACCTTAGTAGCTGGAAATCATAGGTCAGGCCTACCCTAGGCTAAAATTTAACAAAAATTCGACTTAAAAACAGCTTCTTGGAACCTGTTAAGTTTGTAAGTTCAGGAACTTCTGTACTGTATATAAATGCAAGTGAGTTGACCCTAATGAAATTAAGAAGTATACACAAAACATTTATAAGTTGAGGACTCATTGAAAGTATACTCATTTCTAGCAAAATTACAAGTCTAAGAATATTTTCTCACTATAGAATAACTTGTAATATAATGATTACAAACTACAAAAAATTAATTGTTTTTTATATAATTTGCATAAATGAAAGTTTTAAATAAACAAAGATATTAGAAAAAAATATAAATCTCATAGACTGGCCAAAACATATAAAGTACCATCCCCATAAAAAAAATAACATGATTCGTAATATGAGAGAATGCATTTTTAGAATTAAATTGGAGTCTACTATTTGGTAGCTAAAATAATATAAATTTTAGATGTCATTTGTATTTTTTTTCTAAATATTCAAATAAAAGTTTTTTTAGTAAGGTAAGCTTCTGGCAAGAACTGGAAACCTATAATGAAAAATTATCAAGGTTCTGGCACCCCCCTCCCCAGTATCAATGTAGATCTCTGCAAAAAGAATGACAGAGTAAACAATGGATAGATGTCACAAAGGGGCTGTAATGCTAAAATATAGAGAAAGATAATCCCATCAATGCGGGGGCTTTTAATTCTTTGCCAAAAGACCTGTAGTCGGTATCAGCAGAAGGATAGGAGTGAGGGTGAGGAACACTCATTCTCTGTAGAACGCAGCCAGTTTGCCGACTCTTCCTCCTAAGACTAAGGCTACTAAAAATACAGTACAGTCAGCCATCCCTCTTCGCGGGAGTCAAGTAACAGAGACAGGATTATTCCTTTTAAATTGGCACAAGTTCATGGCACCTTTGCTATCCAGAAAAGGAAGGGTGACCTTGTACTCCGTTAGTTCCGATGTAGGCTACTGCCGTCATTTTGTTTGAAAACACCTCCACGGTCTTCCCTACAATCAGTGGTATCTGATCCTGAAGGGCTTTCAATATTGCTATAAGCTATCGGACTTAGCAGCCACATCAGGCATAAGCACCCACCCCATAGATAGGAGGCTGATGGCTAACGACAGAACCCAATACTCGGACACGAGTGGGGGGCCGACGATAAGCTATCGACAATTGATATATTGAGCCAACTCCAGTGAGGTCTATTTCCCCGACAGATATGCATTCACATGCACATTAACTAGCATATTGTAGAAATTTACCGACTCATGGTATTACCAGATAAAAAACTTTTGAGCTTAGATTCCATTCAACAGTTGACTATTCTTGTCAATGATTTTATCATCATCCGTAAACTCCATAGATTATAATAATCATCACATCTATTGCCATTATGAGGTATACCAAAGTCCTAAGTAACCTCTGCATCAACAAGAAAATCTTTCAAATGGGGATAACTGTCACTGTGTACGGCTGTCATCTAACGTGGGAGAATGTATTACAAGGACATCAAATGAACGCAGCCTTCTCAACTGGCAACACTCACAGGGTTCTCCCTTGACTAACACACACAGCTAGCTTCTTTATAATGTGTATTATCATATATTGTGAAGTATATCTTTCATCTCTCTCATGAATAGTATCAATGCCTAATGGCACATAAAGTTCCTTATCATTTTCATCATTGGGATACTTCATCAGTAATTATGCTTCAAGGTAATTCATTGCAACTATAATTAGTTACGTTTTAATTTTCCCTATAACCCTCAGAATCTCTGTTGGCTATCACCTTCATCTTTGCCTAACAGAGGGCGAGATTCTACAACACTTAGCCCTCCTTTCAACAATGTCTTGGGCCTGGGTTCAGCAAATGGCATGCTAGGAGGAGGCATATTTGGATCCATAGGTGGCAAAATCCCATGAGTAACTAACTGCTCATAGCAAGCTGGTATGGGTCAATACTGTATAGATTGTGTTACCAATTGGTAATTCATATTCTGTTCTTACCAAATATATAAAATACTTGATTTTTTTGGCTTGTGATCCACAGAAACATGGACATCATCTATTGATGATAGTCGTCTACCAGCAGTAAGAGTTAAGAGTATCACCATTAGATGATTATTACCCGTTGAAAGATTAAAATTGCACTAATTTATTGTGCATCAACAACTCCCTCAGCAGATAGATCAACAACACTTTTGACATCATCAAAACACTAGAACCAATTTAGCACTTCAACATAAACATCTCTACTAGCACTGGCATCTTGATATGTTGGCCTAGCCTAATAAATTTAGTATAATTCAATTGTCATCAAAGAGGACTACACAAAACTGGCAGAAAAAATGCAATAGTAACATTCGGAGTGCCAGTATCAAACACATGGAGTAATAGAAGACTGTAATTAAACAAAAGTGACTGCTTTTATGACAATATATAAACAACCACCAGACACATACCTGTGTGAGGTATTAATGTAAATACTGTATTCAATATGAAACACCATAAACTGTTCTCTATTTTTTTTTTTGCTAGAAATAAAAAATAAACAAAATCTTTATCCCTCTACCCTTACAAATAATATAATTTACCCAAAATTGCGTTTGTTTTCATTGATCATCAATTTCCCATAGACTCTGCAATGAAACCTAAGGAAGACCATTTGTAACAACCTTTTAATGAATACTGTAATTTGAATGCAGTAGTGTACAGTATTCACTTCATAATGCTTAAAAATACCAAATAATATACTGTACATATAATGAAAATTAATACAATTTCCATGGAAAACTTCATTTAAAATATTTAATTTTATATGTATGACAATATAATAAATTACAAGTTGCTATCTTCATTTAGCAAAGAAAACCATGGAAAGTATAAAAATAAAATAATACAAATTTAGATTACTAAAATGAAGAAGTTAGAATGAATAAAACAATCTTAACATTCAAAATTATACCCAAATGATGTGACATATGACAGACTCAAAGGCATACCAATAAACTACTAATACTGTATTAAAAAAAATACAATGAAAGGCACTTACTACAACTGAATCATCAAGATGGGTAGACGAAGAAAACATGACATCTGCTTTGGGAGATCTCTTTGCAGCTCGATTTATGTTGATGGACGACAATAATCTGGTAGGTGTTATACCATTCATGCAGTGAACTGTCCTACGTCTATCGCCTAGTATTCCTAAATGATAAAAATTATAAAACTATCAAGTGGAATACATAAAATTAGCTATATAAAATTCTAAAAGAAACCTTAATACCGCAAAATATTGTACATTCTGGTTTTAGCTTTTTATATTACTATACAATACAATCAAAACCAGTGAATCTGAAAAATTCATTATCAGAAAACCCTGTGTATTTTAACCTTCTTGAATAAGAATAAGAAAATAAGTGACCAGGTCAGAAAAAGGAAGCTTATAGGATCTGGGCCAGTTATGTACATATACAAAGATTCCATTTTACCCATGAAAGAACAATTATCTTGTTTTAATAATTTCATCACAAGGAAAATTACCTGCAGGCTGGTTGCATTAAATTTGATTATTTTGAATGATCATGGTTAAACAAGAGCTAAAACATGAAATCATCAGCGTGTGCCGCCATAAAATGTACTGGTGTATAAGATTTCCTCCTGTCCAGTCCTTCTAATTCGGTAAGGTATGACATAACATATAAGGCACACAGGTATACTATACTGTACATGACATTTATTCACTTTAAGAAGTCATCATTATTATTAAGATATTGTTCCAAAATAAATAATCTTTATCATCATGATATTTTTCCCTAAGAAATCACCATTATTATTAACCCTTTTACCCCCAGGCTATTTGGAAATTTCCAACCCTTAACCCCCAGGGGGTTATTTTTTTCCCAGCACATTTTGCAGTATATTTTTTCAAATTGCTCTAACAGCCTTAATTTTTGTCATAAAGAGGTCAGGTTGGTCTCATTCTCTTGGAAAATGCCTGAATTTTCTAAAAAAAATATCAAAAATATGAAAAAAAAAATTTTTTTAGTATTTTTTTGCAAGGACGTACTGTACGTCCATGGGGGTAAAGGGATGGCTTTTGTGAAACGTACCAGTACATCCTTTGGGGGTAAAAGGGTTACGATATTTTCCCCGTAGGAAATCATCTTTATTATTAAGACATTTTTCCAGATCATCAGAGTTTTTAGACAAAAAAAGGGACCAATTACCTGGAGTGAGGTGCAGTGGTAATAACTTTTTACTTTTGTGAGCACTGACTGGTGTGCCAACTGGAGTGCTGACTAAACTTAGAGGTGGTGTTGGTGGACACAGCTGAAGTTTTCCTTCTGCAAGAACAATAACATTTAATATAAAAAATTTCCAACTTTGTTTAAGAGGTAATGAAGAAATTAATAATAGACACTCTCATCATGAGAACCAAAGTAAATATCAAGATAGGTATTAAAACAGTGAAGGTTCAGAAAGGTTCATAAAACTAGATGTAGATAAATCATAGCATCATCATCAAAGAAAATGAGAACGTTACACCCACACAAATGAGTCAAATTCAACTCTCAAAGATTTGATTCCAAATAATTCTGAAATAAATAAAATTAATATTCACAGCTAAATACTCGAGTGATGATAACTTTACAATTAAAAGAGGCTATACATAAAAAAATAACATTCTTTTCCAAAAACCCGACACTCCTGTGGATCACCTGTGCTTCCTTGCTGAACAAATCTGACCTCTAACATTAGAGAATGAAAAAGAAATTATTTTTCTCCCTCAATCAAATTGTCTTCTCCACCCACCAGAGCTACGTCATAGTTTGAAACGCCATACGTGGCACTCTATGGTAAATAATATCATCTTAGTAATGTCTTACGGTAACTGTTGAATTCACTTTGGCCAGATGTCCTGGTCTCTGTTAGAAAAATTATTTTTGAGGGTTATTTAGACACTTTTCATTTGTTATATAGATCTAAGCATATCCAAATACGTGTTCCAATGGATTTTGAAATTCCTTTGTTTGAAAATGCTAAGTGCAAAAGTTTTATTAAGAAGAGAACACCCACATTCACTTTGTTTTTCAAGACGGGCCCGGCAATGAGATTTAAAGTGTAAATGTTTGGCATATGTAAATTCTCCAGATAAGCCTAAGAAAGAATATGTAAGTTATTATCTAAAAGGATCTGTGATTGGCACTCTAAACTTGAAGGAAAAGAAGAGAGTGAACTAGAGGAAAGAACAGAGTATGCTAGGCTAGTGATATTGAGTGGCACTCCACTGGCAATGTTTTCATTGTTCAACCACCAGTTAATGATAGTTTTGTACCTCCTGCTCAACTGGAACAAGATAGGATGGGAGATCTTTGGCTGCTGACCAGTGACTCTTCAGACACCACCCAAACGATCAATGGTGCAGGTCCCATGGAACGAGTTTCACCAACGAGGAGTTCTCGCTTGAAAGAGAACAGTTACGCTACTTCTCTGAGATTGCTAATATGATTATCTCGTAGAGTGAGACTCGCTGCTGCCATGTTTATGTCCAAGTGCTTTATCCATTGCTTGGGATTGACGCTTGACTTTTTCCAATTTACCACTGACCCCCGACTGGGACAAAAGGAGAGTAGTCTATCTCAATCCTGATTCAACAGCCTCTTGGAAGATGCCAGGATCAACCAGTTGTTGAGGTATCTCTACAGATGTATCCTGTTTGAGTGGGCCCAAGCCAAAACTAGATTGAACACTTGCGTGAACACTTGTGCAAAAGTGGACTGTTCAAGGCATAGGACTCTGAACAGATATACTACTCCATCGAGGATGAAGTGGAGGTATTTGGATTTATGCTTCCTTCAACCTACAAAAGCTTCAAGTCTCCGTATCTGAGGGCAAACTGCATAGTACTCTATGTCTCCATGATGAATGGAGTTTGATGAACAAACTGGTTTATTGGCAGGAGGTTGACAATTGTTCTCCAGCCTCCCGTCAACTTTTCAACCAGGAAAAAGAAAAATATAGAGCAACATTCTTCTTCTCTCATTTCATCTCTGCCACCAAGGCAAGAGATTTCAGGAACATTGGAGGGTAAATATGGAACGCTACCAGAGAAAGGGTGGGAAGGTAGATCATCTTCAACGGGTAGGTGCTATCCATATCCAAAGGACTTCTACTACTGACTGTTCTGCTCGAAGTTGCTACCCTGCTAACCAATGGCATGGCAGGCATCCTCTGACTCACACCAGTAGGAGAAGCAAACAGTAGATTTCAGACTCTCCTGCCCTTTCTGAACTGGCCAGGTTGGGCATGTAAGAGTGGAGCAACATCCATGCTTTTCTAGAGGAATAGACAACTGGAGGTCCCAATAGGGTTTTGGAAGTTGTTGGAGCTTTCTTTAAAGCTGATACTGACAGTACAGCAGAGACCAAAGTTCTTGCTGTAGCCACCTTCAAAGGGCCCGGACCCCTAAAAGTAACTGCAAGATAGATGAGGGATTTGTCTAGCCTTTCTATATTTCTCCACCATTACCTCTATATCCTTTTGAGAATCAGGGAACAACTTCAAGACCCAGTTGGCTCATTGATTAGCTGACTAGTATACAAAGAGGATCACTGCCTTTGCAGTAGACAGAACCCATTTGCTATATTTTGGCATCAAAGGATTTGACAAATCTTGAAAAGTGGCAAAGTAGTTGACTGTACCAGACCACTATTCAATATCTAAGCCACTGGAGGATAGTTATGGAAGACGTTTCCATGGCAGCAGACTCAAGGACAATCCTGTTGACAAAGCAGAAACTGCGGGATCGATAGTTAGGGGAAACAGGGTAACACCCTCAGATCCAAAAAATTTCCTTTGTAGAGAGAGTACGGGAGGGGAAATTTACTTGACTGGCTAAACCACAGAGAATTCTCATGTCCAAAGATCTGAATATCACCCCTGTCCAATGCCACACAAGCAAGTTCTGAACATGGCAACTCCAATGAAGTCTTTGATCATTGAGATGAGCCGGAGCAGCGATCAATGACCATAGATCCCAGTTAAAAAAAGCCACGGTAGCCTCTCCAAGTTCAGTGTAATCACGAGTGAGCGCAAGAACATCAATAAATGAACAATCAGTCTTTGGGGTCTCAGGGTCTGCCGGACTAAAGTCAAGTTTAATGAAGGTGTTGAAAACTTGAGACTCCTCTTCCTTCACAAGAAAGGTAGTCTAACAATCACCTCCGGTGACAGATCAGGACCAAGAATAGAACCGAAAGAATAAGATAAGGTGAGGGGAGCTGACTGACAATACTCTTCCCCTTTAGAAACAGAACTGCCTTTGACATTCAAGCCTCCAGACACTGAAGGAGTACAGCATACTTTAGACTCTGTGGTAAGTGTTAGTGAGCACTATTTTGGGGGTGGCGTCATGTAAATATCATTCACCTGGTAGCAAAGGACGTTGTTTCCAATCCCTTGTACATTATAAAACCTGAAGTCCTGGGTGGTTAGCTGTTCTTGTACCTGGTCTCTCGTGGAAAGGGCAACTTCCAGAGGTGTGGACATTCCACATGAGGAAAGAACATACCACAAGGAAAGAACATGGAAAAGGTTACATCACTCCCTGACGTTCAAATGCAAGGGAGGATCTCTAATGACCAGGGAGTTACGAGAAGGACAACCATGCGATGACCGATCACTGCGTGACTGATCTGGCGGCAACTTATCACACCCAGAGCAATCACAAGGAAAACAAGGCTCAATAAGCTCAATCACATTCATATGAGGGAATATGTCGTCGTTCGTAAAAGCAAGGAGACTAGTCGCCGATTCCTCTCCCCCGTTTCTCTATTATACATACACTATGGAACCTCACCATGACTCAATCTCTCCCTTTTGTACCAAAGTATCTTTAGAGAAAGGGAGTGAGCTTTACCTCAAGCATCTAGGAGAAAGGAAAGGAAAAGGACAGCGTCCTTCATCTTGGCTCTCAGTACAGCACCATTTCTCATGTGTAAGCAAGGAGTGGTGATTCGTTTCACCCTTATTGAAGCCTGGAAGCATACCTTACATGTGTAACTAGACAATTTCTTCTATATAGTTTCTGAAGTTTGCATGTTTACACAATAAAGTAAACATAAAGTAAAGGATTTATGGTGAAACAAAGCCTAGCATTATCATTTTGATTGGAGACACTAGCCTTAACTTTTCTTATAAAAGTTGACTTTGTTACACTTATCACAACCAGTCCTCTCTAAAAATTCATAAGTTTCAGGGAACTGCTTTTCCTAAGTATTAGATCTCTCCTTTATGCAGTTCATTTCTATTTTAAATTTGAATTTAAACAGATTTATATATTGCTGTAAATGTTACATATCAATTTCCTTTACCTTACAGATCATATCATATTACATTTGTAATCTTTAATTTTTACCCTTCATGTAATTCATGCTTCAACAAATTAGTTAGGTGAAATAAACTGACAGTAATGGCCAGTCTTCATATAAAATCTAGAGCTAAATAGTCCCACACGAAACTAAAGTTCAATAACCAAACACTGCAATACGTCTCTTACCGAGCTCCAAGTGATCCAAAGATTCCATAAAAGTTGAAGAGCATTGTCGTAGAGTTGAAACGGAGTCTATGAGAGTAGGGAGCAACGTGTTAAGCTTGCTGCTAAGGTCGCTCATAGATTCACTCATACTAGCTGCACGACCTGTCAACACTTTCAGCACTTTGGCAGATTCTGGTGAGACAAAAATAAAACTATACATAAACATTAGTGCATATGAAAACACCAAAAATACTGTGGTTAAATATCCAATATGCCAAAATATATATAATAGACATATGAATACAAGATCATGGAAACCTTTACCTGGTCTGGTTTGAGAGTGAATAGTGTGCGCTGCCTTTAAAACACTACGGAGAGCAAAGGTAGAATACTGTATCAAACATAAGAGATTCAACTTCTCATCGGCATATAAACCTTGAAGACCAATCTGAAATTTTTAAAAAATTATTAAAATACTATCCTTACTTTGACAACAGGAATAAAAAATTCGAATGTAATTCTTTTTTTATTTCTATACTCACCTGATACATTGCTTCTTCACCAGAGGCTCATTTTATCAAAATTTAACCCCAACATTTATCAAATATTTTCCTCTTTTTTTTCCTTTTTGTCAAAAGAATGTCCCAAGTAAAGTAATGCAACAAACTAGCAGTTAATGGTAAGTGCCATGCCAGGAGTTTCCCATTCTTCAGTTTTGAAGTCTAAAGAATTCCCTATTCCATGACATCGCAAGTTAGTTAGGAGGTAGGTGGATTTGTATATAAACATCAGGTGAGTATGGAAAGGGTCAACAAAAATTCGAAATACATAACCCAAATGTGCCTGCCTTTAAGAAAACTTTCGATGATAAAAGATACACCTTTCAACCAACTTTGTATCAAATCATAGTTAAAGAAAGAATACAGACCTCACCTGATTTTGACGTAAAAAAAAAAAAAAAAAAAAAAAATATTGCCATCTACTTCCAACTCCCTCTTCATCAATGTCCCGCAGAAAAATAAGGTCAACTTTGAAGTATAGTGACAGTTTATTGTGCCATAATATTGTTTATAGTCTGAGTTTCTATCTCACAGAGGTGGTGTAACAAATGTGTATACTGTATAATCACTTGTAAGTGTTGGCCAACCTTATGGAATACCGTATACAACGGGGTTTAGTTCCTATTTGTGACGTATCACCTTCATCCAGAACTTCTTTCTCTACTTAGCAAACAACATGCCAATAGGTTAGCAGTCTGTTCAGGCATTCTCCTTTACATTAAGAAGAATAAATTCAGGAGACTCACTTTTGCAAGGGTATGAAATTTTACTTCATTATCTAATGATACAGGAAATTCTACATCAAAGCCTTTTGTAAGGTTGCAACAATTTGTCCATACTCATTGTGGCCGAAGACAAAACTGGGGAGTCTTTGACAGGAGGGTGGACACTACATGCCCACGCTCATCACATGTTGTTAACTACCTCATTAATGAATTCAACAGACATTGTAGCCAGCGTTGATGACATTACATATTTTAAATGATGAAATATTTGTACATGTGTAGGAACAAATCAGTCCCTCACCTATGATGACTAAGGCCAATGTATATAGAATCTATACAATGTAATTTCATTCTCAGTGCTTTGTTAAAATTGGAACTGTGCACTGTACAAGAATGATTTGCTGAATCAAATGATTACCTATACCTATCGGTCTCATATCCTTATGTAAAATCTTCAATCTTTAGGTTTATAGCCCTTTGATTCAGTATTCATAGTTAAAGTCATGCACAGGATAAAGTAAAAAATTATAGATTCTATGTTAATAACATCTACAATTTCATACAGCTATCTTAGAATGCAGGCTCATGTTATGTAACTTAAAATGTGTAGGCAAGAGTATTATATGCAAGTGAGCACTTACTACCCATGTTTACCATTAAGAAATCACTAGAGGCTACTCATAAACATTTACAAATATTTCTTATTATTAAGCATTCCTATAAAAAATTAAGCGGTTTGTCACACTGCAAGTGATATTTTTTTATAAATACATTCCAATTACTATTTGAGCCAAACAAAAACTTAAAATTTTGACAACTAATAAAATCAAAGAAAATTTAAGAAAATATTAATATCAAACTTTCATTACTGCCTACATTAATGACTAGACCAGCATATATGCTTAAAAAAACACATCTAACCTTATTGATGTCTACTGCATAGTCCTTGTATACAGTTTCAGGGACTGTTGGTGTAAAAAGAGAGCCATCTAAATGTGACAAGGACATTGTTCCATCTAAGAGCGGGGATAACACTTTCCAAGAAGAGGACTCAATATTTTGGAAAGTACCGACTCGTCCCCACAGATCACCAGCTTCACTATTCAACTTTGACATGTCGAGCATTATTTCTGTAACAAAAGCAATATATTATATTTACTGCATTACATTAAATTTCACAATAATTTAATTAAAATAATTTATTAAAGAAATCCTTAATCATCAAATTATATGAATTAAAAAGAAGTTTATGTAGATCAATCCACAAAAATCATATGAAAATAAATTGTATTAATAGTTTTTCATTCCTATACACACCCAGACAGGATTAGAAATGAAACTATAAGATATTACTCGAGTGGTGCCATATGTGGATGAGATCATGGTGAGGGGTAGATGGAAATGGTTTGGGCATGTTCTTCGCACGCCCCAAGAGAGATTAGTTCACCAAACTTTCAACTTGGTTCTAAAAAGCACCAGAAGAGTTGGAAAACCCAGGCATACATGGCTGAGGACTATGAAGCGTGAAGTAGGAAATGATGAATGGAGGAGAGGAGTATTGATTTAAAAGCTCAAGATAGAGACGACTGGCAGAATCTAACCGAGGCCCTTTGCATCAATAGGCGTAGGAGGAAATGTTGATGATGATGATGATACTAATCTGATGTTTATATGTATTCTTCTCCCGAAGTTCAGTTCATCAATATTTACCTTTCCCTCACTAGTAACTACTACTACCTTGTGGAAAGGCTATTTCCAGCTAAGTCAAAATTCTACTCCTATTAAAGAAACTCCTACCCATCATTTTTTGAAAAAGGGTTGCTTTGGCCCAGCCCTCAAAGACTAAAGATAATAAGTATCTAGGAAGTTTACACAGCAGAAGGCATACACCTTGTTTGCTAACTTTTCCACCAGTACTGAATCCATCTTTCAGACTCATCGGCGAAGTCTTTTTTGGGTATACTGGGGTAGATTCAAGAACTGATAAACTGATAGAAAAAATGTTATTTTCATTAGTAAAATAAATTTTTGAATATACTTACCCGATAATCATGTAGCTGTCAACTCTGTTGCCGACAGAAATCTACGGTCGGGATACGCCAGCGATCGCTATACAGGTGGGGGTGAACACCACAGCGCCATCTGTGGTCAGGTACTCTAGTACTTCTTGTCAACACCACCTCAATTTTTTCCTCGGTCCACTGGTTCTCTATGGGGAGGAAGGGTGGGTCAATTAAATCATGATTATCGGGTAAGTATATTCAAAAATTTATTTTACTAATGAAAATAACATTTTTCAATATTAATCTTACCCGATAATCATGTAGCTGATTCACACCCAGGGTGGTGGGTGGAGACCAGCATACATGTTAACACAGAAGCTAAGTATCCCGTATTTTATTTTATTAGTTATTCAAAAATAACATAAAATAAATAAGTACCTGGTAAGGAAGACGACTTGAACCATTACTCTGCCTTTATTAAGTACGTCTTTCTTACTGAGCGTAGCGGTCCTCTTAGGATGCTGAACGACTCTTAGGTGCTGAAGTATAAAGGGCTGCAACCCATACTAAAGGACCTCATCACAACCTTTAACCTCGGCGCTTCTCAAGAAAGAATTGACCACCCGCCAAATCAACAAGGATGTGGAAGGCTTCTTAGCCGACCGTACAACCCATAAAAAGTATTCAAGAGAAAGGTTAAAAAGGTTATGGGATTATGGGAATGTAGTGGCTGAGCCCCCGCCTACTACTGCATTCGTTGCTACGAATGGTCCCAGGGTGTAGCAGTTCTCGTAAAGAGACTGGACATCTTTGAGATAGAATGATGCGAACACTGACTTGCTTCTCCAATAGGTTGCATCCATAACACTCTGCAGAGAATGGTTCTGTTTGAGGGCCACTGAAGTAGCCACAGCTCTCACTTCATGTGTCCTTACCTTCAGCAAAGCAAGGTCTTCTTCCTTCAGATGAGAATGTGCTTCCCTAATCAGGAGCCTGAATAGGTAAGAAACTGAGTTCTTAGACCTTGGAAGAGAAGGCTTCTTGATAGCCCACCATAAGGCTTCTGATTGTCCTCGTAAAGGTTATGACCTTTTTAGATAGTACCTAAGAGCTCTAACTGGGCAAAGTACTCTCTCCAGTTCGACCCCCACCAAGTTGGACAGGCTTGGGATCTCGAACGACTTAGGCCAAGGACGTGAAGGAAGCTCGTTTTAGCAAAAAACCGAGCTGCAAGGAACATGTAGCCGTTTCAGATGTGAAAACTATGTTCCTGCTGAAGGCGTGGATCTCACTTACTCTTTTAGCTGTTGTCAAGCACACGAGGAAAAGAGTTTTTAATGTGAGGTCCTTAAAAGAGGCTGATTGGAGAGGTTCAAATCTTGATGACATAAGGAACCTTAGGACCACGTCTAGATTCCAGCCTGGAGTGGCCAACCGACGTTCCTTTGAGGTCTTAAAAAACCTAAGGAGGTCCTGTAGATCTTTGTTTGTGGAAAGATCCAAGCCTCTGTGGCGGAAAACCGCTGCCAACATACTTCTGTAACCCTTAATCGTAGGAGCTAAAAGGGATCTTACGTTCCTTAGATGTAACAGGAAGTCAGCAATCTGGGTTACAGTGGTACTGGATGAGGAAACTGCATTGGCCTTGTACCAGCTTCGGAAGACTTCCCCTTTAGACTGATAGACTCTGAGAGTGGATGTCCTCCTTGCTCTGGCAATCGCTCTGGCTGCCTCCTTCGAAAAGCCCCTAGCTCTTGAGAGTCTTTCGAAAGTCTGAAGGCAGTCAGACGAAGAGCGTGGAGGTTTGGATGTACCTTCTTTACGTGAGGTAGACGTAGAAGGTCCACTCCTAGAGGAAGAGTCCTGGGAATGTCGACCAGCCATTGCAGTACCTCTATGAACCATTCTCTCGCGGGCCAGAGAGGAGCAACCAACGTCAGCCGTGTCCCTTTGCGAGAGGCGAACTTCTGAAGTACCCTGTTGACAATCTTGAACGGCGGGAATGCATACAGGTCGAGATGGGACCAATCCAGCAGAAAAGCATCCACGTGAACTGCTGCTGGGTCTGGAATCGGAGAACAATTCAACGGGAGCCTCTAGGTTATCGAGGTAGCGAACAGATCTATGGTTGGCTGACCCCACAGGGCCCAAAGTCTGCTGCAAACATTCTAGTGAAGGGTCCACTCTGTGGGGATGACCCGACCCTTCCGGCTAAGGCGATCTGCCATGACATTCATATCGCCCTGAATGAACCTCGTTACCAGCGTGAGCTTTCGATCTTTTAACCAGATGAGGAGGTCCCTTGCGATCTAGAACAACTTCCACGAATGAGTCCCTCCCTGCTTGGAGATGTAAGCCAAGGCTGTGGTGTTGTCAGAGTCCACGTCCACCACCTTGTTAAGCTGGAGGGACTTGAAGTTTATCAAGGTCAGATGAACCGCCAACAGCTCCTTGCAATAGATGTGAAGTGTCCTTAGCTCCTGATTCCATGTTCCCGAGCATTCCTGTCCGTCCAAAGTCGCACCCCAGCCCGTGTCTGATGCGTCAGAGAAGAGACGGCGGTCGGGTTTCTGAACAGCCAAAGGTAGACTTCCTTGAGAAGAAAGCTGTTCTTTCACCACGTGAGAGTAGACCTCCTCTCTTCGGAAACAGGAACTGAGATCGTCTCTAGCGTCATGTCCTTTATCCAGTGAGCCGCTAGATGATACTGAAGGGGGGGAGGTGGGGTCTCCCTAACTCGATGAACAGTGCCAGCGATGAAAGTGTCCCTGTTAGACTCATCCACTACCTGACTGAGCATCGGTTCCTTCTCAGCATGCTCTGGATGCAATCTAGGGCTTAGTATATCTTTGGGGCCGACGGAAAAGCCCGAAAAGCTCGACTCTGAAGATCCATACCCAGGTAGACAATGGTCTGGGATGGGACGAGCTGGGACGCCTCAAAATTGACCAGGAGGCCCAGTTCCTTGGTCAGATCCATAGTCCATCTGAGAATCTCCAGACAGCGATGACTTGTGGGAGCTCTTAAAAGCTAGTCGTCTGACGGAGCCGGACACAAGATCATGGTACTGCTGCACAGTCTGTGAACTGTCAACCATGGGGAAGCGAGGAAGTACAGTGACAACCCGAAGCTGTCTAGACTGTCTGGGTCGTACAGACAACTCCTTATCGGGTTGCTGAGGTTGCCGCACTGCGTCACAACAAGACACTTCTGCTGGTTGTTGAACGTCTTCCCAGTGACACACTGACTCCGTAAACAAAAAATCCTCTAACAAGGACTAAGCTTGGACTGCATGTCTTGCAACACAGCTCAAGGTCTATGGGAGCAGGTGTGGTAACAGACGGGGTTAGCGACTGAAGTGGAACCATTACCCTCCCTGGAAGCATGCTATGCTTAAATAAAAGTCCATAGGAGGCTAAGCAGCTAAAGGCTCCTCTCCAAATGACAGAGTCCTCAAGGGAAAATCAGAAGGAGGGAGAATAGCACTTTCTCATCTACAGGAACCATATCCGAGAAAAGCTAAGTTCTCTCAGTGAGGGTTTCACTGGTGCAAAAGCAGCAAACTAGAAGGCAACGTATGAAACTGCTTGGCAGTCTAGTGAGTTGGCAACAACCAAAGATGTGTGACTGAGAAGCATGCGGTAAGGTATGCAGAGCATGCTGTATGTAGAGCATGCTGTAAGGAAAGCAGAGCATGTTGCATGGCGTGCGGCTTATGCTGCATGGGATGAGGCTCATGCTGCATGGGATGAGGCTCATGCTGCATGGTATGAGACTCATGCTGCATGGGATGAGGCTCAAGCTGCAAGGGATGAGGCTTATGCCGCATGCGTTGAGGAGGATGCCGCATAGTATGAGGCTCCTGCCTCATGGGTTGAGGCGGTTGCCGCATAGCATGAGGCTTTTGCCTCATGGTTTGAGGAGGATGCCGCATAGCATGAGGCTCCTCATAAGCATGAGGCTGCCTCATGGGTAGAGGAGGATTTTTAAAGAAATCTGAACCTGACACTAATCTAGCTGTCCGAGGATTTACCTGGTGAGACATCAGTCTCTTTACCAGCGAGTTTTACCAGATTTCCCCGGGCCACCACGTGACACAATGTTATTTTCATTAGTAAAATAAATTTTTGAATATACTTACCCGATAATCATGATTATCGGGTAAGATTAATATTGAAAAATTGGTAGTAATTCATTCAAATTACCCCTAATGAGTCAATATGGATAAATATCAACACAACATCGTGTTCAAAATAGAAATAAATTTCTACCTCATACTTGGGATCGAACGCTAGGCCCTTCTAATGAAAGGCCAGGTCGAAACCAACCATGCCACGAGAGCCCATTCAATAGTTGAGGTTCTTGCCTCAAGAGTGGAGGTGGCTGCCGCAAGAGTTGAGGTTGCTGCCTCAAGGATGGTGGAGGTTGCCGCAACGCGAGAGGTTGGTGCATAGCGCTGGTATCTGGCAACACCCAATGCGGCAGCTCACGCGTGGAGGTAGGTTGAGGAACCTCAACTTCATACGTCTGGCAGGGTGGACTGCGCAGAGGTGGAGTTGAGGTTGCTGCCTCGAGGATGGTGGAGGTTGTCGCACCGCAAGAGGTAGCTGCCTCGAGGATGGAGGAGGTAGTCGCAACGCATTAGGCTCCTACCTCAAGGGTAGAGGAGGTTGCTGCAAAGCATAAGGCTCCTGCCTCAAGTGTTGAGGAGGTTGCCGCGTGGCAAGAGGCTCCTGCCTCAAGGAAAGTGGAGGTTGCTGCACAGAGCTGGTATCTGGCAACTCCCAATGCGGCAGCTCACGCATGGAGGTAGCTTGAGGAACCTCAACATCATACGTCTGGCAGGCTGGACTGCGTAGAGGTGGAGGAGCGCTCGCAGGAGGAGGTGTGTTAACCTTCTCTGCCTGAAACTCCTGCATCAACACCGCAAGCTGAGACTGCATTGTCAGCAGCATAGACCACTAGAGTTTAAGAAAGACAACAACAAACGGAGCTACTGTCCGTTGAAACTGAGGGTCTAAAACAGCTGGTGCGGCAACAGACGGAGTTACTGTCTGTTGCGATACCACCTTGCCTCTCTGGGAGGTGTGCAGTTGTCGTACTGCAGCAAGTCCGAACTGACCCAGTGCTAACTGAGCGTAGCGGTCTGGCACCACCTAGGAGTTGGACTTGCGCGGAAGGGACCGACTTGCACTTAAAAGCTGCAAGATTGGTCCATGGTTTCTGCGAGAAACCTCTTCCGCAGACGAGGAATAAATGGGCTCTCTCGTCTTTGTGTGGGTGGGGTGATCACGTTGGCTACGTGAGTTGGTTACACCCGAAACCACGGAGGGAAACGTCTGTTCGTCGATCAAGGCCTGCTGAACCCATAAGTCCTTCGACATTACTTCTCCCCTGGGCTTGGGAGCTTGTAAGAGGTCCCAGACTAGGCGAACAACTGGCACGAACAGACGAACCCTCGAACGCAACACTGTAAAACTTTGCGCTTATCACTTTATCACTTTTGATTTTCTGTTTGCACTCATTTCACTGAACTCGAAACTTTAAGTGGTTTGTACCTGAAACACGCAATTCTATCCTTCATTAAAAGTTAGTAATTGCGAAAACAGTATTACAATGTAACAGAAAAACATAATGAAAGATAAATAATTCAGTGGCTGGAAAAGAGATTAAACACTAGATCAAATAAACTACGTTTAAAATCTCTCACCGCATAAAGTCTGAGAACAAGAATAAAACTCTAGAAACGTTTACCTTCTTCCCCTAAAGAGACTAGGGAGAAGAACAAAAACGATAACAACGTTACCCGCTTGAACGAAACGTTTATCCTCCTCTCTCTCCCTCCGTCTCTATCTCTCTCTCTCTCTCTCTTGACTTAGCATCTGAGAGAAGAGCCCAATTATATATATCGTTATTGTTAAAGGAAAAAAACTGAAAGGTTTCCCAAATAAAAAGTTCCTTTATTAGAATAGAACCATTTAAGCTAAAAAAGAATGAACAAAACGCTAGAATCGGTTTACTCTTACTGCAACGTGACACCGTGATAGACTCTCTCTCTATCGTAACGATAGAGCACAAGTTGAACGTTCTGAACGTCAACAACTGCAGAGACAAAACAAAACGTTAGTTCAACTTTGAAAACAGTACAAGACTATCAAAGAAATTCTTTCAAAAACATTTAACAGGTAAAAACGAAATGACGGGCTCAAAGTTAATTAACTTCGGTTCCAAGAAAAGACGGCCTACTATTAGGAAAGGTCGAATATAAACAAATATAAAAATTAATTTTAATAAGTTTATAATAAAAGGAAGTTAATCAAAGAGGCCTATAAAAGGCGGAGAGATATAAAATAAATCAATAACTTTGTTAAGCAAAATTAAGAGAGTCTATACTCTCTTCGACACCAACACTTCCGTCTAAGGGAAGAGTCGGCCATTAAAAGTGAAAGAGAGTTCATACTCTCTTCGTACCAAAATTAAATCAAAAATTAAATCAAATTAATTCCAAAAACTTGCTAAGCTAATGATATAGCTTCCTGAATAGCGAAGGCTAAACTCTAGAGCAAATACATCACCAAATCGTGAGCAATAACTCCAGAATCAACAGCGTATCCATGTAGGTCTAGCCGGAGGCACGACAGAGGAAAAATTGAGGTGGTGTTGACAAGAAGTACTAGAGTACCTGACCACAGATGGCGCTGTGGTGTTCACCCCCACCTGTATAGCGATCGCTGGCGTATCCCGACCGTAGATTTCTGTCGGCAACAGAGTTGACAGCTACATGATTATCGGGTAAGATTAATATTGAAAAATATAGCCTTCCTAAAAATCCTTGTTGATACCATCCTTAAAAATGCCCAAATCTTTGGTGAGTCCCTTACAATTAGTAAGACCATACTACACTTGAACCACATGAACCAACATTTGGAAGACTTGAAACCAGCGAGGCCTTGTAGATAAGCAAACTTCTCAACAATCTTCTCTAGTTTGGTAGCCCAAGGCAGCAGCATAACTGCCTAACATTTATGCTGATATTAGATATGGGGGAAGTTGCTGACGACACCAAGAGCAGAAAAGGCATTAACCCTGGATAAGTACGGTCCTCGGACACCCCTTTAAGGGTATACTCGGACGCGAACGACCCCGACGCCAAAAAAAATTCTTGAAAAATCAGTTTTTGCAGTAACCTCCTTTTTTCTTTTGCCAAAAAAAACTTCAATGAATGCTTAAAACAACTGTAAAGATAAATACTACTCATCTGCAGAAAAACTATTTATTATAAATATTTTAAAAAATTAAGTAGAAAAAAAAAAGACCTGACATAAAAATTCATAAAAAAAAAGTTTATACATATATACACAAATCCTTTTAGGAATTGATTCTTGAATGTTTAGGACACATCTTGATGTATTTTGGATGAAGTCAGACCCATGGAGGTGAAGATCTGAAATGAAAAAAAAAGGGTAACTTTTTTTGGCCAAAAAAAATTGTCCAAATTTCATGAATTTTTTTGGGTACCCAAATGAAATAGGAAGTGGCTAATTTTTTTAGGGAATAAACATATGTTATCTTAAAATAGAAATATGTAAAAAAATCTTCATTATTTTGTAAATTACATTTATATCAGGGGCCATATCTAAAGGTAATTTTTTGAGTACTTGGAAATTTCGTAAAAAAATACATATATTTAATATATAATATGATATTTATGCAGGTAAAAATATACTAAAATATCACAAATTCTATAGGGAACAAGAATATATATAGATAGGGCAGCTTACGCTTTGGATATGTCCACAAAATGGCCGCCAACCACACTGACTCAGACTCCCTAAT
The DNA here is from genome assembly GCF_036898095.1 of Palaemon carinicauda. Classification (NCBI taxonomy): domain Eukaryota; kingdom Metazoa; phylum Arthropoda; class Malacostraca; order Decapoda; family Palaemonidae; genus Palaemon; species Palaemon carinicauda. The sequence continues at coordinate 3,242,719 of NC_090735.1, forward strand.
CTGCCACTTGAAATGTAGGAAGGGTATGTCAATTTCAAGGTGTTATTTACTAATCTAATTATTATTGGATATGCATAAAAATTGTATGGTGGGTTGCTGGATAATTGTCGATTATTTTACGACTATAAAATTAAAATTCTGACCCAAAAATTTTTTTTTGAAGGGAAATAAAATCGAAAAAAAAAAAATGTAAAACAATATTTTAGCTAAAAAAATTTGATGATATTCAATCAAAAAAAAAGTAAACAAAATTTTCCGACAAATAAACATCTAGAGGAATCATTACTCTGTGATAGTTCCTTAGTACGTAGTAATTTTGAAAGAATTGGGAAAAAACGAAAAAATGGCAATCACCGGAAAATCGAACACATACCTATATATACGCCATATCCGGCTAAAAAAAAGATAGGCATGGGTAGCCAGATCATCTAGAAACACTTTCCAACACTATAAAAATATAAGTTTTGCGACACTACTTGCCAATTCCTTACGGTAACATGACTAAGCAAAAAAATGCAAAACAAATAAAAAGGGGCACTCGTGGAAAAATGGCCATTCTAATATACGGCATTTCAGAAAAAAAAAAATTTCAGCCACGTGCTAGGCAAACCATCAAGGCATATTTTCCGACAAATAAACATATAAATGAAATATTACTCTGTGATAGTTCCTTAGTACGTAGTAATTTTGAAAGAAATGGGAAAAAACGAAAAAATAGCAATCACAGGAAAATCGAACACATACTTATATATACGCCATATCTGGCTAAAAAAAAAATAGGCATGGGTAGCCAGATCATCTAGAAACACTTTCCAACACTATAAAAATATAAGTTTTGCGACACTACTTGCCAATTCCTTACGGTAACATGACTAAGCAAAAAAATGCAAAACAAATAAAAAGGGGCACTCGCGGAAAAATGCCCAACATTCTAATATACGGCATCTCAGAAAAAAAAAAGACATGCACGTGTTAGCCCAACCATCAAGGCACACTTTCTAACACATAAACATGAAAAAAAAATCAATAATATACGGCAATTCCTTACTACGTAGTAAATTTTTACAAATATTGAAAAAAAAACAGAAATTGGCAACCGCAGTTAAATACCCAATATACCAATAACTACGTCGTATCTGACAAAAACAAAATCACGCATGGGTAGCCAGATCATCTAGACACACTTTCCAACATTAAAAAAGCAAAAGTTTTACGACACTATTTCGCAATATCTTACGGAAAAATGACTTGGCAAAAAAATTTAAAAAAATTAAAAAGGGACACTCGCGGTAAAATGCCCGACATTCTAATATACGACATCTCAGATAAAAAAAAAGACATGCACGTGTTAGCACAACCATCAAGGCACACTTTCTAACACATAAACATGAAAAAAAAATGAATAATATACGGCAATTCCTTACTACGTAGTAATTTTTACAAACATTGAAAAAAAAACAGAAATTGGTAACCGCAGTTAAATACCCAATATACCAATAACTACGTCGTATCTGACAAAAACAAAGTCATGCATGGGTAGCCAGATCATCTAGACACACTTTCCAACACTAAACAAGCAAAAGTTTTACGACACTATTTGGCAATATCTTACGGAAAAATGACTTGGAAAAAAAATGAAAAAAAATGAAAAAGGGGCACTCGCTGTAAAATGGTCCTCGTGGTGATGAACGACATTTTAACTAAAAAAAAAAACATGCACATGGTAGCCAAACAATCCACCAAGACTTTCCACAACTGATAACCTATACAAGTTGCACCATTCTACGACAATTTCATAATACGTAATAACTTTGATAATTATGCAAACTACCTCAGAAGGGTAAACTCGGACGCGAACGACCCCGACGCGTCTCAGAAATCGGGGAAGGAGTACAGCTACAGCAATGCACATCTGGACACTACTAGAGCGTGTAGGGGAGACACCTCCTGCAGGTCGATCACCCACAAATTCAGTCACAGGGGTGAGTCACGTGAGAAAAACCTGTTTTTTTTTGACGCTCGGGGTCGCAAACGACCCACCGTACCTATCCAGGGTTAACAGAAAGGAGAGCTGTAAATAGGAGATTTTTGCTTGCAAAGTTTAAATCAAATCAGTGCAATATGAGTATTATGCAAACTCTCAACTGGGCTCCACAAGGCACTAGAAGAGTTGGAAGATCCAGTCCTACATGGCTGAGGACTATGAAGCGTGAAGCAGATGATGAATGGAAAAGTATTGGTTTAAAAGCTCAAGATATAGATGACTGGCGAAATATAACCGAGGTCCTTTGAATCAATAGGTGTAGGAGATGATGATGATGGGAGAAGTGCTCCTCAAAATTGGGCAGATATCCCCTATCCAGACCTTCCTTTAGTTTTGAAATGTACTTTTCTTATCGATGGGAATAAGCCTCCATTCTGCCTTTCCTGCTTAACTACCTACAATGATAAATGTCTAAGGTCACTGTATCAATAATTACAATACTTTTATATTGGTATTAAAAGCTTAGAGCTTCTATCAAATAAACTCATATTGTCAACATGGGTAACAAATCTAAAAGAATAGAAACTTACCTCCTTGGAATTCAGAGAGGGGACTCTTCAAAAAATTATCTTTATGTTGCGGACTTAATTTTTCAAAATCCTGAAGGGTCTGCTCTAGTTCTTGTTTTGTCATATCATCTTCTGAGCAGAGCGAATGATATCTTTTTAAAATATACCTGAAAAATAAAAGAAATATGTCAATATATATTCCAATATAATATCCACTTCAAATAATTCATAAGTGATAACACCATAAGCTTTACTATTTTGCAAAAGCAGAATTCCAATTATAAATACAGTATATCATCTAAATAATTATCTGATTTTTACCTGGCTTCCTCGGTAGAGCTTTCTCTTTATGGTGTCTATCATTAATAAAAATTAAAACACTTCCTGCTCCCTCAGTCCAATTGCCTTTAACCCTAGTATGTTCAGGTTAATCATGTCATCTGTGCTACTCCTCCTAGGTGTGGGTACACTTCATTTTGCAGTCCACCTTTAAGCCCCAAAAAACCTCCTAATATCACTTATGTGTGGGGAAGTGGGGGGATGAAGTTTTGGGTAATTAGGATAACCACATATTAGGACTGAAATAATTTCTATTTCTAAAATTCTATTTATTTCATTGAGCTTTACTTGTGGTTCACTATAATGAATCACAAACTCTTGTATACTGTACCAGTATGCAACCAATTTACAGTATCTAAACTAAGTTCTACAACGGAAAAAAAGAAGAAATCCAATTGCCATAATGAGCAGAGAAAATCACTGTACTGCAAACTTTACGCAAGCCTAGAATCAATAATATATAATCCTATATACACACCTACATAGCCAAGTAAAGATAACCGCAACTTTGAAACAATTTCCTTTTCAAGAGTGTTTAATACTTTGTCTCTTACTCTTCCTGAGTTTTATTACTAAGTTTCTAATAAGTCCAGATAGATCTTTCTTAGCATTGTATTCAGAGAACTAATGAAAACTGTAATACCCTGTACTATTAATCACACTTGCAAAGATTGATCATGAATGCTTGGCTCAGAAATTGTAGGCAGAGGAACAGAGTAATGCCTCTCCTCTCCTGGTCCTTTCTTCTAATTTTGCTTCTGAATGCATTTGACAAAAGTCCTAATCTGTTCAGTTTCCCCAGACTTTTTATCTATTACTCACACTCTTTAACAGCTGAAATACAACAGAGATATTGAACAATATTTTAAAACTGGATAGGTAACAAAAATCCCTCCTTGAATAAGCTACGTAAGATATTATTTTAATGTTCAAATGGACAATCTAGAGGACAGTGAAAAACCCTTTTCCTTTCTGAGGGCGGATCCCATGCCTCAGAGTGGAGGGGTTAACTAACAGAAATATGCATTTCTGTTTGGTGGGTAGAGCCTGACCGATCACGTTTTACAAACTTTTTTTCTCAACGATCAAAATCTAACTCATTGCCGCTTGCGAATGCTCAGATCAGTATTCTTAACTGGTTTAAAAAAAAAAATTGGGCATTTGCAAAATGTCGCTCACTGCTAAAGGGTATTATTACAGTATAAATAGTACTGAATCTGTTGGTTACCAGATACCTCTTTGTTGAAATATAGCAATGTGAATGCAGGCCCTTACAACTTCAGTGAAAGTTAGGTTAACTTTCGATTAATACACAAAACATATTCATATTCATGAACATCAAATTAATGTACAACTTTTAGAGGAGAGAATTCTCTTCTAAATGGTTTTTAAATGAAAAAATATTGGTAAAGAAAAAAAAGTGGTTGGAATTTAAAATAACCTAAAAATAACATTGTTTTCAAGGGGCTGAGTCACGCTCCTTAAGCCAGAACACTGCCACCTATTGATTTATCTTTAGAAACATTAGACTTCATGATTGAGAACTTTTCCTATAAATACTGCAAGATGAAATCTAAATTCATCACATCAGTCTGTTCAGTAATTTCTATGCTGCCACACAAAATACAGTACAGTATCTAGCCTAGCCTGTTCATAATTTCTAATCCATATAGTATCTTCTTCCCTTTTACATTCAGAGTTGTATCACGAACCCATTTAGAAATTTAACTAAACACATTATTAACCCTTTTACTCCCAGGCTATTTGGAAATTTCCAACCCTTAGCCCCCAGGGGGTTATTTTTTTCCCAGCACATTTTGCAGTATATTTTCTTTTAAATTGCTCTAAAAGCCTTAATTTTTGTCAGAGAGAGGTCAGGTTGGTCTCATTCTCCTGGAAAATGCCTGAATTTTCTCAAAAATATTATCAAAAATATGAAAAAAAAATGTTTTATGGCATTTTTTTGCAAGGACGTACCGGTATGTCCATGGGGGTAAAGGGATGGCTTTTGTGAAACGTACCAGTACGTCCTTTGGGGGTAAAAGGGTTAAATAAGGTTATCTAAGAACTTTTCATATGCTTGAGCAATCTAACAAACAAAATAAGCACTATGTAACTCAAAACGAATTATCGGTGAAGTGAAATGAAAAGAACATCTCACTTGTGAGGTTTAGATACAAAATATGATGCATACCCACACCTAAATTGTTTACCATAGTATACCACAGATGGCATAATTAACCATAACATACTTTGATGGATTGGGAATTAATTTTAATATTTCAGTGATAAGATGTCAAAAAGAGCGCTTTGCCGAGGATGCAAAGTGAACCATATGTAAGTTTCAGTGATATATCTTGTAATAATCTAATTTCCAGACCCAGATGTAGCAAAGAAACCAACAAAACATGATTCTATACTTACAATAAATGATAAAATTCCCTCTACAAATCGTAATCGTAACACAAACTCACCTGGATTTTTCTTGAAGCTTGGATAAAATTGCCTGTCTTCTTTTTTGTTTCGCAATAAATTCCTGTAAATATAACTTCTTAGACATCTGAAGAAGTTTCAATTTGCTGCAATTCTGGTTTGGATTACGACTGAGAGTTGGAAAGTGGATGAGTGTGTGTTCTGGAACTAGATTAGGGAAAACCTCATAATTGCCTTTTACATAACATGATTCATAGGATTAAAGATAACTTAACAAAAAAAAAGGGTACCAGAATAATGTATAATAATTTCTTACATCTATTCATTACTGCATGAAAGATAGGTGCAGAAAGGTAAAAACATTAAGCACTTTGAAAAGTCCTTCAATATCAAAATCAACAAACGGTTATAAAATGTTATTTTTATTAATAAAATAAATTTTTGAATATACTTACCCGATAATCATGTAGCTGTCAACTCCGTTGCCCGACAGAATTCTATGGAGGGATACGCCAGCTATCACAATACTAGAAGGGGGTGTATTTACCAGCGCCACCTGTGGCCAGGTACTCAAGTACTTCTTGCTGACACCTCCTCAATTATTCCTCGGTCCACTGGTTCTCTATGGGGAGGAAGGGAGGGTCGATTAAATCATGATTATCGGGTAAGTATATTCAAAAATTTATTTTATTAATAAAAATAACATTTTTCAATATTAAACTTACCCGATAATCATGTAGCTGATTCACACCCAGGGGGGTGGGTGAAAACCAGTGTACAAGATTAAAGGATAGCTAAGTATCCCATATTTCATATAATCAGTTATCCACAATAACAATGAAATAATAAGTACCTTGGTAAGGAAGTCGACTTGAACCGTTACTCTGCCTTTAATAAGATCGTCTTCCTTACTGAGCGCAGCGTTCCTCTTGGGAGGCTGAATCAACTCAAAGGTGCTAAAGTATACAGGGCTGCAACCCATACTAAAGGACCTCATCACAACCTTTAACCTTGGCGCTTCTCAAGAAAGAATTGACCACCCGCCAAATCAACAAGGATGTGGAAGGCTTCTTAGCCGACCGTACAACCCATAAAAAGTATTCAAGAGAAAGGTTAAAAAGTTATGGGATTATGGGAATGTAGTGGCTGAGCCCTCGCCTACTACTGCATTCGTTGCTACGAATGGACCCAGGGTGTAGCAGTACTCGTAAAGAGACTGGACATCTTTGAGATAGAATGATGCGAACACTGACTTGTTTCTCCAATAGGTTGCATCCATAACACTCTGCAGAGAACGGTTCTGTTTGAAGGCCACTGAAGTAGCCACAGCTCTCACTTCATGTGTCCTTACCTTCCGCAAAGCAAGGTCTTCTTCCTTCAGATGAGAATTTGCTTCTCTAATCAGAAGCCTGATGTAGTAAGAAACTGAGTTCTTAGACATCGGTAAAGCAGGTTTCTTGATAGCACACCAGAAGGCTTCTGATTGTCCTCGTAATGGTTTTGACCTTCTTAGATAGTACTTAAGAGCTCTAACTGGGCAAAGTACTCTCTCCAGTTCGTTCCCCACCATGTTGGACAGGCTTGGGATCTCGAACGACTTAGGCCAAGGACGGGAAGGAAGCTCGTTTTTAGCCAAAAAACCGAGCTGCAAGGAACATGTAGCCGTTTCAGATGTGAAACCTATGTTCCTGCTGAAGGCGTGGATCTCACTTACTCTTTTACCTGTTGCTAAGCACACGAGGAAAAGAGTTTTTAATGTGAGGTCCTTAAAAGAGGCTGATTGGAGCGGTTCAAATCCTGATGACATTAGGAACCTTAGGACCACGTCTAGATTCCAGCCTGGAGTGGACAACCGACGTTCCTTTGAGGTCTCAAAAGACCTAAGGAGGTCCTGTAGATCTTTGTTGGAGGAAAGATCCAAGCCTCTGTGGCGGAAAACCGCTGCCAACAAACTTCTGTAACCCTTGATCGTAGGAGCTGATAGGGATCTTACGTTCCTTAGATGTAACAGGAAGTCAGCAATCTGGGTTACATTGGTACTGGTTGAGGAAAAATGCATTGGCCTTGCACCAGCTTCGGAAGACTTCCCATTAAGACTGATAGACTCTGAGAGTGGATGTCGTCCTTGCTCTGGCAATCGCTCTGGCTGCCTCCTTCGAAAAGTCTCTAGCTCTTGAGAGTCTTTCGATAGTCTGAAGGCAGTCAGACGAAGAGCGTGGAGGTTGGGTGTACCTTCTTTACGTGAGGTTGACGCAGAAGGTCCACTCTAGGAGGAAGAGTCCTGGGAACGTCGACCAGCCATTGCAGTACCTCAGTGAACCATTCTCTCGCGGGCCAGAGGGGAGCAACCAACGTCAGCCGTGTCCCTTTGTGAGAGGCGAACTTCTGAAGTACCCTGTTGACAATCTTGAACGGCGGGAATGCATACAGGTTGAGATGGGACCAATCCAGCAGAAAGGCATCCACGCGAACTGCTGCTGGGTCTGGAATCGGAGAACAATACAAGAGGAGCCTCTTGGTCATCGAGGTAGCGAATAGATCTATGGTTGGCTGACCCCACAGGGCCCAAAGTCTGCTGCAAACATTCTTGTGAAGGGTCCACTCTGTGGGGAAGACCTGACCCTTCCGGCTGAGGCGATCTGCCATGACATTCATATCGCCCTGAATGAGCCTCGTTACCAGCGTGAGCTTTCGATCTTTTGACCAAATGAGGAGGTCCCTTGCGATCTCGAACAACTTCCTCGAATGAGTCCCTCCCTGCTTGGAGATGTAAGCCAAGGCTGTGGTGTAGTCGGAGTTCACCTCCACCACCTTGTTAAGCTGGAGGGACTTGAAGTTTATCAAGGCCAAATGAACTGCCAACAACTCCTTGCAATAGATGTGAAGTGTCCTTTGCTCCTGATTCCATGTTCCCGAGCATTCCTGTCCGTCCAGTGTCGCACCCCAGCCCGTGTCCGATGCGTCCGAGAAGAGACGGTGGTCGGAGGTCTGAACAGCCAAAGGTAGACCTTCCTTGAGAAGAATGCTGTTCTTCCACCACGTTAGAGTAGACCTCATCTCTTCGGAAACAGGAACTGAGCCCGTCTCTAGCATCATGTCCTTTATCCAGTGAGCAGCTAGATGATACTGAAGGGGGCGGAGGTGGAGTCTCCCTAACTCGATGAACAGGGCCAGCGATGAAAGTGTCCCTGTTAGACTCATCCACTGCCTGACTAAGCATCGGTTCCTTCTCAGCATGCTCTGGATGCATTCTAGGGCTTGGAAGATCCTTGGGGCCGACGGACAAGTCCGAAAAGCTCGACTCTGAAGATCCATACCCAAGGAGACAATGGTCTGGGATGGAACGAGCTGAGACTCCTCAAAATTGACCAGGAGGCCCAGTTCCTTGGTCAGATCCATAGTCCATTTGAAAATCTCCAGACAGCGACGACTTGAGGGAGCTCTTAAAAGCCAGTCGTCTGACGGAGCCGGACACAAGATCATGATACTGCTGCACAGTCTGTAAACTGTCAATCATGGGCAAGCGAGGAAGTACAGTGACAACCCGAATCTGTCTAGACTGTCTGGGTCGTACAGACAACTCCTTAACGGGTTGCTGAGGTTGCCGCACTGCGTCACAACAAGTCCCTTCTGTTGGTTGTTGAACGTCTTCCCCGTGACACATTGACTCCGTAAACAAAAAATCCTCTAACAAGGACTAAGCTTGGACTGCATGTCATGCAACACAGCTCAAGGTCTATGGGAGCAGGTGTGGTAACAGACGGGATTAGCGGCTGAAGTGTAACCATTACCTTCCCTGTAAGCATGTTATGCTTAAATAAAAGTCCATAAGAGGTTATGCAGCTAAAGGCTCCCTCCAAATGACAGAGTCCTCAAGGGAATATCAGAAGGAGGGAGAAAAGAACTTTCTCATCTACAGGGACCTTATCCTAGAAAAGCTAAGTTCTCTGAGTGAGGGTTCACTGGTGCAAAGCAGCAGACTAGAAGGCAACGTTATGAAACTGCTTGACAGTCTAGTGAGTTGGCAACAACCCAAGATGTGTTGAGAAGCATGCGGTAAGGTATGCAGAGCATGATGTATGCAGAGTATGCTGTATGCAGAGCATGCTGTATGTAGAGCATGTTGTATGCAGAGCATGCTGAATGCAGAGCATGCTGTATGCAGAGCATGTTGTATGCAGAGCATGCTGAATGCAGAGCATGCTGAATGCTGAGCATGTAGTAAGCAGAGCCTGCTGTAAGCAGAGCCTGCTGAAAGGAAAGCAGAGCGTGTGCATGGCGTTTAACATTTCTCAGAAATTCCATGACCAGTGCTAGAGTGCTTTATGCATGCTTGCATGGGGTTTAAACCATGGTATGCTGAACAGCAGAGTCAGAACGAGCTGGAACAACAATAGTGTGGTTTCCTCTTCAAGACTCCGATGAGGGAACACCTGAGGCTCAGTCTGCAAAGGCTGAATAAAAGACAAGCAGAAGGAAGGCGCATGGGTGGAGGAGGCTGACTCCTAGCATGAGTGGTTGAACCCAAGGGTTGCGCTTGCTGAGCGGTTGGCGGAAGCGGAGTAGCAAGTTCCAGTTCCTGTGGTGTGAGCGGAGCGCGATGAGGAAGAGGCTGCGCAGAACAAGGTAAATGTCTCGCAAGCTGAGGCTCCTGAGGCGCAAGGCTAAGGTGTTGTGGTGCTTGCCTTATGGAGGGTTGAGCTCGCTGCAGCAAGAGCTGAGGAAACTGACTCATGGACGGGAGAGGTTGTTGTACCTCAACCGAGTGTTGCATCACTGGTGGAGCAGCAAGTGGAGGCGGAGGAAGAGAGGTATAATCCTCCTGATCCCAATGTAAAGGTTGCCTTAAGAAAGGCGGAGGCTGAACACCACAGGGAACAGCAAACTCAGCACGTGTCTCAACATCGTACGCCTGGCAGGTGGAACTGCTGGCAGGTGGTACTGCGATCAGGCGGAGCGAGTGTAGGTGGAGGGAGTGTAGGCGGAGGCGGAGGAGCAACACTCTCAGCCCGACACTCACGCATCAAGTCCGAAAGCTGTGCTTGCATGGACTGTAGTAGAGTCCACAACATCATACGCCTGGCAGATGGTACTGTGATCAGGCGGAGCGAGTGTAGGAGGAGGGAGTGTAGGCGGAGGCGGAGGAGCAACACTCTCAGCCCGACACTCACTCATCAAGTCCGAAAGCTGTGCTTGCATGGACTGTAGTAGAGTCCACAACATCGTACGCCTGGCAGATGGTACTGTGATCAGGCGGAGCGAGTGTAGGAGGAGGGAGTGTAGGCGGAGGCGGAGGAGCAACACTCTCAGCCCGACACTCACTCATCAAGTCCGAAAGCTGTGCTTGCATGGACTGTAGTAGAGTTCACAACATCGTACGCCTGGCAGATGGTGCTGCGACCAGGCGGAGCAGGTGCAGGCTGGGCGAGCACAGGCGGAGCAGGTGCAGGCTGGGCGAGCACAGGCGGAGCGAGAACAGGTGGAGGGAGTGTAGGCGGAGGAGGAGGTGCAACACTCTCAGCCCGACACTCACGCATCAAGACCGAAAGTTGTGACTGTATGGACTGCAGTAGAGTTAACTTGGGGTCGGCAGACACTAAGTTCTGCTGAGGTAAAGCCTTAACAGCAGAGATCTGTTGTGGCAGAACCTTACTCCTCTTAGGCGGAGTGTAATCAACTGATGACTGAGGAGAGTCAGAGCTAACCCAATGACTGCATTCGGGTTGTGAACTTTAACTTCGTACGTCTGGCATAGGTCTGGACTTAACGTTTAAGAAGTCTTGAGACCTGAGACCAGCGTTACTCTGCCTTTATTTTCTCCCCTAATCTCTTCTGCAGACGAGCAAAATAAGAGCTCAATCGTCTGCGGGTGGGAGTGACGGTCTCGGTAAGACACGCCCACAACCACCGAGAATACTTCTGTGCGCCGATCAAGGCCTGCTGAACCCTTATGCCCTTCGACATTGCTTCTCCCCTGGGCTTGGGAGCTTGCAAGAGGTCCCGGACTGGGAGGACGACTGGCGCGCACAAAAGTACCCTCACGCACTAATCACTTATCACTTTGATTTCTGTTTGCACTTATTTCACTGAACTCGAAACTTTAAGTGGTTTGTACCTGAAATACGCAATTCTATCCTTTCTCAAAGTTAGTAATTGCGAAAACAGAATTACAATGTAACAGAAAAATCTAATGAAAGATAATTCAGTGGTTGGAAAGAGACTAAACACTAGATCACTCTAGAAACGTTTAGTTTCTTCCCCTAAAGAGACTAGGGAGAAGAGCAAAAAACGAAAACGACGTTACTCGTACGCCTGGCAGGCTTGAATGAAACGTTTATCCTCTTTCTCCCTCCGTCTCTATCTCTCTCTCTCTCTCTCTCTCTCTTGACTTAGAACCTGAGAGAAGAGCCCAATCATATATATCGTTAAAACATATTATTGTTAAAGGAAAAAAACTGAAAAGTTCCTTTATTAGGATCAAAACCATTAAGTTAAGAAAGAATAAACAAAACGCTAGACACGGTTACTCTTACTGCAACGTGAAACCGTGAACATTCTTTCTCTATCGTAACGATAGAGTGCAAGTTGAACGTTCTGAACGTCAACAACTGCAGAGACAAAACAAAACGTTAGTTCAGCTTTGAAAACAGTACGAGACTGTCAAAGAAAATCTTTCAAACTCTGTGGCGGAAATAGCATAATATGTTAACAGGTAAAACCGAAATGACGGGCTCAAAGTTTATTAACTTCGGTAAAAGACCGCCTACTATTAGGAAGGTCGAATATAAACAAATATAAAAATTAATTTTAATGAGTTTATAATAAAAGGAAGTTAATCGAAGAGGCCTATAAGAGGCGGAGAGATATAAAATAAATCTATAACTTTTGTTAAGCAAAATTAAGAAAGAGAGTCTATACTCTCTTAGACACCAACACTTCCGTCTAAGGGAAGGGTCGGCCATTGAAAAGTGAACGAGAGTTCATACTCTCTCGTCACCAAAATTAATCAAATTAATTCCAAAAGCTAACTAAGCTAAATATAGAAGTTTCCAGTAAAGCGACAGCCGAAATCAAAGAGAAATACTTCACCAAAGTCGTGAAAATACTCCAAGAACATAAGCGTATCCCAGAACGTCTTGCCGGAAGCACGACAGAGGAATAATTGAGGAGGTGTCAACAAGAAGTACTTGAGTACCTGGCCACAGGTGGCGCTGGTAAATACACCCCCTTCTAGTATTGTGATAGCTGGCGTATCCCTCCATAGAATTCTGTCGGGCAACGGAGTTGACAGCTACATGATTATCGGGTAAGTTTAATATTGAAAATTCAAATTACAAAACATTTCATCTTAACAATCAAATAATTATACAGCATATAATTTTTATTTTTCCTTAATATACAAACATGAGTCAAAGGCCAGTCACATTGTGAAAAGTTGTACGATGTAAACCAGTCTCGGTGTGTCAGAAGGTTTTGAGGCCTAGAAGTTTCTTGGTGAGTTAGAAGGGCATGACATAGACGGGATAACACAAGTGAACAATAATCTGGATCCCAAGAAAAGCTGGAATCGTGGTCTCGAGAAGTGGAGGCTTGAGGGGTATGGTCGTTTGGTGTCCGATCAGGTGGTGCCCTATGGCTCGGTGTACAAATGCGAGGAGACTGTGCACGCTATTACAGGTTAAGCAGTGATGCATCGTAAGATGAGGAGATTGAGCGCATGAAAACCGGAGCGCGAGGTGAGGATCAAGCGCATGAAAACCGGGAACATGGAAACTTAGTGCGTAGAGACCGATTTCGTGGTGACAGACCATGGAGAAACAGTGGGTGCCGAGGATAACCGCAATCTACTTACGTCTAGTGCATGCGTTAAGGAAGCTTTCCTTGCTCAGCCGAGTGAGAACAATTGGAAGTTCCTCCTCCACCACAGGAAGACCTCTCCAGGGCATTCATCTTTGAAGGTGAAACCTGGAAGTCACATGTTGCTTCCAACAATTCTCTTACCACACACATCACTTGCAAGCCAAACAAAATTTTCTTTTTCTACCACCACCATGTGCATGAGTGTTGTAATTCAAGAGGTATTAGTTTGTTGAGTGTAGTTGGAAAAGTGTATGGTAGAGTATTGATTAATAGGATTAAGGATAAAACAGAGAATGCAATCTTGGAAGTACAGGGTGGTTTTAGAAGAGGTAGGGGTTGTATGAATCAGATTTTTACAGTTAGGCAGATATGCGAGAAATATTTAGCAAAAGGTAAGGAGGTGTATGTTGCGTTTATGGATCTGGAGAAAGCATATGATAGAGTTGATAGGGAAGCAATGTGGAATGTGATGAGATTATATGGAGTTGGTGGAAGGTTGTTGCAAGCAGTGAAAAGTTTATACAAAGGTAGTAAAGCATGTGTTAGAATAGGAAATGAAGTGAGTGATTGGTTTCCGGTGAGAGTGGGGCTGAGACAGGGATGTGTGATGTCGCCGTGGTTGTTTAACTTGTATGTTGATGGAGTGGTGAGAGAGGTGAATGCTCGAGTGCTTGGACGAGGATTAAAACTGGTAGGCGAGAATGACCATGAATGGGAGGTAAATCAGTTGTTGTTTGCGGATGATACTGTACTGGTAGCAGACACAGAAGAGAAGCTTGACCGACTAGTGACAGAATTTGGAAGGGTGTGTGAGAGAAGGAAGTTGAGAGTTAATGTGGGTAAGAGTAAGGTTATGAGATGTACGAGAAGGGAAGGTGGTGCAAGGTTGAATGTCATGTTGAATGGAGAGTTACTTGAGGAGGTGGATCAGTTTAAGTACTTGGGGTCTATTGTTGCAGCAAATGGTGGAGTGGAAGCAGATGTACGTCAGAGAGTGAATGAAGGTTGCAAAGTGTTGGGGGCAGTTAAGGGAGTAGTAAAAAATAGAGGGTTGGGCATGAATGTAAAGAGAGTTCTATATGAGAAAGTGATTGTACCAACTGTGATGTATGGATCGGAGTCGTGGGGAATGAAAGTGATGGAGAGACAGAAATTGAATGTGTTTGAGATGAAGTGTCTAAGGAGTATGGCTGGTGTATCTCGAGTAGATAGGGTTAGGAACGAAGTGGTGAGGGAGAGAACGGGTGTAAGAAATGAGTTAGCGGCTAGAGTGGATATGAATGTGTTGAGGTGGTTTGGCCATGTTGAGAGAATGGAAAATGGCTGTCTGCTAAAGAAGGTGATGAATGCAAGAGTTGATGGGAGAAGTACAAGAGGAAGGCCAAGGTTTGGGTGGATGGATGGTGTGAAGAAAGCTCTGGGTGATAGGAGGATAGATGTGAGAGAGGCAAGAGAGCGTGCTAGAAATAGGAATGAATGGCGAGCGATTGTGACGCAGTTCCAGTAGGCCCTGCTGCTTCCTCCGGTGCCTTAGATGACCGCGGAGGTAGCAGCAGTAGGGGAGTCAGCATTATGAAGCTTCATCTGTGGTGGAAATGTGGGAGGTTGGGCTGTGGCACCCTAGCAGTACCAGCTGAACTTGGTTGAGTCCCTGATTAGGCTGAAGGAACATAGAGAGTAGAGGTCCCCTTTTTGTTTTGTTTCTTTGTTGGTGTCGGCTACCCCCCAAAATTGGGGGAAATGCCTTGGTATATGTATGTATGTACCACCACTCCTCTAAATCACCAGTTTTTCTCACTTTCACTTCCAACATTTCTTGATATTCACTTTTTACCTTTGGTGTTTTCAACTCTTCCACCTTCACTACCTCCCACCATTCTATCTCCCCAATCTTTAGCTACAACTAATTTTGCTTCAATCAAAAACTGATCAGACCATACCCTTAAGCATGTACACATCTTGCAATCTTCCAAACATCATTCTTGTTATACAGTAAACACTTAATCCATCAATGCCAGTTCTACAACTCTTCCATTTGCCACTCTTACCTATGTATACTTATCTATATCTCTCTTCTACTTATCACCAGCTCTTGTTCAACACACAAACTGAACAGGATAATAAAATAAATAGCTTTCAATGGAATTTTTTAAACGAAAGAAATAAGTAAACAGGTCAAAAAAGGGTTGCATATGGGACTGGACGCAGTTGCACAAACATAGGTGTATTCATTAAAAAATCTATTTTAAACATGAAAGACGTTCTCTAGCCAAAATTGGTATACTATACAGTAATTGAAATTTCCAAAATTCCAAGCTTGCGGCTGAGTCGCGCTCCTTACGGGTCCTTGGATCAATCGATATTTCCAGAAGCTTTTCAGCACATAGGATGCCATTGATACCCAATTAAGACCACAACTTCCATAGGTCCAAGCCCTTGCAAACCTCATCATTACAGCACAGCAACAGGCTTACTTTGAGAGGCAGAAGAGTATTAGCTTTGCTAGGGGAAGGTAATACTTATGCTACTTTCAAAATGTGCCCTAAGGGGAAGAGTGCATCTCCTCCCTTCTTATGAGTCCCTCTGGAGGACCCTCACCCTGAGGAACCTGATGGTGAGAAGGAGCTACTGTATAGAGCTTCTTCGGCATTAGCTTAGACATTACTAAGTCTGACTCCAAAGAATTTCTCTTAAATTTCTTTCCAAATGAAGAAAAGGCCATGCGCTACACCCGTTACAGAGAGCTGACTGCAAGCAGTCATACCTCTGCAGAAATCGAAAAGTTCATGGGGGAAAAACACAAGCCTTGCTCATTACGATGCCGCATTTTCCGCCTGGCCTCCAAGGGTACAGTCACATGCAGACTCCATGAACGGAAAAAGCAATCAGCAAGGATAAAGAAAATGTGGAAACAGCAAAAGTTAGAAGTAGCAGAGAAGTAGGTGTGTATTGAACTGCAGCAGGAGTCAAAGTGAGGGTTGTTGTGCCTGGCGTGCAGGTCCCCTACCCTCCCCCTGCCAGTAACTATAACTACCTTGTTAAAGGTTATACGGCTCTTCCAACTCCGATGAAGCCATATTCCAGTTGAATGGCAAATTACATTTTGGTAAGTTTCAATGTTGTACATCTTAAAGAAATGGATCTATAAATAATCATTAGGTATAGTATTGTAAGAACTACCTTCTATTAAAGTAAACAATAACAGACCAAATTTAAAATCAATAAAACAAGTTCAATTTATGAGAAACACAAATCACTTATAAATTGTATAAATGGCAACAATTTAAAAAAAAAAAAAGGATGAATCAATGTACTGTACACCAAACTCTACAGCAGCACTTCTATCAACACTAACTTCACTGAACAACTGCTGCTTATAACATTAACTTATGCATAACTATCAATGAGAAAATTAAAATGTAAATAATCGTACCTCGTTTATTTACAGACGAATGGAGAGCAACCATAGATAAGGTCATTAACGTAGATGTAAACTTTGGACCGCCAGGTGACAAGAACGTTTTGGCAACCACAGCAGGTAAAGGCTGGCCATATTCCTGGTGAAAAGCAATAAAACTTTGAATTAAGGCTTTGTTAATGATTAATAAACACTGAAAACTACTGTCTAGGCTTGAAACAAAATATATCAATTTCATCACAAAACTATCACTTATGCAGTATCTACAGTCATGATTTTTTAACGTACCAGATACTAGAGCCTTTTGTCTATCAAACAATAACAGCAGCAGTAACGCTGTACACATAACATGCATATTCAGAGAATACGTTAACAGCTGAGCTGAATTCCTATGTTGTTTCCTTGTCTTAGGTATTTTCTAAAGGTTTTCAGCATTATTCCATTACCTATTTTACTACATTACTTTTTCATTGAAGTTTCCCCTATGAGAAATCATTTAATTCTGTGTTTTAAAAGTTGATAGCTAATTCTAACTACATGACCAAAAGCATTTTCTCTGAACAAGGTTTATGTTAATAGTTAGCAATAATTCCACTTATATATAAATGAAAAAAAAAATGAAATACAATGAACATAACTAGAAAAACACAACAAACTTACTTTATTCACATGACCGGAAGGAAAAAGGAAACTACATTCTCTTTTCTAGCCTTGATGAAAGAAAATGGAGCACTCGAAGTTTATCGGAGACTAGTATAAATATCTTTACCTCAAATTCTTGTAGAACTAGAGGGGCACTCAGTAGAGCGCAGACCTCAACCACAGCAGCTTATTACTCGACCTTTTACTCTACCTTGACCTTGATCTTTGACCTAGGGCTTTCAAAATTGAATCACTTCCATGTCTAAACATAACAATTAATCCTTGGAAGTTTTACTTCTCTATGAGTAAAATTGTGACTTTCGCCACGGCAGCTTATTTCTCGACCTTTTGCTCGAACTTGATCTTTGACCTAGGACTTTAAAAATTGAATCAGTTCCTGTCTCAACATCACAAATTTTTGAGTAATTTGAATTTTTCCTAACATACTTACCTAGAACTACCTTCTTAGGAGTTACTGGTTAACTCTACCTAACCGACCAGCTTTTCGTATAGTTTACCCCCCTCTTCCCGTTTTCAACGGGGTCAACCTCTGGCAGTGTGGTACATGCCCTGAGGCGACCCCGGGGTCAGGCAGCGTGCTAGCTCAGGTCAAATCGTCAGTAAGTTTCTGGTCGCGACGCGATAAACATCTCGCCGCGCTCTCTCTTACCTTGTGCGACCCTTGTGTCCCCCGATCCTTTGTGCTTACCGCGTGTTACCCACGTGTTTCATTTTCACTTTCCCGTTCCATCCTTCTGTCTCTTGGTGTGTTAGCTTTGTGTTATGGAGCATCCTCGTCGTTGCCCTGGGCCTGTGGCTGGGAAGTCTTGCGGAGCTTTCCTCTCTAAGCCTGAGGTTGATCCCTACTCCTTGTGCTCCACGTGTAGGGGGAAAGCGTGTTCTCCTACCTCTACGTGCCCGGAGTGTGCTAATTAGTCTGAGATCCAGTGGGTGCTCTTCGGGACGAAGAAGAAGAAGGCAGCTAAGAAGATGCCTAAGGATTCCAGCTTTTCTTCGCCTGTAGGTTCGCCAGACGACTCGGCAGACCGTAGCGCCCGTCCTTCTTCCCCTACCCAGCGTAGGGGACGAGGTAAGTCCGTTGCGGGAAAGAGGTCCATTGCCCTTCCCCAAGAGTCTGATATTCCTGTGGGGGAAGTTTCCAGTGTGGGGCAGGCATGTGTGGGGCCTGAGTGTAGTGCGGAAGTGTGGGTAGGAGGCGAGGGCCTGGTGCCCGCAGGTCCCGTCGCCTCGGAAGATCCAATGTGGGGTAGGCCGAGTGCCGATACTTCCCCTGCCTCGTGGCGTGTTTCGGGTGCTTCAACCGCCGGGGGAGACACGGAGAAAGGTAGTTCGTCGTCTTCGGACCCCGCCACGTGGGTGAAACCTAGGACTCCCTTCAGGTCTTCCGTTAGAGGAGAAGAGGATGTAGATCAATGGCTCTGTAAAGGGCTCGCGCGGTCTCCTCCGGCTCCCTCGGCTACGCTACCCCCCGTGTTTCTGCAACCGCCCACACCTGAGAAACGACGTGATTTTCCCCCCGCAGTCTTGGATGTGTCGGCCGGCCGGAGAGCTCCGTCTTCATCCTCGTCGTCGTCATCGGACTCTTCGTCTTCTTCGTCTTCAGAGGACGAAGACAGAAACCTTAGCAAGAGGAAGAGGGAGAAATACCGCAAGAAGAAAAAGTCTCGTTCCCGCTCGAGACTCTATGAGTAAAATTGTGACCATAAAGTTGTTCACACACAAACAAACGGACAAGCAAGGGCAAAAACATAACCTCTCAACTTCATTGGCGGAGGTAAAAATTGAATATTTACGTACTTTACACGGGTCAGAAAAGGATTACGTAAGTACCGCAAGTGCTTCCGTAAATATAATAAAAGGACGTTTTGATATATTCACATAGGAACAAATAAACCACTTATAACGAATTAAGAAAAGGACCAACACTTAGAAGAGCAGTAATCAGTAAGTCCATATTCTTTGTCTATTCTATCTATTTACCAAGGCACTTACCCCAATTTTGGGGGGTAGCAAACATCAAACAAAGGAACAAAAGGAGACCTTTCCTCTCTCCGCTCCTTCCAGCATGACGTGGAATTCAGCCGAGTTTGGCTGGTATTGCTAGGGTGCCACAGGCCCCCCCCCCCCCCCCCTTCACAGGAATATTCTATATTCCTGTGAGATATCAAATATTCTTTGTGGCCAGACAAAATAGACTTAATATAGTTGGGCAGGTGGTTGGCTCCTCCTTTCTACCTTATTTGAAGGTACACTCGGGCACACTATTCTACCTTCTTTCTCTTAATCTTGTTTTTCAAAAGTTTTTATAGTTAATATATGAGAAATTTATTTTAATGCTGTTGCTCTTAAAATATTTCATTTTAATTGTTAACAACTTATCGTAGTTTATTTATTTTCTTGTTTCCTTTCCTCACTGGGCTATTTTTCCTGTTGGAGACCTTGGGTTTATACCAACCTGCTTTTACAACTAAGGTTGTAGCTAAGTAGTAATAATAATAATAATAATAATAATAATAATAATTCAGCTCTTAATGAAGACATACGTACTTCTATTTAAGAGACGATAGACTGTATATGTGTAGGAGTAAATAAATCATGCTAATTGAATGATTTACTAAACAAAAAAACGATGTAAAACTGTACACAATAGTTATATTTTCAATTACCTTTTGAAGGAGCTTGTACCATTCAAATGTTGCCTTGTGAAACTGGTACTCTTGCTTCTTATCCAATACTGGCCAACAGTCACGAAACACCTTAGATGCCTTCTCCTGGTCAATACAGGTGAACAGAAAATGAAGGATATGTTCTCCCAATTTCTTATTCATCCGTACAAACATTTTCTGAAAGTATGGGAGATTTTTTTATTATATGACACTATACACACACATCCTACTATGTCAAGGATATTGGGGCAGACAAAATCCCATGAAGACTAGCTAATAAACAGAAAATATCGAACTAAAGTCTGATAAATAGATTAAAAAATTCTATCCTCAACCTCTTTAAATTTTTTCATTCATAAAGACAATTTTACTGTACAGTTTAGCTTCCAGTATAACATAATTTTACAAAACTGTTCTTCTGAGACATCTTTTTTTCCTGAAGTTAATGGCATTAGGCCTATTCTTGAATTTATGAATGGTATTAGTGAAGTTAATGGCATTAGGCCTATTCTTGAATTTATGAATGGTATTATCTTCATATGAAAAAAATGTATGAGTTAAAATTCACCTAAAACCCTCCCTAATAAATTTTCATATTACAAGTATTCTTACACTTCTTAGTTACCACCTTCACCCATTCATGATAGTCCTCACTCTCATCGTGACCCTTTTCCTATTCTTTTTTCAAATAACTCTTACCTTCCCTCTCCCTTTGTTAATTCTTAATATGCTTAATCCCTTTACCTGCTTCAATATCACTAATAATTCTTTCCCCACTATCACATACTTTAGTCTTTTCTTTCACTTTCAACCCATTAATTGAAACAGAAGACAGTCCTCCAACTGCACCTTCACCTATGAAGTCTTAAATCATCTTTACAACTTGCCGATCGTAGCTTGCATTCATTCCTATACTCACTCTTCGTTCTCTCTTAGTCTTATCGCTAAACCTTCTTCCACTCTTTCTACAATTCCTTCAGTTTTCTCAGCTCCTCCTGCGTATTATTGTCACCTTTCAAACTCTTATTCTCTACTATCATCTCTTCTTGTCCTAGTCAAGAGAAATTCATCCTTTGATACCTTTATTTGCTCCTCCATTTTCACAAACAATCCTAATTCTAATTCTTTCATACGTCCAACATTCGAACCTCGGCAATCCCTGTTCAGGCATTAAAAATAATGAGGTAGGATTGAAAAACAAACCTCACACCTTTGAATCTTATTGAAAAAAAGTTTCTTCAGTATGAATTTTCCCATTTCTTCATTGTTATATAACTAGACTCTTACACAGGAGGGTAATTTAAGCTACACATTATCCTTAAACCTATGATTTCTTAATACTAATAACATTAAAAAGTAAGCCAACAACTTGAAATAAACAAAAAATACATGAAAATTTGCATATATATATATAATTATTATAATTACTAGCTAAGCTATAATTCTAGTTGGAAAAGCAGGATGCCATAGGGCTCCAACAGGAAAAATAGCTCAGTGATTAAAGGAAATAAGTTAACAGATTGAACACTGTGCCTGAGTGTACCCTCAAGCAAGAAAACTAGTGAAGGACCATGGTACAGAGGCTATGGCACTACACAAGACTAGACAACACAGATTTGATTTTGGAGTGTCCTTCTCCTACAGGAGTAGCTTACCATAGCTAAGGAGTCTCTTTTACCTTTACCAAGTGGAAAGTAGTCACTGAACAGTTACAGTGCAGTAGTTAACAACTCGAGTGTTATCAGGTGTATGGGGAAAGCGGAAAATGTATAAAGAATGGGCCAGATAATTCGGTGTATGTGTAGGCTAGGGAAAAATGAGCCATACCTAGAGGATGATTCAATGCAGTACTATCTGGTCACTCAAAGGACTTAATAACTCTCTAGCGGTAGTATCTCAATGGATGGTTGGTGCCTTTGCTAACCTATTACCTACTCAACATAAAAACATTCTCTGCAAGTTTGAACTTCTAAAGCTCCAATGATTCAATTGCTTGATTAGGAAGATCCCTCCACAATTTAGTCTTAGCTGTAATAAAACTTCTAGAATACTGTGCAGTGTTGTCCCTTATGATGGAGAAGGCAAGAATTTTGGAATTAACTACATACCTAATAGTACATACAGAATGGAAAGTCCAAGAATATCTGAATGCAAAATATGGCCTGAATTATGAAAAAAACTTATGCCACATGCATAAGAACTAACTGAACGATGGTGCCAGAGACTAATATCAAAATCAGAAATAAGAAATTTAATAAACCACAATTTTTGTCCAAAAATTAAGATGAGAGTCAGCAGCTGAACATCAGACAAGAAAACAATACTAGAAATAAGGTAGACTGAAAGAATTAAAACATTCTTTCATGATAGATTAATCACCAAACGTTTTAAAAGACTTTTCTGAATATACATACTGTACATATATATACGTATCTCCTTTATATAACAAAGAGCATGTGTCTTGGTATAATTATATGAATTTCTTCCAGGTCACGCTCAGTGGCAAGACGTATAACTACTGTACTGTACTCGATCTCTCCCCGTCCCTCGGGTAGGGGAGGAGAAGGGTTGCAGTCAGGAGAGGGGAGGGGTGGTAAGGGTTGAATCTGCATGCGTGCATATCCATCTAAATATTTAGCCACATTCAGTCTTATTCCCACTAAAGGAATACTGTTTGCATTCCTGTAGGAACAAATAAAAGGTTCTAAAAAGATAAAGAAACATGGTGGCAAAGAGCTGCTTCATATACATCCACATCAGAAGTGGCCAAAGACAGATTGTGGATCCCCTTGCTTCCCGTTGTTACCTAAATACCTTGGTAACGATTAAACAGACAAACCAAACTGGTAAATCTAAAGGACGAAAGATTTGTTATCACTTATGAAATTACAAAATTTGGCAATTAAGGTAATAAATTATGCTAAATCTCACAGATGTGAAATAAAAATAATCCTAAGTAATCAAGCATTCGTTGGCTACGTTATCCAAATTAAAACTTACCTGATTGACTGGTGTACGAAGGCTGTGCTCCAGGGAGACTGCATCAAGACCAAGGACCAGTAGTGACGAGTAAAGTACCTGACCGGTGTCATAGGAGTCATCTAATGGATGCATAGGAGCCATTGCAATTTTGAGTTTTGAATGGTCTGCAAAAAAATACAATCATTTTAAAAAATCTAAAAATTTAACTATTGAAGATTATAGTGAAAAATATAAAATTCTAAAACTAATCCTATACTTTTCCTAGCTATGCAAATATCAAAAATTTTAATACAGTAGTAAACATAATTTGTATTTTTCCTATCTATACAAACCTAAGACCTTTAACAGGACTATGACGTCAGCAAAACTGGAACCTCCATTTTAACTTTTAACGAGGTAGTTAGAGTTTCTAATGGGTGGAGAGTAAGCCCCACCCACTTGCCAGTTAAAGTAACTCTCCCTTTGGCCTTAACCTACGACTTTTGGTGTGGTTGAGGCAGGCAGTGTAATTTAAATGACGCAGTTTTACATACAGTAGTTAGGAAAAATACAAATTACTTAATATAATCAAGACTCAGACTCCAAGAAAATATTCCCAAGAGGCTAATACGTCAACTGGGAATGAAACCAAGAATACGTTTCATGGCCACAGCCAGTTAGTAATGTAGAAGGAGATGTCTGCCTTCGACCAAGGTTAAAATCGAAGTAAGAAAAGTATGAGGGAGCGAGGGGCAGACGGTCCTTCTCCCCGCTAACATTGGCAGTTGTTTATACCTCGTTAAAAGTTTTATAGTCATTTGTCAGTTTGCAATGATTTCTTGTTCTACAGTAAAGAACATAGCGTTTGTATACAGCATAAGGACAACTAATATTAAATGAAAATGGTGGTAAGAAGGAAAACAACTTAAGAAACTTGGGTGACATCCAAATAAATATCAAAAGCAACTTAGTCCTGGAAAGTCTGTAATTGGTTGGGACAGACTGGGTCGGTAATTACCATGGGTAAATAATTGTTATCATCAATATTCCTAATGAAAAGAAGAAGAAATGTTCCTGGAGTATTCATAGGTACTTTGAACTGTTCTGATGCAAATAATTGGGGGAAACCCATATTTTTTTTTTAAATTTAGATGTTTCAAAATTCTAAAAGTTATGATGGAAAAAACACATTTTAAAAGATAAACAAACACAAAAACACCACCTAACCTAACCTATGAGACATATCCTTACCTACCGGGGGGAGCATAGCCACTGCGATGTCTAAGTAGACCGCCTTATCCTTAGCTTACCCTAAGACTAAGTTTTAACTGTGTTTGCTTCCTAACTGGCTTCACTCGTGACAAGGTAACACTAAACCATATTTCGAAAATCATAAAACTAGCATCATAATATCGTATTTCAGATAAAGATAACATTTTGCTCATAAAGAAAATTGATTTGACAAGTAATAAAATTTACACCTCTCCCAACCAACTACATACACCCATAATAATGTAGTAAGATGGATATCCCCTTAGAAACATTTCTTTTTTCCAGACGTCTTTAGATTTACAAAGAATGACTTAGTGTTACCTTGCCAGGAGAGAAGCCAATTGGAAAGCAAACACAGGTCTGCTGTGAGGAGAAATCCTGCAAGTTGTTAGTGAAAGCTGTCACTACCTTAATTAATGTCGTCAGCACTTTGGGGTCAAACTGAGCTTCTAAGAAGAGTGTCTGCAGCGAGAAGGAAATCAGCTAGCGTTGGTCAAAGATGTCATCGTCTTAATTAGTGTTGTCAGCATATTCTGTAAAGAAACTTGTGATTAACTGTTATTGCCAGGGTTGACTACTGTAATTTCATCTATTACAGTCTACCCAAAGTGCAACTTAAGAAATTACAAAACATTAAACAGAGGAGCAGGACTGAAAAAAGGTGTTCCAACCCAAAAAGATTACTTCCATACTAATTGAATTATACTGGTTGCCTATTAAAGCTGGAATAGGGGTTAACTAGTGCACTGTAACTGTTCAGTGGCCACTTTCCTCTTGGTAAGGGTAGAGGAGACTCTTTACCTAAGGTAAAGAGCTCTTCTAAGAAGACGCTCCAAACTCAAACCATTGTTATCGAGTCTTGGGTAGTGTCACAGCCTCTGTCTTAGGTTAGAGTTCTCTTACTTAAGGGTACACTCGGGCACACTATTCCATCTTATTTCTCTTCCTCTTGTTTTGTTAAAGTTTTTATAGTTTATATAGGAAACATTCATTTTAATATTGTTCTTAAAATATATAATTTTTCATGGTTTCTTTTCCTCACTAGGTTGTATTCCCTGTTGGAGCCCCAAGGCTTACAGCATCTTGCTTTTCCACCAAGGGTTGTAGCTTAGCAAGTAATAATAATAATAATAATAATAATAATAATAATAATAATAATAATAATAAAGATATGTGCATTAACTCATATAGTTACCAGGACAGGGCATCCAAAATATCTAAGAGAATAGCTACACATCGTACAACCAAGAAATTGTGTTCACATGAAAATAGTTACAGCTGGTTTCAAATGATTGGAACCTAGATATATGTCTACTGTATGCTTTATGGCTTTTAAATATATGGCCCCAAAATTATACAAAAAGCTCCCAGGAGACACCCAAAAGATTGAATGTATTATTATTATTATTATTACCAGCCAAGCTATAACCCTAGTTGGAAAAGAAAGATGCTATAAGCCCAAGGGCTCCAACACGGAAAAATAGCCCAGAGAGGAAAGGAAACAAGGAAATAAATAAGAGAAGCATTAACAATCAAAATAAAATATTTTATGAACAGTAACATCATGAGATTAATCTTTCTAAAGGAAACTGAAGATTTGTTTTCTAAATCCTTCGATAATGTGGATTTGAAAATAAACGAAAATATGAGGTGTGAAATAATGAATGCCTTGGAATGCATATAATAAAACCAAAATGAATTGTGAAAGGTCTTGTAAAAGGGTCCCCTTGCTATAGAGGCCATAACTGTTATTGTAAAGTAAGTAACGAATCATGGGTAATATTTCAGTAGAGTCCCACCCCGCCATTACTACTTGCCAGTACATAGGAGGTCGATGTCTTTCTTTTTTCCCGAGAAGGCGAGCACACAGCACAGCAAAAACCATGAAAAACTATCAAAATATTACCAAAATTCAATGGATTTTGCTGCCCCATGCGCTCGCTTCGCTCGGGAAAAAAGAAAAACCATCAAGCTATTATGTACTGGCAAGCGGTAATGGCCGGGTGGGACTCGACCGAAATATTACCGAATAGTGTAGAGATACGAGAATAGTTTTAAGTTATTGAAGTATTGGAGCTTCTATTATTATTATTAATTTATTCTCATTTATTTATTTCCTTATTTCCTTTCCTCACTGGGCTATTTTTCCCTATTGGAGCCCTTGGGCTTCTAGCATCTTGCTTTTCCAACTAGGGTTATAGCTTGGCTAATAATAATAATAATAATATTACTTCCTAAGGAAAAGCAAGATGCTATAAGCCCAAGGGCTCCAACAGGGAAAAACAGCCCAGTGAGAAAAGGAAATAAATAAGCGATAAAAGTAGTAATGAACAACTGCAACATTTTAAAAACATTCAAGAGCTTTAAAATATACAGTAAGCTCCCACTAGATATCAGAATGGCAGAATATTAAGGCTTTCAAGGAGAAACTAGAAGACTTTCTTATTATGGCGCTTTGATAATGTAGATTTTGATTGAGGTACACTCACACACACTATTCTTTCCTTATTTACTTTCCTCACTTTTTTCCCAATTAGGGTTGTAGCCTGGCTAGTAATGATGACAATGATAATTTGACAGGACCAAGAAAAAGCCCTTAAATTAAAAGTAAAGTAAATTAATGTACTGTATAGGATAGCAAGATCGTAATTTGAGAATAAGTCAAAATATTATTTGTGTTTACCTTTTGTCAGTTGTCAAGTTCGTCCCGCCAACGACATGATAAATGTTGACATCATTTTTGAATAATTCTATTATATTTGATTGTAGCCTTTGATAACACATGAATTATTAGTTAATTAAAATTGAAAGAAATATTTATATGGATTAAATTCATATTTTTTATGCCTAAAAGTATTTCTACTTTGAGGTTTGTTGATGAGAAATTTGAACGAAGTTTACTTATGAGGTTTTACTCTAACAACCTTTGTCAGTTTTAGGGTAGTGGCAGGGTTGCCAGATTATTTCGACTGAGTTATCGTACATGAGCCTTAAAATTGTCGTTTTTCAACCAAAATTATCGTACACAGTTTCAATATAATTATTAGGGTGTTACATGATTGACTTATTTCAAAATATTTTAGTATAATTGTTTAATTAAACCCACACACACCTACATTGTTTATACCTTAGGTATGTATCGTACATCGTACCGGACCCAAAATAATCGTACACGTACTATAATTATCGTACGAATGGCAACCCTGGGTAGTGGTGATAGTAGTAGTTCTTTAGTGAGGTCTAGATTTAGAACAGCTCCTCTAATGTTGTGGTGTATTTTAGTTTTGAGTTTTCAGCCTTTTTGTAATATTTCGTCGTTTTCTCTACATTTCTTATAAAATTCTATTTTCTAATATAACTTTCATTGAATAGAAATGTTCCTTCTATTTTCTTTAGGTCTTCATATGGTTGTTCAATTAATTCAAATTTTCATTTCTCTATTTCAGGCGAAAGTGTTAAATCCGCTATAACTTAATAAAAAGAAAACAATTATTGATTATACATCATCCAATCCAGATATCTATCTATAATGCTTAATTTCAATGTGTTTTCCTGTTCTGAAATATAACATGAATGCAAAAGTATTGTCATATGTATATATATATATATATATATATATATATATATATATATATATATATATATATATATATATATATATATATATATATATATATATATATATATATTATATACACACACACACACACACACATATATATATATATATATATATATATATATATATATATATATATATATATATATATATATATATATATATATATATATAAACTTTATTTCTTCAACTTTCTGTACATTTCTAAGCTCACTTTTTTCCTGCTATATTTCAGTATCTAATTTTCTCTTCATTTATTCTTCCCATTTGTCTTATATCTCATTTAAATCTAGTAGATACTTAACTGGTTCTTTAAACTACTCCCTTCTTTTTCTTGTATGACCAGGGTTATTGTTTTCTAGGACTATATATCTTTTATTTTTCTTATTCAGGGTACTGTTACTTTACTGCAGCTTCCCATATATGACATTTTTCAGATTTTGCCCCTCTATCTCCCCTTAATGTAGTAATAGCTGTATTTTTAGTAGCACTTAATATTTTCCTACATATCCCATTTCCTATCCGTTGTAGCTTCGTTATTTCAATTCCTCTTAAGTTTATTGTATTTCATCCCCATGGACTTGATGATAGGCCTAATGTACTACTATTCCATTTATTTTCTATCAACAATTTATTCTAAAATTTCTCTATAGTTGTATATGTTATGTTTTCCCATTTTCATTTTCTTTAGTTATTTCTAAACCACATTTCACCATTACTGCTGGTTTTCATTATCTGTAGTGTTCACTGTAAATCTAAAACTTCCGTTATGCAGAACTAACCCGTGGTCGTTCATATAATCTATTATTATTTCCTTATTTCTATTTAAGTTTTGATAGCCTATAAATCTTACATATCTATTGATGTCCCTAATACTATTAAAGATTATTTTTTATTTTGCTTTCTTGTATTTTCCCCAATTTATGTTTTGTCGATTTATCCAAATTTCTATCTTCAGCATTAACTACTGAAAAATAAAATGACAATAATTCAGAAGTATAATTGTATGCACTGCATTAACCATGCATTATGTCTTTAGTTCTTGTTTTCACCTTTCCTATTTCTATGCCATTTCTATACCTAGAGAGTAACATTAACCCTCTCCCTTTTTATAATGTATATCCTTCATGTTTTCTACTTTAGCGACATCTTTTAATGTGCTCCTGTAGAGCAAAAAATTTGATCTTTTTCCTAATAGAGCCTGGATGCTCAAATACAGCATGTGTTTTGATTTATGGTGATTATTCAAGTAAAGTTTTATTGAATTCTATCAAGAAATAAATCAGCTAAGAATAAAAAAATATAATCTTATTTCACAAACTATTTGGAACAATCCCTTCATATTTTTTTGTGAAACACATCGAGTATGAGTATAATTATCGCATTGAACTAATTTTGTAGGCTTTACCCTCTAGTGCTGCTCCAAATAGGAATTCAACCCACTGCATTTTCTGCTCACATATAATATAAAACCTCCTAGAAAATCAGACATTCTGATATTCAAGTGTTTGTGACCTGTGTTGCTGGACTGTAATTTGTCTCTCAGTGCTCAAATGAATAATGTAGTAAGCATCACTAGATATGAGAAACTTTGTATTCGTAAATAAATATCTGGATGAATGTTCGGTTAAAAACTTGCGATTAACTGTTACTACCAGAACTGATTACTGAACGAGTGCAACTATATCTACAGCAGTACGACGGTGCTATTTTGACCTGTTACCAAAGCGTCATGGATATACTCTGTACTTTTACAAATAAGCAGAGTATAATTTTGAAACTGAAGGGGTAATAAAGTATAAGAAGTGAGAACTCAAGAAAGAAATAAGAGGTAAAGGGGTAAATGAAATTGAAAGAAATATAGAAGAAAAGAGAAACGACCCAGTTGGTCTAAAAATCATAATGGCAGAAAAGATTACACTAGTGAACTTGATACTTAGGAAGCTGTCATAGTATTAAAGATAAGGTTGAATATGAAAGATTTGAAAAAATATAGAAACATAAATTAAAATTATAGGCTTTGTAAGCTGTGCAGAGATTCATATGAAACAACTGAGCATTTGTTTAGCTATAGAGAATTAAGAACATTTAGAACCAGTGGCATAGAATTAAAAAAGAATGGAGTTGCCAACCAAAAAAGTTGCCTGATATATTAGACAGGCTAGGGAAGTTAAGAATTAAAGTATGCAAGCTATGTTCTTTGCACAGGAGATAACTGATAACAATGAACTTTCTATGGATTGTAGTGCTTTGCACCAACACATCTATGTTAGTGTGCCCTCAATCATCCTGTTGTGAAGCGAGTGACAAGGAACCTGGAACCTTTGTGATCTACATCTTACATTGTGATTCCATGCGAGTGCCAAAGTATGGTGTGAGATCTACACTTTATATTATGATCTAGAACACGGAAAGTTATACTTATCAAGAAGAAAGTTCAATTGAATTAGGCAATTTGTTAGACAATACAAGTAACTGCAAAATACTCACACATACAGTTAGGAATTACAGCCAATAAAATGTGAATTTCCATTGTTTATACATGCGCCTTAGTGCGATGCAAGTATTTTTTTCCTTGTCGATAACAATTGAATGAATGATTTAAAGTTTTCAGGCATCCTGACATCTAAGGTCATTGACGCCGTGTCGATAACAAGCTAAATGGCTCCATTACAATTTACCCAAAGTACAATTTAAGAATTTATAAAATGTAATAGAGGAGCAAGACTGGAATTGTATACTCAAGATGTTGACTAAAAGGGTAGACTGTTTAGCAAAGATTTTGCTTGCTAACAGGGTTGTAGCTCGTTCATTAAGGGGGAAGTACATGTACAGCATATTTGAGCCTCTTAGGAATGTAAAAGTGATAGCAATATCAGACAGCGATACATGTATACATACTGGTAAATTAAAGAACCTTACTGCCAATCACACATGTGCAATACAGCATCTCGGTGCTTGTGAGTGCTTCTGGGTGGTCCCTTGTTCCTGTTCCGGATTGCACAAGCACATGAGAGTACAGTGCAGTAGCAGCTTCTGAAGACTTTAACAAATACGAAGCAGAGGAAGAGCTATAAGAGAAAACGCACCTCTTGTTGCCAGCCTTCTATGGGGTAGAGTTCTTGGAAACCCACAATGATTAAACTTCCATGGAAGAGACCATGGGGGCAGCATCAGCTTGTTCCTCAGCCTCCAGCACTTCCATGGGAGAAGGAGGAGTTGGGATGAAACTGCAGGGGCAGCCTTAGAAGTCATGGCAATGAGAAAAAAAAAATTTCTACTCTAGTATAATTTTCTTGTTCTGTTGAAAGCCTTCTGTGATTCTTCAGTGTTTAAATAATTTCCATATTTTTTTCTCTCAAAGTAAAAGTTGTCATAGTAGTTATAGATGTAAATTGTATTGGCAACCATGATTTTTTTTACAGTATAGAACAATGTTATTTTTATTAGTAAAATAAATTTTTGAATATACTTACCCGATAATCATGTAGCTGTCAACTCCGTTGCCCGACAGAATTCTATGGAGGGATACGCCAGCTATCACAATACTAGAAGGGGGTGTATTTACCAGCGCCACCTGTGGCCAGGTACTCAAGTACTTCTTGTTGACACCTCCTCAATTATTCCTCGGTCCACTGGTTCTCTATGGGGAGGAAGGGAGGGTCGATTAAATCATGATTATCGGGTAAGTATATTCAAAAATTTATTTTACTAATAAAAATAACATTTTTCAATATTAAACTTACCCGATAATCATGTAGCTGATTCACACCCAGGGGGTTGGGTGAAAAACCAGTGTACAAGACTAAAGGATAGCTAAGTATCCCGTATTTCATATAATCAGTTATCCACAATAACAATGAAATAATAAGTACCTGGTAAGGAAGTCGACTTGAACCGTTACTCTGCCTTTAATAAGATCGTCTTCCTTACTGAGCGCAGCGTTCCTCTTGGGAGGCTGAATCAACTCAAAGGTGCTAAAGTATACAGGGCTGCAACCCATACTAAAGGACCTCATCACAACCTTTAACCTCGGCGCTTCTCAAGAAAGAATTGACCACCCGCCAAATCAACAAGGATGTGGAAGGCTTCTTAGCCGACCGTACAACCCATAAAAAGTATTCAAGAGAAAGGTTAAAAAGTTATGGGATTATGGGAATGTAGTGGCTGAGCCCTCGCCTACTACTGCATTCGTTGCTACGAATGGTCCCAGGGTGTAGCAGTACTCGTAAAGAGACTGGACATCTTTGAGATAGAATGATGCGAACACTGACTTGCTTCTCCAATAGGTTGCATCCATAACACTCTGCAGAGAACGGTTCTGTTTGAAGGCCACTGAAGTAGCCACAGCTCTCACTTCATGTGTCCTTACCTTCAGCAAAGCAAGGTCTTCTTCCTTCAGATGAGAATTTGCTTCTCTAATCAGAAGCCTGATGTAGTAAGAAACTGCGTTCTTAGACATTGGTAGAGAAGGCTTCTTGATAGCACACCAAAAGGCTTCTGATTGTCCTCGTAATGGTTTTGACCTTCTTAGATAGTACTTAAGAGCTCTAACTGGGCAAAGTACTCTCTCCAGTTCGTTCCCCACCATGTTGGACAGGCTTGGGATCTCGAACGACTTAGGCCAAGGACGGGAAGGAAGCTCGTTTTTAGCCAAAAAACCGAGCTGCAAGGAACATGTAGCCGTTTCAGATGTGAAACCTATGTTCCTGCTGAAGGCGTGGATCTCACTTACTCTTTTAGCTGTTGCTAAGCACACGAGGAAAAGAGTTTTTAATGTGAGGTCCTTAAAAGAGGCTGATTGGAGCGGTTCAAATCTTGATGACATTAGGAACCTTAGGACCACGTCTAGATTCCAGCCTGGGGTGGACAACCGACGTTCCTTTGAGGTCTCAAAAGACCTAAGGAGGTCCTGTAGATCTTTGTTGGAGGAAAGATCCAAGCCTCTGTGGCGGAAAACCGCTGCCAACATACTTCTGTAACCCTTGATCGTAGGAGCTGATAGGGATCTTACGTTCCTTAGATGTAACAGGAAGTCAGCAATCTGGGTTACAGTGGTACTGGTTGAGGAAACTGCATTGGCCTTGCACCAGCTTCGGAAGTCTTCCCATTTAGACTGATAGACTCTGAGAGTGGATGTCGTCCTTGCTCTGGCAATCGCTCTGGCTGCCTCCTTCGAAAAGCCCCTAGCTCTTGAGAGTCTTTCGAAAGTCTGAAGGCAGTCAGACGAAGAGCGTGGAGGTTTGGGTGTACCTTCTTTACGTGAGGTTGACGCAGAAGGTCCACTCTTAGAGGAAGAGTCCTGGGAACGTCGACCAGCCATTGCAGTACCTCGGTGAACCATTCTCTCGCGGGCCAGAGGGGAGCAACCAACGTCAGCCGTGTCCCTTTGTGAGAGGCGAACTTCTGAAGTACCCTGTTGACAATCTTGAACGGCGGGAATGCATACAGGTCGAGATGGGACCAATCCAGCAGAAAGGCATCCACGTGAACTGCTGCTGGGTCTGGAATCGGAGAACAATACAAGAGGAGCCTCTTGGTCATCGAGGTAGCGAATAGATCTATGGTTGGCTGACCCCACAGGGCCCAAAGTCTGCTGCAAACATTCTTGTGAAGGGTCCACTCTGTGGGGATGACCTGACCCTTCCGGCTGAGGCGATCTGCCATGACATTCATATCGCCCTGAATGAGCCTCGTTACCAGCGTGAGCTTTCGATCTTTGACCAAATGAGGAGGTCCCTTGCGATCTCGAACAACTTCCTCGAATGAGTCCCTCCCTGCTTGGAGATGTAAGCCAAGGCTGTGGTGTTGTCGGAGTTCACCTCCACCACCTTGTTTAGTTGGAGGGACTTGAAGTTTATCAAGGCCAGATGAACTGCCAACAACTCCTTGCAATTGATGTGAAGTGTCCTTTGCTCCTGATTCCATGTTCCCGAGCATTCCTGTCCGTCCAGTGTCGCACCCCAGCCCGTGTCCGATGCGTCCAAGAAGAGACGGTGGTCGGGGGTCTGAACAGCCAATGGTAGACCTTCCTTGAGAAGAATGCTGTTCTTCCACCACGTTAGAGTAGACCTCATCTCTTCGGAAACAGGAACTGAGACCGTCTCTAGCGTCATGTCCTTTATCCAGTGAGCAGCTAGATGATACTGAAGGGGGCGGAGGTGGAGTCTCCCTAACTCGATGAACAGGGCCAGCGATGAAAGTGTCCCTGTTAGACTCATCCACTGCCTGACTAAGCATCGGTTCCTTCTCAGCATGCTCTGGATGCATTCTAGGGCTTGGAAGATCCTTGGGGCCGACGGACAAGTCCGAAAAGCTCGACTCTGAAGATCCATACCCAAGGAGACAATGGTCTGGGATGGAACGAGCTGAGACTCCTCAAAATTGACCAGGAGGCCCAGTTCCTTGGTCAGATCCATAGTCCATTTGAAAATCTCCAGACAGCGACGACTTGTGGGAGCTCTTAAAAGCCAGTCGTCTGACGGAGCCGGACATAAGATCATGATACTGCTGCACAGTCTGTGAACTGTCAATCATGGGCAAGCGAGGAAGTATAGTGACAACCCGAATCTGTCTAGACTGTCTGGGTCGTACAGACAACTCCTTAACGGGTTGCTGAGGTTGCCGCACTGCGTCACAACAAGTCACTTCTGTTGGTTGTTGAACGTCTTCCCCGTGACACATTGACTCCGTAAACAAAAAATCCTCTAACAAGGACTAAGCTTGGACTGCATGTCATGCAACACAGCTCAAGGTCTATGGGAGCAGGTGTGGTAACAGACGGGATTAGCGACTGAAGTGGAACCATAACCTTCCCTGTAAGCATGTTATGCTTAAATAAAAGTCCATAAGAGGTTATGCAGCTAAAGGCTCCCTCCAAATGACAGAGTCCTCAAGGGAATATCAGAAGGAGGGAGAAAAGAACTTTCTCATCTACAGGGACCTTATCCTAGAAAAGCTAAGTTCTCTGAGTGAGGGTTCACTGGTGCAAAAGCAGCAGACTAGAAGGCAACGTTA
Source organism: Palaemon carinicauda (assembly GCF_036898095.1). NCBI lineage: Eukaryota > Metazoa > Arthropoda > Malacostraca > Decapoda > Palaemonidae > Palaemon > Palaemon carinicauda. The sequence goes on from NC_090735.1 coordinate 3,277,520, forward strand.
TGAAACTGCTTGACAGTCTAGTGAGTTGGCAACAACCCAAGATGTGTGACTGAGAAGCATGCGGTAAGGTATGCAGAGCATGATGTATGCAGAGTATGCTGTATGCAGAGCATGCTGTATGTAGAGCATGTTGTATGCAGAGCATGCTGAATGCAGAGCATGCTGTATGCAGAGCATGTTGTATGCAGAGCATGCTGAATGCAGAGCATGCTGTATGCTGAGCATGTAGTAAGCAGAGCCTGCTGTAAGCAGAGCCTGCTGTAAGGAAAGCAGAGCGTGTGCATGGCGTTTAACATTTCTCAGAAATTCCATGACCAGTGCTAGAGTGCTTTATGCATGCTTGCATGGGGATTAAAAATCAACATAATGTTTACCTTACATTCATAACTCATGATTCATATTTTTGCCATGGTTTGAAAATGGAGGTAAGGTATGCTGAACAGCAGAGTCATAACGAGCTGGAACAACAATAGTTGTGGTTTCCTCTTCAAGACTCTGTTGAGGGAACACCTGAGGCTCAGTCTGCAAAGGCTGAATAAAAGACAAGCAGAAGGAAGGCGCATGGGTGGAGGAGGCTGACTCCTAGCATGAGTGGTTGAACCCAAGGGTTGCGCTTGCTGAGCGGTTGGCGGAAGCGGAGTAGCAAGTTCCAGTTCCTGTGGTGTGAGCGGAGCGCGATGAGGAAGAGGCTGCGCAGAACAAGGTAAATGTCTCGCAAGCTGAGGCTCCTGAGGCGCAAGGCTAAGGTGTTGTGGTGCTTGCCTTGTGGAGGGTTGAGCTCGCTGCAGCGAGAGCTGAGGAGACTGACTCATGGACGGGAGAGGTTGTTGTACCTCAACCGAGTGTTGCATCACTGGTGGAACAGCAAGTGGAGGCGGAGGAAGAGAGGTAAAATCCTCCTGATCCCATTGTAAAGGTTGCCTTAAGGAAGGCGGAGGCTGAACACCACTGGGAACAGCAAACTCAGCACGTGGCTCAACATCGTACGCCTGGCAGGTGATACTGCGATCAGGCGGAGCGAGCGTAGTCGGAGGGAGTGTAGGTGGAGGCGGAGGAGCAACACTCTCAGCCCGACACTCACGCATCAAGTCCGAAAGCTGTGCTTGCATGGACTGTAGTAGAGTCCACAACATCGTACGCCTGGCAGGTGGTACTGCGATCAGGCGGAGCGAGTGTAGGCGGAGGGAGTGTAGGCGGAGGCGGAGGAGCAACACTCTCAGCCCGACACTCACGCATCAAGTCCGAAAGCTGTGCTTGCATGGACTGTAGTAGAGTCCACAACATCGTACGCCTGGCAGGTGGAACTGCGATCAGGCGGAGCGAGTGTAGGCGGAGGGAGTGTAGGCGGAGGCGGAGGAGCAACACTCTCAGCCCGACACTCACGCATCAAGTCCGAAAGCTGTGCTTGCATGGACTGTAGTAGAGTCCACAACATCGTACGCCTGGCAGGTGGTACTGCGATCAGGCGGAGGGAGTGTAGGCGGAGGCGGATGCGCAACACTCTCAGCCCGACACTCACGCATCAAGTCCGAAAGCAGTGCTTGCATGGACTGTAGTAGAGTCCACTTGGGGTCGGCAGAAACTACAGTAGGCTGAGGTAAAGCCTTAACAGTCGAGCTCTGTTGTGGCAGAACCTAACTCCTCTTAGGCGGAGTGCATTCAACTGATGACTGAGGAGAGTCAGAGCTAACCCAATGACTGTGAACTCTAACTTCGTACGTCTGGCATAGGTCTGGACTTTACGTTTAAAAGGTCTTGAGACCTGAGACCAGCGTTTTCTCCCCTAAATTTCTTCTGCAGACGAGCAAAAATAAGGGCTCAATCGTCTGCGGGTGGGAGTGACGGTCTCGGTAAGACACGCCCACAACCACCGAGGATACTTCTGTGCGCCGATCAAGGCCTGCTGAACCCTTCTGCCCTTCGACATTGCTTCTCCCCTGGGCTTGGGAGCTTGCAAGAGGTCCCGGACTGGGAGGACGACTGGCGCGCACAAAAGTACCCTCACGCACAACTTTGCGCTAATCACTTATCACTTTGATTTCTGTTTGCACTTATTTCACTGAACTCGAAACTTTAAGTGGTTTGTACCTGAAACACGCAATTCTATCCTTTCTCAAAAGTTAGTAATTGCGAAAACAGAATTACAATGTAACAGAAAAATCTAATGAAAGATAATTCAGTGGCTGGAAAGAGACTAAACACTAGATCACTCTAGAAACGTTTAGTTTCTTCCCCTAAAGAGACTAGGGAGAAGAGCAAAAACGATAACGACGTTACTCGTACGCCTGGCAGGCTTGAATGAAACGTTTATCCTCTTTCTCCCTCCGTCTCTATCTCTCTCTCTCTCTCTCTCTCTTGACTTAGAACCTGAGAGAAGAGCCCAATCATATATATCGTTAAAACATATTATTGTTAAAGGAAAAAACTGAAAAGTTCCTTTATTAGGATCAAAACCATTAAGTTAAGAAAGAATGAACAAAACGCTAGACACGGTTACTCTTACTGCAACGTGAAACCGTGAACATTCTTTCTCTATCGTAACGATAGAGTGCAAGTTGAACGTTCTGAACGTCAACAACTGCAGAGACAAAACAAAACGTTAGTTCAACTTTGAAAACAGTACGAGACTATCAAAGAGGTAAAACCGAAATGACGGGCTCAATGTTAATTAACTTCGGTACCAAGAAAAGACCGCCTACTATTAGGAAGGTCGAATATAAACAAATATAAAAATTAATTTTAATAAGTTTATAATAAAAGGAAGTTAATCGAAGAGGCCTATAAGAGGCGGAGAGATATAAAATAAATTAAGAAAAAGAGTCTATACTCTCTTAGACACCAACACTTCCGTCTAAGGGAAGGGTCGGCCATTGAAAGGTGAACGAGAGTTCATACTCTCTACGTCACCAAAATTAATCAAATTAATTCCAAAAGCTAACTAAGCTAATATAGAAGTTTCCTTTCATATAATCAGTTATCCACAATAACATAGCCGAAATCAAAGAGAAATACTTCACCAAAGTCGTGAAAATACTCCAAGAACATAAGCGTATCCCAGAACGTCTTGCCGGAAGCACGACAGAGGAATAATTGAGGAGGTGTCAACAAGAAGTACTTGAGTACCTGGCCACAGGTGGCGCTGGTAAATACACCCCCTTCTAGTATTGTGATAGCTGGCGTATCCCTCCATAGAATTCTGTCGGGCAACGGAGTTGACAGCTACATGATTATCGGGTAAGTTTAATATTGAAAATTAAGTTTTTTCTTTAATTTTGCTTTGAAAAAATTATTTATTCTTATTTCTCAGTTTACTTCTTTATTAACCTGACCCAGATTTCTCAGTACCTGTATTAATATAAAATAGATCTTAATTTTTCTAAGTACTGTAATAACAACACAGAAAAATCTCGCCTAAAGTACACATAGCTTATTGGGTCACCTTGCCAAGGACCAAAAAAAAAGGGGGTGGTGCCCAGAACTTGAAAGTGTTCCAACAGAGTAATTTAATTAGCTGTAGGTTAGAGGGATCAAGGTTTTAACCTGATTTAGTCAGTGCGCTACACTTGACAACAGCCCGCTAATCACTGAACTACCACTTATCGGTAGTTAAATACTAACTTTTTAAATTTCGAACAACCATTCTAGATTTGCTAAAATCATACTTCTATTAACGGACGGTGGTTTGCACTCATGTAGGAAACAATGCAAATTTTCATACCCCAAAGAGGCAGTAAAGCCCTGACAGGTATAGCACGGTCAAAGGGAGACCAGGGAGGTAATATTTGATGCAAATCTGAGGCAACTGAGTGCACTAATTTAAATATTTTACATGTGTAAATAAATCTTGGAATGACCTCAATTTTAAACATAATAGTTTTTTCTTGACTCCATCATTTCTCTGGTTGCCAGCTGAAAGGTTGATACTTAGAATTAAACCTGAGTAAGCACATAGTACTTGGCAAAGCATCAGCAAAAATTCTTCAGAATCTAACACAAACCAGTCTAATGTTCTTGTGATTGCAAAGCAAATATAAAACTTTCAACATTTAAATGTATAAAAATAAACTATTACAACTGAGTAGTTATAGATTTATTAAGAATATATAAAACATTTACATATGTCGGATAAATCAATCTATACAGAGCAGTATATAAAAAAAGTTGACGCACTCATCAATACAGACCAGTATACTGTATATAACAGGTTAACAGACTAATCAAACATTGTTCATGAAACCCCATCAACAATATTGTACATTCCTGTGACTGTATTTCACTAATACTAACAACATTACTCTGTTGCAAATGCACTGGCTCTTAACTTAGCTATTTTAGTCTTGCTCATCACTTTCCCCTTCTTTTCTGCAAGAGCAACTTTTTTGGACACAGCTCTTGCCAATCGCTTCTTCTTCCTCTTCTTGTTAAAGCGTTGTGGATCAACAAGACGCTGCTGCTGTTCGTGTGCTTTCCTTTCCAGTCTCTTCTTTGAGAGACTAACCTGAGCCGCAGTAAAGTAACGGGTATAAAGTTCCACACCGACGTGATCTTTCACCAAATTCGCTACTTCTTGAGTACAGTTAATAAGCTTTTCAGAAAGTCTATCATCAGAAAGTTCCCTAGCGAGATGTTTTATGATATACGAAAGAAGGTTCGGGGACACAAGTTTCTCTCCCACAACAACAATCACTCCAGCGATTAAGTTCAACAGAGCCTCTCGCACAACAGTATAATCTTTTCCACTAACCATTAGCTCTTTGTAAGCTATATCTCCTACGTGGCGGATGACCCAAAGGGCACCGAGAACAAGAGGATCTTTATTTTCTTCAATATTTTCTCCTGCATCTTGAGTTTCCTTTATTGTGTTCTCAAAATTTACTTCATTCTCACCTTCATCAATAACTTTAGGTTTATTAAGTGACACTCGACAAGAGTTTCGAATTAAATAAATAAGATTTCTCACAACAGCCAAAGATAACTGCATCATTGTGGCAACTTCTGTTTCTGCCTGAGTTTGTAGAACTTCACATAAATCTAGCACAAGCGAACGGGCTTTATCTGTAGTGGAGCAGACAACAGGAACTTTAACACCCTCTACTGGATATGCAGCCAGCAACTGTCCAATCAGACTAGTTGAGCTCAAACGTATTTGAATGTGAGGATAGAATAGTAAAGACTGAATATTTACCCACATACTGTCATCAACATGCTCACTCCATTCTGAACTTGTTAAATATAGTGAGCCTAGTTTGGTCAACACTTCCATCAACAACACCAATGCATTATCAACTTCCTGAAGCTGACTGACAGCTGGTTCATTACACAGGACATCATCTTGGAGAGAAGATCCTTTCATTTGAGCACTGAACTTTGAAGGGTTCAAAAGTGAAACTATTTTGGGAGCAACCTCAGAAATCATGGTTTTGGGCAATTTCTTAATTGACACATCAAGGAATGCACTTAAAGACTTGCAACTTAACTGTATGGCCACAGCACATGATTCTATATTCTCATCATCATCATCACCGAGCAACTTTAAGCACAAATCAATCAAATAAGACTTCCTCTCTGATCTCTCAAATAAAGTCTTCAGAGACTTGTGAAGCAAAGTTCTGTTTTCTTTGCATTGCTCTTTAACAATCTGCTCTGATATCTTCAACCAAAAGTTTGTCTCTAGTTCCTTGGTGAAAATCTTCACAGGGAAATTAGTAATCACACCATTAATGAACATTTGTGCAGAAAGTCGACCATCTTCTATTGAGTAAGACACATTTCCCAAATAATAAAGGATTTCAGCTATTAGTTTCTTCTTTTTCATAGGATATGTAAGCAAGTAAGAGTAATAGGTTACTCGGGCTTGGTTGAGAGCATATTGACGAGTACATACAATGCTCATTTTCTTCACGGTCCCCATTAGTTCATGAAGCTCGGGAGCATCTATCTTCCTTGCTAAAACAGCTTGCAGGACAGCAAAAACCACTGTCTGATGACTACTATCATCCAAAGATTCCTGTACATACTGTAGTAATACACGCACTTGCTCAGAAGTCATGGTGTAAATTTGCACATTTTTAATGATGAATGCTAACGTCCTGAACGTCAACTGCAATAGTTCATAAACTTTTCCTCTTGCTAGTTCTGAGGAAGAAAATTTGTGCAAAATAACAAACATTTCACTGCTTACATCAGCCAGATGTTTCTTTAAGGACGGAAGTGGATACTTGACAAGAAGAGTGATACACTTCAATGCATGCATACTAATGTCAGGATGCTCAGATTTGAGACACTTTCCCATGACGCCTAAATATGGATCAAGCAATTTTAGATGCTCCTCATCCTGTGGATTAAACTTTTCTCTCCTTAATAAACTTGCAAGGAGTTTAAGAGCAAATTCAATAAAAACAAACGATGTAGTTTCAAAAGTTGTTTTGGGGACAAGTCTTGCTTTCTTTGGCTCGGGCTCAAGTAAATAGCAATCAGGGTGCTGAATTTTCTCCGTATTGCCTTCACTATTTGTCTTTTTACCATTACCAGTGAGAAGGCCTAGCTTTTCATTCAATATTCCATAAATGAAGACAGATTTTTGTGTAAGGGTAATGTTCTCATTCTTTTCAATACCAGATGCTATGTCGTCCATGCATTTGATTATCTTGTTAACTATTTTCCTATCTTGAGTTGAAGCAAGAACTTCCTTTAAAGGCATCAAAAGCTCCGCTAGGGCTTGCGCTGAAACAAATTCTGCTGTAAAATTCAGAATGGCATAACTCTTGTCATTTCTTGCTTCTTTCACTTTGGTAGTGATCTTTGCCACTTTCTTCTCTTCAGATTGCAGACCTAAGATATCTTCTTTGCATATTTCTATCATATCAACCAGACAAGAATCTATATCAGTCCCTCTCAATAATGGCCGAATCTGTGACAACACAGAATGAAGGGTAAATACAAGAACGTGTGTTTGGAATCCTCTGGTCAGAATGCTTCGTAAGTCACTAACCAGCCAGGGCAAGTATTTCCCACCCAATTCTGTCATGATTTTCACGAGCATATTGCGAGCTTCGTCTCGTATAGGTTGAGACTGGCTCTTCAAGAAAGTCATCATTTTCATGAGTATACTATTTACATTAGAATCGAGAACCTTTGGTGGAAGTTTTTTCATGAGCTTTATGAGAGCAAATGCCAATGGAATCCGCTTAATATCATCATCCTCAGGATATTTACCTTTGTTGACTTTGTGTTTTGAATCGGATCTAGTTCTCCCAACCAGAGTCTTCTTCAGTTGTGGGATTATGTTATTTACAAGAGCAAGGTAAATCTTCTGGGGTCTCGTAAGTAAATCTTCATCAGCCATCAAGGGAAGATCAGCATGTTCAAATTCTTTAAGGTCTGTTTTTCCTTCTATCACTTTCTCACCTTCCTTCCCACACATTTTCTTTGCAGCTTTAGCAACAGACTCTTCACTCTTAATCAAAGCACCTTCTTCTGACACTAATTTGTCACCACTTCCTATCCCCTCAATATTTTCCTTGATATTCTTACTTTCTTTCTCCAATATTACAACTTCTTCTACCTCTTCATGGAAACCATCAATCATGAACTCCAGTATTTTAACTAAAACCTTGAGATATTTTATATCTATTTTCTTAAACATACTCAAATATGCTTTCAACATTCTCATGTAAGAATGCCAGGGTAAAAGTAGAGCAAAAGCGCCAATACATCTAATTGCAGCTTGTACTAAATGGTCATCTTTTGCATAAGTATCGTTGAATAGGTAAACTTTCAAAGCTGGTAAAAGATATTCAGTGATAGTTTCTACTGAGAGAACAACAGACCCACTCTTCAATTTATCCGAGAGCCTCATCATTGCTCTTGAACGTCTGTGCCTCTGAATGTGCATCATGTTACTGAAAAAGTCGGCATCGTCGTCAACCTCGTCGGCAATTTTATGAAGGTCCTTTAGTTTATCATACAAAGAATGGCATTTATGAACAATTTTCTGGAGAACAAAGAATATGTCATTTCTTACTTCATCTTTCGGGTCTCTAAGTCCGTTTCTCACCAAGGACAACAATCGATCGATCAAAACCTGCTTCACTTCAGATGGCTGAGTTGGTTCCAACCTCACACACATATCAATAAACTGGTCTAAACAAAGGCGTGACATATCTCGCAATGAAGTGTCATGAACATGAAGTATTACATACATACAGTTATATACTAAAAACTGGCAATAATCAATGGAAATATTTTCAGCACTTTTACAGTAATCACTCAACTGTCTATAGCCATCCAACCTTCGATCATAGTCTACTACATCGACGAACTTTGGATTCCATGAATTGAGATTAGCGGCCAAGTCTGCAATCTCCTTATACTCAGAATTTACAGAAGCAATGGCAGCTATTGCTTTGCACAACGCATCGCGCGATGCTCGGTCCACTAAGCAACCAAACTGTGAGACTAATGGACGTAAAAATTGCTTACTGTTATCAATGACAGGCAACAGATAAGAACATGTTGTGAGCAACTGTGCTACAATTTCAGCTTTCTTGACATGCTTATTTACAATAAGTGGAATTGTAAGTGTCAAAAGTTCCTCACTTATGTTTTTATCAGTAACCCATTCTGTTAGACTGCTAAGAATTGTCAAGTCCCTCTGGGAAACTTTAATGCCTTTGCTTAAATTGGTTACTAATATTTTCATGCTTTGCAGCAACCCACTCAAGTGAGGCACAAGAAGGGCAGAGCCATAATTCTGTTGAGTGAGACCATCTCTTGATATAAGCCTTTTCACCTCTACTACAGGAGTACATACAATTAAAGGAAGGGCTTCACCTTTTTCATTCAAGGTACTTTCCTCGTGGTCTTTCAGAGTGAGAAGCTTCTCAACCATGCCAAATACAACAGTCCTTACCTTACTACTACATTTCTCACTAGACACAAGTTTTACAATGTAAGTTAGCGGTGTTAGGGTATCATCTTCCTTGTGAACCTTGGCTAGTAATGGAAAATATCTTGGAATTTCAGCCCAGCACTCAAACAGATTCAAGAGTGGAACAGGGGATAGGAGGCCCTCATCTGGTAAACGCTTCAAATTAGGCCAAACCATAGTTTCAAACACAGCATCAATTTCTTCCATTTGCCACTTGTAATCTTCAAGAAGTGCAAAGTAGTTAACAATTTGTTTCTGAGCCTGTTGTCTAATATGCTTCAGGAAAGATACATGGCGTTTCTTTATTTCAGAACGTCGTTCAAGAATCAAAGAGGACAAATTTGCTATGTAGATAATAACTTTTAAAAGCAAAGATTTTTTTATGGTCATTCTGTTTGCAATTCTTTCAATGATGTTTTCCATAGTGGTGAGTGCTCCTTGAAGTCTATTAAGTGGCACAACATTCTTGAGGTCTAGACCGTCTCTACTTCGGTTAACAATATCTAAAGCTGTTCCATCAATATGACCAAGTATTACATCAAACGCCAAGTCAAGGAATGTCTGAAACTCTTCCTCACTAGCGCCAGCCAAAAATCGGAGAATTACAGCTTTGCGGACACTGGTCCTTCCTTTGCCTGCGCTGTTAGAGCCTGTTTTGAAGTGCATTTTTCCATACAATACCCTCATTAGATATGGCATGAAGTCTTTTCTATGTTCATCATCTAGTGTCTTCTCTGATCCATCTATTGAAAAAAGCGTTAAAGAATTCTTGAATGTCTTGTCTTCTAGCAACTTGTACATGTGATCCTTGTATGGAGTTAAAAAAGAATGATTATAACCCAACAGGCAATCAAAGGATAGTTTTTGAAGTGCAGGAGAAGGATGTGTTAATAGTTCAAGGTACATAGATTCCAGTTTTTTGGATTGAGTAAGCATCCTTGGGTTATGAAATCTAGAGAAAAGCGTAAGTTGTTCACAGAGTGACTTGACCGAAGCTCTTTTCGGATACTCTGCAGTGTCTTCATCTCCCTCCAGTTCTTCTAACTGGCTCCCTATTTCTTTTCCTTCCTCAGCTTGCTCTGACACATCGTCACCTTCATTATTCACACATTCCTGTTGTCTTTGCTGTAAGGTGATGTCTTGAGTTGGTGCTACGGTAAAATCTACAGGGAAAAATTCTTTCTCTAAAAAATCAAAGAACAATGGTACTAAATCCCTGTTTTTATTTTCACAAATATCTGGGAACTTGTCCATTGCTCTCCACAGCAAGTCACGGAAATTTAAATGATTTGGTTTTGGCTGTAATTTTGAGTAACCTGAATGCAGAGTTAATTTACAATCAACATCATATATGACACTAGAGGATAGGTGAAGATCTTGCTCAGGGTCTACCTGTTTTCTAAGTAAAACTTCATGCGTTGTGTGAGAGGCTATTTTTAACTTGGAAAACCAAAGGGGCCAAAATACATCATGTGGCATGGAATAAGCAAACCCCGATATTGTCTTCAGAACTGGGTTCCAAAGATCTTTGTAATTTGTATATAACTGTCCAATCAAAAACAACAACGGAGCCTCATTATAGTCTCCCGATATTGGAATATGCGGTTTGAGGTGGTCAGCATCTACCATAGTGATGAATCGAAGGCGATCCCTAAACTCAAATGGGGTAATAGGTACAGATTCAGCTTTTAGCAAGATTTGGAAAACGCTTTCAACATGATCGCCATTTTCTAGGGGAATTAAATTTATGGGAAACAATGAAAATATATGAAGAATCAAAAAACGAATTTGGGGATTGGACGATGCTAGTGCTGGAGCCAGAAATTTATAAATTTCTCTCAAATATTCTTCATTTATGATGTTTTTTTGATTCTCAGAGGATGCAACAGTAAAATGAATATCAACTGCTCTTAGAATATGAACATTTTCTCTATAATGGTGCCTCTTCTTCAACAGTTCAATAAGCTTCAGCTGACATAAACTTGCAAGAAAATTCTCCTTTGATAGTGTATGGGACATTACTTCTACCACCAAACTGATCAGAAATAAAACTTGTCTCGCAACCAGAGGAATATCCGACTTTATATTCATATCAAAAGAAAGTTCTGGAATTGGTACTTCAGACTTCTTTTTCTTTTTCAAAGGCTTAACAGTGTCAACCACTTTCTGTGCTTCATCTTTTAACATTGCCATGGCATTGCCCAAAATCTTAGACAAATATGGAGTTAATGTATGGTAGTTCATATTCATAATATGGGGCAAGCATAGTAGGCACAAAGACAAATCCTCTAGGTTTGACAGGTCTTCAGAAAAACCTTTCTTTATTTCCCTCTCAATATACTGACCAATATGAGACCCTTCACTTGAACCAGGCGCAGTAAAGTTTAATGCATAAGGACTCCAAGTACTCAATTCCAGACCAGTTGCACAGGGAGGTCGTTTTTGAACAGTTATGTCGGCAATTAGCTCTACGATATTCCTAGATACGCCTGGATCTTCATTCTTGCCTATCATACAATCTAGACAGGGTAAAAGTAAAGGAAGTATTTCTTCATCAAACCTTTCTAGTTCAAGAACTTGCTTAACAAAACTAAATTTAACGGCAGGAGAGTAATTGCATGACAGAAATGAAATAATAATTCTCTTGAAATCAGAATGAGAAAGTCTGTCTTCTGGTATTGTCAGCAATGTTGCCAGAATTTCTGTCATTGTATATCCCACAGTGTCTGGTAAGGAGAATTCAAGCACAAGTACACAATTAGCCACACTGTCATTTACATCTGTTATCAATGCTCCTTGTTTATGGGATAAAAAGACATTAAGAACCTGTAAAACACAGTTTAAGTGATGATGAGTATTGGCATCATTCTGAGAAATCAACCTCTTAATAAAATCCCAAAAGGTTGGCCACACAAGAGCATTATCTTCTTTCCACAAAGTTTGCCACGGGACACTATTGTCTGAATGAATTGTTATATATTTAGCCACAAGAGACATCGCAAATTTGACCGTTTCCAGGGCTGGCTCTTGAGGCACTTCATCGCTGCCACTTAAAGCTTCCAACAATTTACTTAATATTTTTGGAGTACAGCTATGAAGTCTGTGGATAACATCTGATTTCATCATGGAGGCAAAAACACGGCCCAAACCTTGTATCTGGGATTCATCTTTCTTGAGTTTTTTAAGGGATACAGAAATGAACTGGTTTTTCTTGGGAATCTTACGAACCAACACTCCAAGACTCTGAGCAGCAAGCTCATTAATGTACCAAGGATATGACTTAGAGAGGAGACGACAGAAGTTGTGCACATGGTACAAAGTGTAAAAATCATCGTAAAGATACTTCTGTAAAACAACAAATAATGATACAATACACAAAAATACTGTTTCAATCACCTCTGGTTCCTTAATAGATAAATGTGCAATGAGTTTTGGCAATATGTTATAGAAATGATTATTGTAAAACTCTTGAGGAAGGTCATTAGCAAAGGCTACCAAAATATCACATAAAGGCTGAAGAGCTGATGTTTCCGGTATGCTGATGTGTGTTGATATACAGTTAACAATGTGGTTCTCAAGAAGTACCAGCTGACTAGTTGTCCGTACTTCATTTCCCAGTTCACGCAAAAATGCCTGAAATTAACAAAGAATGCACCATGAGGACATAAACCAGTCTAGATTTTTGTAAATAGTGACACTCCACAAAAAAACTTACATATCTAACATGGGCTGTAAATGCCACAAATAAAAGTGGATCATTCCAATTTGATAAAACTATAGGAAACATTTACTGAGTGATGGTGAGGTACACCAAAATAGAGTTCCCCTTTCTTACACAAGCCAAAAATGGTTCCTTTAAAACCTCTCCTCCACTTCAGCAGAAAATATTTAAGATGGCATATGTGGAAGCCTTAACACAATCTAAATAATAAAATTTATTATTTCTACACTTACCTGATCTTCATATAATGCTTTGGTCTTGAAGCTGACTCAATACTGTATGAACATAAACACCCCAAAAAGGCATGCATAAGAACATCAAGTGAGTATTGCAATAGAAAATAGGTAGGGTTGGGTATATAAAAGTTGCTTTTGGATAAAGGACGACATGACAAATTCGGAGATAATTTGTATTTTTCCTAACCATACAAACCTTAGCCATTTACATTGGGATTACTTTTAACGTAGCTGAAATGACGAGCCAATAGTTTTTAACGAGGGTTAACTACCCCCGTGCTAGTTAGCGGGGGTAGGGGAAGGGATAGCTTGCTACCCCTCCCCCCCCCCACACACCGGTGATTTGCTTCACTTCACTTAGAGGTAGGACTTGACTAAGGGGCCAGGGCTGGCGGGCAAATATGTGTAAATAGCTGAGGTTTGTATGGTTAGGAAAAATACAAATTATCTCCGAATTTGTCATTTGTTCCGTAACCGAAATAAAAAACCAAGCTATTTACATTGGGTGACTTACCCCTTAGGAAGGGTCGAAAGTTCCCAGCCTTACTGACTTCGGCTTTGCCCGGGGACTCCGTCCCTCAGTGAGTAGCACTTGAGAGAAGGAGCCCCTGCACCTCACAAGTTCCTTACTTCGCTAGGAACGAGTGGCCTACATAAGTTGTGTGTGGAGGAAAAGTGTGACTCATCCTATGAAGTTGACCTTGAGACCTTTAGATAGGAATCTAGGATAGGACTTTCCCAATACCACCTCGTCAAGGTATAGGGGACACAACAGTATTAAGCTTAATACTAGGAGTACAAGGAAGCATGGGTTACCTGCAGAGGTCGAGGTCAGCTATGCGAGGACCAGGATGCTGTTTCCCCAAGAGAGGGGAGAATGAAGAAAGAAGTAAGGGTCAGACATACTCTTTCATTCACGCAGACTAAAACCGGGTAACAACGCCCTCAACCTACTGCTACTTGTCCATAAAGGAGCCTGAGGTTAGACCAGCTGTTGTGCAGCCACCACAGGGCCGATAGAAAACGTATCGAGGCTCCTGTGGGTCACGTCCTGCAGGTAGTGGGCTGTGAAGGTCGTCTGACGCTTCCAGACCCCAGATTGAAGCACCTGCGTCACAGAGAAGTTTCTCTTGAAGGCCAGGGACATAGCAACACCCCTGACATCGTGTGCCCTAGGGCGACGTGACGGAGGAGGGTCTGGATTCAAGGCGTGGTGGATAACCCTTCGAATCCAAGCCAAGATGGTGTTCCTGGTGACCCTCCTCTACGTTCTGCCTGTGCTTACAAATAATGCTCGCACTTGAGGACGGACTGCAGCTGTTCTCTTCAAGTAGTACCTCAGACACCTCACTGGACATAGTAGCAGCTGGTCTGGGTCGCTTGTTACAGAACGGAGACTCGCGATCCTGAAAGAGTCGAACCGAGGATCCGGCACTCCAGGATTCTGAGTCTTGGCAACAAACTCAGGGACGAACCTGAACGTTACCTCCCCCCATCCCCTTGAATGGACGATGTCGTGCGAGAGACCATGAAGTTCACTAACTCGCTTGGCCGAAGCCAAAGCGAGCAGGAAAGCCGTCTTCCAAGACAGGTGGCGATCGGAGGCCTGGCGTAATGGTTCGAAGGGAGGTCTCTTAAGAGCCCTGAGAACCCGAACCACGTTCTAAGGAGGAGGTCTCACTTCCGACTGGGGGCAGGTAAGCTCATAGCTACGTATGAGTAGAGAGAGCTCTACCGAGGAAGAAATGTCCACGCCTTTCACCCTGAAAGCCAAGGTTAAGGCTGAGCGATAGCCTTTCACTGCTGAGACAGAAAGGCGCATTTCCTCCCGCAGATATACGAGGAAGTCAGCTATTGCTGGAATAGTGGCATCGAGTGGAGAGATACCCCTCCCACGACACCAACCACAAAAGACTCTCCACTTCGCCTGGTAGACTCCCTCAGAGGACTTTCGCAGGTGCCGAGACATTCTCTCCGCAACCTGTTGCGAAAAGCCTCTCTTCGTGAGGAGACGCTGGATAGTCTCCAGGCGTGAAGCCGAAGCGAGGCCATGGCCTTGTGAGGGACGTTGGAGTGGGGTTGTCTGGGAAGCTCGTGTCGTGGAGGAAGTTCCCTCGGGAGCTCCGTCAGGAGCTGCAGAAGGTCCGGGAACCATTCCGCGTGATGCCATAGCGGAGCTACCAGAGTCATCGAACAGTTGACCGATAGTCTGGTCCTGTTGAGCACCCTTCTCATCAGACAGAACGGTGGGAAGGCGTACACGTCGATGTTGTCCCACCGTTGCTGGAAAGCATCTTGCCAGAGAGCCTTGGGGTCCGGGACTGGGGAGCAGTATAGAGGCAGCTTGAAATTCAATGCTGTCGCGAACAGGTCCACGGTCGGGGAACCCCACAAAGTCAAGACTTTGTTGGCTATCTGAGGATCCAAAGACCACTCAGTACTCACTATCTGCGAGGCCCTGCTCAGACTGTCAGCGAGCACATTCCTCTTGCCAGGAATGAAGCGAACTGATAGTGTTATCGAGTGGACTTCGGTCCACCTCAGAATCTCTACTGCAAGATGGGATAGCTGCTGCGAAAAAGTGCCTCCCTGCTTGTTGATATAAGCCACTACCGTGGTGTTGTCGCTCATCACCACCACGGAATGACCCGCTAGGGTCCGTTGTAACTGTTGAAGAGCCAGAAAGACGGCCTTCAACTCCAGCAGGTTGATGTGCAGGCACTTTTCCGATTCTGACCAAAGGCCTGAGGTCCTCTGGTTCAGAACGTGCGACCCCCACCCTTCTTTTGACGTGTCCGAAAACAGTGTCAATTCCGGGGGGAGGACGAGAAGACTCACTCCCTTTCGCAGGTTCTCGTCGACCAGCCACCACCGCAGATCCGTCCGTTCCAAAGATCCTATCGGGACCTGAACGTCCAGGGAATCGGATCCTTGATTCCACCGGGACTTGAGCCGCCACTGTAAGGATCTCATCCTGAGGCGGCCGTTTGGAACCAGACGAGCCAGGGAGGACAGGTGACCTAAGAGACGCAACCACGATTGGGCGGGAAGCTCTTCTCGCCTGAGGAAGGGTTCCGCCACCCTCCTCAGCCTTGCTATCCTGTCGTCTGATGGAAAGGCTTTGTGGAGAGAGGACTTCTCGAGGTTTACCACGATCCCCAGATCCTGGCAAAGACCTAGAAGCCTGTCTCGGTGCCGAAGAAGGGTTGACTCCGAGTCTGCTAGGATCAGCCAGTCGTCCAGATAACGAAGGAGACGGATGCCGTTCCTGTGCGCCCAAGATGAAATCAGGGTGAACACTCTGGTGAACACCTGAGGTGCTGTGGAGAGACCGAAACACAGCACCTTGAACTGGTAGATCTTGTCGCCTAGGCAGAATCTGAAGTACTTCCTGGAAGACGGATGGATTGGGATCTGGAAGTACGCGTCCTTTAGATCCAGTGTGCACATGAAGTCTTGTGGTCTCACCGCAAGTCTGACCGTGTCCGCTGTCTCCATGCTGAACCGGGTTTGCTTGACAAACCCGTTCAGAGCCGAGAGGTCGATGACAGGTCTCCAGCCTCCAGACGCCTTCTTTACAAGAAAGAGTCGACTGAAGAAGCCTGGGGAGCTGTCGACGACCTCCTGGAAAGCATCCTTCTTGAGCATGGTCTCGACTTCTGCCCGAAGGGCCAGCCCCTTTGCCGATCCCGTGGCATAGGAGCTCAACGACACTGGATTCGCTGTCAGGGGAGGTTGAGATGTTATGAACAGGACGCGATAGCCTTGGCCGATCACTGAAACCGTCCAAGCATCGGCCCCGAGTTGCTGCCACCTGTGCACGCAACGTTGAAGGCATCCCCCCACAGGTGGACACGCGGGGGGACTGCCACTCCTAGTGTTTGCGGCGGCGGCCGCTCCCTCTAAGAGTTTTGCCTCCCCTGGAGGACTTACTGCCCCTCTTGACCTTGGCTGGAAAGGGCTGGGGCTTAGACACCACTTTCTTAGCTCCCGGTGCCTGCTTTGGTGCCTTATGAGGCTGCTGCTGCAGAGCTGGAGGCTTATAGGGCCGAGCTGTAAGGGCCCTATGGAGGAGGGAGTCCGTGCTAGATTTCCTCCACCTCTCAGCCGTTCGCTCCATATCCTGTGGCTCCAACAGATTCTCCCCAAGGAGGGAAGCATGTCTGAGCCTACAGACATCCACAGCGGGGACCTTCGGGTGGAACCTCTCGGTCACCGCATCGCGCCGCTTCAACACCGAGTTGGCCCACAGGGTGGTGACCTGGTGCGCCAGGAACTCGATGGAGCGGGTGCCCGAGAGTAAGAAGGTCTCCATGGCCTTCCTATTGGTCTCCTTAGACAAGTCCTCGGAGCGCAATAGGATGCCCAGAGTTCCTAGCCATATATCCAGCCATGAAGTGGCCTGCATGGCGCACTTCGCGACCTTCTCATGGCTCAGGATCTCCGACGCCGAGAACAACACCTGTCGGGCGGAGAGCTTCTCAAGAGGAACTCCCTTAGCCAGCTCTTCTACGGAGTGATGGAGAGGAAGAGCGAGACTAGACTCACCCAAGATCTCAAAATACCTTCACTGCTGGAGACGAGGAGGTGGGATGAGTTTGTTCCCGGCAGAGGAACGACTGGAGTAGGCAAGAATCGCGAGTTGGGCATTGGCCCTGGCTCTGGCACTCTTCAATCTCGAGACCAGGGCAGAGCCGCACTGGTCTTAGGGGCCTTCTGAACATCGAACACTTGGTCCAGGACCGTGTCCTCGCCTTCTCGGGGGACGATCACAGGATCCATGAACCCGTTGAGTTACCTCATCAGGCTCAGGACCTGGCAGAAGGCATGTTCAGATTCCTGCTGGTCTCCTCCTTGCGGGCTGGCAGCTAAGTCTCCCGTCCCCGGAATCTCTTCCTGGGGCGAAGCGTGGACGTTCTCCCGGGGAGCAGCGGGTTCCTGGCGAATCCTTGAAGACGATTTCGGGATGGTCTTGGAGTACTTGGGTTCCCTCCTGGGAGGGATACAGGATCCCAACAAAGAGGTTCGGAGAGCCCCTTCTGCGCGAGACGATTCTCCTCCATGAAGAGAAGGCTCCCCCCTTGGTGCCGAGGGGGAGACTATCACCTCACTGGACTCAACCGAGGACGGAAAAGCCTCGTCCACGGGAGAAGGAGAAAACGCCTGCGAAGGGGATGGGGCCTTCCCGACAGACCTCTTAGGAACCAACTTCTCCCTGGGGGAAGTCATCACGAAGTCCACTCCTCTCTTTCTCTTCAGCGGAGGTGAGGCAGTCGTTGGCTTGTTCCCCTGATCGGCGAGTGCTGGCTGAACGAATGCGTTGGCGCGTAGGCGAGGGAACGCGTTGTCGCGTTGGCGAGCGAGAATGCTCCGAAGATCGCTGGCGACGTTGGTCAGAAGACCTGTAGCGCGTGGGAGAGCGATTGCGAGCAGGCGATCGGTGGTGCGCTGGTGAACGCTGGCGCGCAGGCGAGCGATGGCGCGTTGGCGCATGGTGACACGTTGGCGAGCGATAGCGCGTAGATCGCGCAGGCGAACGACCGCGCGAGGGCGAGCTAACAGAGGGCGACCCATGTCCTTCCAGATCTTCTGGGCGACGGCACGTTGGAGAACGCTTGCGCGCAGGCGATAGGTCACGCGGGCGGTCTGGAGATCGCCGATGTCCAGGTGATCGCTGACGAGCAGGAGAACGCTGACGAGCAGGTGATTGTTGAATCGTCTGTGATCGCTGGCGAGCAAGAGAGCGACGCGTGGAATCCTGTGAGGGAACAGTCGGCGTGGGGCGCAAAGGAGAACGTTCACGAACAGGAACAGGAAGCGCGTGGGCGTACGTGTGTTTTAGAAACACGCGCCGGAGAACGCGAGCGATGTTGTGCAGGAACAAGCTGAGGATCGCGAGGGCGCTCAGGAGACTGATGGCGCGCAGGGCGCACAACAGGAACTGCAGGATATTCGGAGACCACAGGGGAGCGCTGGCAAGCAGTGGGGCGATGGTCCTCAGAAGAGCGCTGACGAACAGGAGAGCGCTGACGAACAGGAGAGCGCTGACGAGCAGGAGAGCGCCTGTGCGCTAACACTGCAGAAGGGCGAGCAGGGGAACGCTGGCGGTTGGCCGCTCATCGGGAACAACAGGTTGAAGGATGTCCTCAGGAGAGCGCTGGCGAGAAGAGGGGCGATCATCAGGAGAGCGGTGGCGAACAGGAGAGCGCTGACGAGCAGGAGAGCGCCTGTGCGCTAACACTGCACGCATAAGGGAAGAATCCCTTTGCCCCGAAGGGACCGTTGCCCGTCGGGTGACGAGGTCAGGTTACTGAACATCTGCCCCAGAAGTTGAAGGTCTGGAAGGCGTAGGAGACCGATCCCCAGAGAGGTCTAAGGAAGCTGGAGCTGCAGGCTTTTTACGGCGAGGAGAGTCCCCTTTGGAGGAAGAAGGAGAAGATCCAAAAAGGCGCCTCTTAGCACCCTTAAAAGGAGACGGGAGGCCCTTGCGACGCAGCAGACGGTGAGCCTTACGGCAAAGGCGGCCACGAGGAAGATCGTCAGGACCATCAGTCCTCCAAAGGGGAGTCTCAGTCCAAGCACTCCCCTTAGAGGGAAGCTGGACAGCAGAAGAGCCCGTAGGACTCCCTTCCCCCTTCGAAGGATGTACGGAAGGGGGAGGAGAGCCGTCAGCACCAACATCCACAACTGCACCTGCAGAGGATTGACCCGCCCCATCGGAAGCCTCTGTCACCACGACGTCGACGATAGACAGAGGATCTACCTCTGCTATCACCGGCGACTGCTTAACGGCGGCCCCCAACTGGACAAGGTCAATCAGGGCTACCCTGGAGGGCAGGCCCTTAAGCCCCAGGGAAGCCCAAATCTGAAAAAGATCATCGTTAGACAAAGATTCATCAATAACCTCCCCCGGAGGAGGAGGAGGAACCGTCCCGCTATGGGAGGCGACGCCCTCTCCCCCAACCCAAGGTCGGGAAACAGAACTAGGGCCTGCGCTCCCACTCGGCCGACTCTCCTTAGGAGCCGAACGAGGGGGAGCTTCGGAGGAGGTTTGGGCGGCGAAAGAAGAGTCCCGAGAACCTTCCTCCTTCAAGGCAACCCCGGAAGGAGAACGGTCTCTCTTGAACTTCTTCTTACGCCGGCGGCCAAACCTCTCCCACTGGGAGGCAGACCACTCCCTGCACTCACTACACTTATTTTCCTGATCACACCGTCGGCCTCAACACTGCGGGCAAAGAGTGTGAGGATCAGTGTCCACGGCCGACATAAAAGTACCACAAGGGCGGCCGGCAATTCCAGGGCACGTACGCATAGTAACAATAAAGGTGGTCAACTTCTAACACACACACACAAACTGAAAGAAAAAGCAGAAAAAGATTAAAGGCTGTCAACGAGGATGATGGACAGACACGTCTGTTCATCGCCGGAGCCAAAAGTGAAGTGAAGCAAATCCCCGGTGTGTGGGGGGGAGGGGTAGCAAGCTATCCCTTCCCCTAACCCCGCTAACTAGCGCGGGGGTAGTTAACTCTCGTTAAGAACTATTGGCTCGTCATTTCAGCTACGCTAAAAGGTAAACCCAATGTAAATAGCGTGGTTTGTATTTCGGTTACGGAACAAACACCTATTTGGAAGTTCAGATACGACCGCCCTTTAGACGTCAGATATACGGCAAGTCTCTCTTAGGCTTTGATACCTCTGCTCTCAGATCTCTCTGATAATACAACTTTGATTTGTGCTGAATTGTTTTTAAGGATTTGAAGTGATAATACTACAAATTTTTAATACAATTTGTATTTTTCTTAGCTATACAAACCCGAGTCCTTCATATGGGTTTACTCCCGTGTTGAACCTGTACGATCAGAAAAAAAAAAAAAGAGTGCCTAACTGGCTACTATACTATATGCTACTAGGCAACGCCAATGTTAGTCAGCACTACGAGGTGCTGCAAGACAGACTTCACTCTGCCTGGTCAAAGACTTGGGGAGTGGATGAGACAGGGCCTTTGCATATTAAACTTATTATTATTTAAAGTTACTAAAATCATTGTTATTAAAGTTGAGTTTATTAAAATTCTTAAAATGATTAAATTCTTTAAATAGTTAAGAAAAATACAAATTGTACTAAAATTTTGTAGTTTATTCCTCTGCGGAAGCAAATTCCTGAGTCATTTATATCGGGGTCTTCTTTAGGTGGGAGGAAGTTCCTGTCAAGAGGAGGTCACCTTAAGTTCTATACCATTAATGAATGGACAGATAAAATAAATATAAGTATTTGACCGGCCGGCCGGCTCCTGTAGAGGCAGGGCCGAAGTGTCAGTTCCCTCTAAGTCATTAACGTAATTGGAGATGAAACACTGCCAAGAACGTGCATCAAGAGAATTACGTCAACATATGAAACATAATGGATACAAAAAAGTCTTCACCTGCATCAGGGTATGGTCAGCGAGAATACTCCCAGATCACAGATAGTGGCTGACTAATTCACTTTTTCTGATGCTTCCAACCCAGACATCAGAACCTTGAGGGGGGCTACATCAGCTGAGCTGGTGACCGCACAATCAACTTGGCCGGGAGAGTCATCATCAGAAAAGGATATAAAAAGGGCAAATTCTGGGGAGAACAATGCTAAAACCCTCAGAAATTATATAATTTCATTATATGCATGCATGGCAACCTAGACTTATATGTAGGTGTGGGGGAAAGGTGAGAACCTTTCACCATGGCTGCCTCAGTACGGGGGGAAACAGCAGTCTCAAGTACTATGTGGTGTTCTCGGGTGAGAACGAAGGAAGACTTTTGACACTTTTAATGAAGACATCTCCAAAAGTGAAAAGTCATCCTTTTGCTGGAACTTCTGACACAAAGAATAAATGTATAATCACAAAGGGATCTATACAGATCAAGTATCGCGTAATACAGCGGAAGAAGTCGTGATCGTATCTACAAAAATTTACCGTTTATGCAACAGCTACAAAATGGAAAGCTGAGGTTTGGAGCATAGGTTTATCATCGTTACTTCAAGGAAAAGCACTCTGTATATATGATCACCATACACCAGAAGAAGCTGCAGATTTAGAATCTGTGAAAAATGTTTTGTTAAAAAGATTTGAATGCATGGCACAAAAATTCTGAAGTAAGTTTGAAGCTGTAGGCTTTACAAAGGTGAAACTACTTAAAAATTTGCTGCCAATATGAAGTTGTTTAAACGTTGGTTGGAATTGGACGAGTGTGGAACTGCAGTAAGTAATTTAAGATTTATTGCTTTTGAACAATTCTATATGAAGAACCAAAAAGGAGGTATCCAAAAATACAATCTCATTCAGGTTAAGAGAGGTGATCTCCCAAACACTACTGTATCTTCAGCCTCCACAGAAAGATCACAAGTTGAAAATCATTACATGAGACAAATCAGAATCTCATTAGCATTCAGGAGGAATTTCTCTGTGATGCAAGTTCTCCAAGCAGGTGTGTGGAAGCGTCAAACAACCTTCACCACCAACTACCTATGGAATGTGACCCACAAGTCCCTGGGCCCTTTTACGCTAAGGCCTGGTGTAGCTGCTCTGAAGGTGGTATTAGCTACTTTGGTTCCTTTCACAGGACCAGTAACTGTGAGCTGAGGGCTGAGGTTACATATAAGACTGGGATGATAGTGAAGTTTGACGGGCCTCTCTTTTCTTTCAATCTTCCATTTTTTGGGGGTACAGCATGAGACCTCACCAGATGGACTTGATTTCCCAGTCAACCCAGGCTGCTTGTAGCTATCCCACTGCTCTAGAATACTCAATCATTGGCATGAATCAGTCAATTACATGACCCATGAAAACTCACAAACAAAGCAGACCACAGTCACAATACGTCTCCAGAACAATCCCAGGCACCACCATCAAACCGAGAGACAGAAACCACACTCAATACACTTATCTCTGTTGAGCGGATGTTTGTGCTTGACTGTCGGGTAAAAATGTGAATCAACTCAACCACCAGCCATTACCACATCACCTAAGAGATTCAATGGCTGTTAAATCTTGGGAGGGAAAATTCTCCTATTTAAAAGGACAAAAATTTGTATTTGTGTTGAAACAACTGGCCCTTTTTGTATGTTTCTGCACTATACTCGTAGCATCATTACAGGAAAAAAATTGTTGTACAATCATGTACTTACCTTAAATTCCTGAGTGACATTTAGCTCTCTAGCTTTACAAATTGCTTCATAAATAAAAGTTGTACTTTCGCCCTCAGTATTCTGGGGACGTTGCAACAGATATTTTCTGGCACTGATTCGCAATGCTCGCACCTTTTCACCAAAACCACGAAACACAAAGGTGTTGGTGGCTTTGTGAGACTGACGACTAGCTTTCCCTTTCATCTTGGTTGGACCTGAAAAATTTTTAGACTTCAAAAGAACGACATATTGTGTATTTATAGGTGTTTTGAATGTTTCTGATAATGATTTCTGGTGGAAATCCTTAGGTTTTGAGTTATGGTGGGTCGACTATGTTTTGGCAAGCGGAACATGTTTCCCCAAGCGCGTTAGCTCCATGGGCTTGTATTTCAGTGTTAATTATTAATTATACAAACTCAGAATTTGATGACCTCAGTTTCAATTACCCAGCGATTTCTGGGTATGGGTTTTAGAATGCACTAGCAATGTTTAATTGAATATGCTGATCAAAATTGTATGATGACCGCTGACTTTGAATAAGACAATGTAAGTGGGATCGCAGAGGGGCGCTAGCCCCCGTTGGGTATGTAGGTAAGAACACAATTTGTAGGTTAGGTTGGGAGGGGGGGGAGTTTAGGTTAGTTCGTATCCATTTTTAATGCACACTATAAGAACTGGCCACTGATATACAAAGGCTCCGGAGCCTTTGTATATCAGCAGCCAATTCCTCACACTGATTAAAAATGGAGATCAACTAACCTAAACTTACCACTTTCCCCCCCCCCAACCTAACCTATAGAGTGCTTTCAATGACGTCACTGGGAATCGCCGGCGGCCATGCTGGAGGGCATACAAAGCGAAAACATAGCGGCTGTTACAGCGAATATGGACAATGAGAGCGACTTTGTCAAACAATTGTCGGGTGATGATGAGCGTTTTTACAAGCAGAAACTCGATCTAATTGATGGCCTAGATCCATACCAGATGCAGAATTCATTCAGTCAAAATATTGAGGATTTTCCCAGTATTTCATACATTGACATGGTGAACTACTTGGTACTGTCGGCCAACCCAGAACATGAGTGGGCATACATTTCCATTGAATAATCTGCTTCCAGAATTTGTTGTTTTTCCCTTTAATGCTTTTAAGTCCAAAATTAGATAAACACTGGGCCGATGAAGAGAGTGTTAATAATTATAATGCTAATATTGATCATTTAGCCTAACCTTGTGTATTATAATTTTTTATTGTCAAAATGTATGTAAAAGTTTTGCATTATTATGTCAAATCTTTATCAGTTCATGCCTAACCATTGTATTTGTGTTTGGTTACAGATGCTATAATTTCTTATATACATATAAACATATGATGGACAAACTTTATTGTAATGCTCTTGGATGATCGTTTTGCCTCCTTGCAATTAAATGCGCAAGTTTAATTATTTTTTCGATGTTTCATATATAAGCTGAAGACCCCTTTGGGTTAAACCAGCTTTCAGATATTATATTATTTATAATCAATGTTTATTCATCACATAGGCCTGTATGTCTGCACAATTTAATACACAAATTAAAATAAATATAAATATACACTTAATTATATATAGGCATGAGCACCTTGGCGAAAGAGAGACCTAGGTAAGTAGCCTTTGTTAATATAGCCAATATGGGCGCTTTTAATTTTTGTTTTGTAAATCTGAGATGCCCCTTTTGATGTTTAAGAATTGAGATGCCCCTCCCCCACACACACTACACACTGAACTGACGATGATACTTTTGAAGTCACCTATGCGATCGGATATAGCATGTTTACACGGGAATAATGATACTTTTAGGGCCTAGCCGAGACTGACCTGATATGAAATGATCAGAACAGATACGTGCTTAGGGTAGTGAGGATTCACGTAAATCAGCCCGTGATATTCTAGTCAACCACAAGTCACGTCTGCACTTGGATAATTCCTCTGTATCTTTGTCCTGATTCTGAATAACTGCCGGTATGCAGTAGAAACTCTTGTCATCTCTTCGTCCTCGATTCCCACAGCCAGCAATAGCGCAAAAACTGGGCATTGTGTGAATGTGAATGTGATGAAATGGCTAAATATTCAGCAGTTCAACCATAGCTATTCAATGAACGCGTCTTTGTATGCCCTCCAAGATGGCGGACCGGAAGTTTGATGACGTGTATTGAAAGGACTCTATTAGCCGTGTCCTTACCTACTTACCTAACAGAGGGGGCCTAACTCCCCCCTGCAACCCCCATTAAACTGCCGTATTCTAAGTTTGACATAATAAGACATACAGGTGGCCGCCATCATACATACAACCCAAGGCTCCGAAATATCTAAAACGTTCAAAACACGAAAATATACATGAAAAAAATGTCAAATATTTTACAGGTAAAATTTTTAGAACACAATTTAAATTTAATATTTAAAAGATAAACAATATAATTTCTTACCTATTTTTACATTAACAAAGCATGTCCATGTGATGTCATCTCTCCCGTCTTTTCTGGTTCCAGTTAATCCACTGTATTATTCACACATTCGATATATACTATTATAAAATTCTAAATTATAGAATGACGATAATTATGATAAACAAGAAGAAATAAGATGAACAAAGACTATAATGTCATAGAAGCACAATGCAATAAAGTGCTCCACGAGTTTTAGCTTGTTTACCTTTATACATTAAGAAAAAAGTTATGCCTTTGTAACGGCTCTTTCATTTCTATTATTATTATTATTATTATTATTATTATTATTATTATTATTATTATTATTATTATTATTATTATTATCATTATTATTATTATTATTATTAGCTAAGCTACAACCCTAGTTGGAAAAGCAGGAGGCTGAAAGCCCAAAGGCTCCAACAGGGAAAAATAGCCTAGTGAGGAAAGGAAACAAGGAAATAATAAAAAAAAACATTATTATTATTATTATTATTATTATTATTATTATTATTGTTATTATTATTATTATTATTATTATTATTATTATTATTATTATTATTATTATTATTATTGTATCTTAAACGTTAGTAAGAGTAGCTTGTATTCGATTCTCGCCTTTACAGCGCTGCTTCCCTAATGCTCTTGAAATTATTGTCTTTACTCTCAGTTGATGTGTACTATCCCATGATAGGTGTATCACTTGAACAATGAGGTAGTATTTTTACTGTGAAAGCCAATATAGATTAACCACATTAGAAAATACTTAAAATACCCTTAATCCATTCCACCCCTCAAAATGTCACCCCATATTCTTGTTTCATGTTATTAAATGAGGAAAAAAAATTCTAAATAACAAATTTTGCATAAAAACTAGAGAAGGAATATGTAAAGATATAAAGAAAATTAATACAGTGTACGAGGATGCTGGGGGAGGTAGAGGAAATTGTTGCAGGAGGACCAGTGCTCGTCTTTTGTTATCACTACTTAACACTAAATACGTAACCCTAAACTTAAATGCTACTTCCTAATTGTTTGTTCTTATCTTTCTTATTTTATTTTCTATTTTTCTTTGCTTATCTTAATTTTTATAACTATCTTCTCTAATTATTGTCTCTTTCACCAAATTTCATCACTTTTCATAAACAGATGTTTGGAGCCTTGAAATTATCTACCACCTTTGGCTGGCATTATATCCTTGAGAGTCTTTCTGCTTCAAAATTGAGCAGATCACAGATGTTGAACATTTATGCGTCATATCCAAGTCCTTCATATGTGCACCTTCTTCATGTTTTTTTTAATCATTTCCCATTTCAAGTCTATGGACATCATCCTCCTCCTCTCTCCAGTCACAAGCACTTAGATCCTCAGGAGTCTAACTTCAACCTCACAACCTCCCTCCTGACATTAGTAAATTCCAGTTATCTAAATTGTTCCACCAGTTTTATAACCGAACCTTTTCTTTCATGTATGGATATCTTCCTAACCATGCCTTCCTTAGTGACCCTTACTGCTCACCATAACGTCAGTCTTAGCCACTTTTACCCTCAAACCACACCTTTCCAAAGTCTCCTGCTACTCTAAAACCCTTCTCTAATTCTTTCTCATTTTCAGTGATATCACCAAATCATCTGCATATAGCAACTACCAATACTTTTCATTTCTGATCTCTTCAATTAACACAACCATAACCAGCACGATTAAAAAACAGGTTTAATGCTGACCCCTGGCGTAATCCAACACTAACTTCAAAGGTTTATGTTTCCCCAACCGTTGTTATTAATTTTGTCCTTGTTCTTTTGTACATCTCTATTATTCTAAACAACTTTTCCGAGACTTTACTCTCCCTCTAGCACAGAAACACAACTTCTCTTGTTATTCTGTCATAAGCCTTTGCTAGATCTACAAAAGCACAGAAGAGCTTCTGGTTTCTCTCAACCCTCTTTTCCTGTAGCTGCCTTACAATAAAGATAGCATTTACAGTCCCTTCCCACTCGAATCCATATAGCTGTTTCCCAATCTTTACAATCTCTCATCTAGTACCCTCTAAAAAAAAACTTTCAAACCATACTCTGTTAGTTTAATTCCCCTGTAGTTACCACATTCCATGATATCACCTTTCAGCTTACATATAAATGTCACTAGACTCTCCTCCCAGTCTTTAGGCATTATTTCCCCTTCCCATATTGCTCTTGATAATTCTAGCATCCATTCTTCCCCCTCTTCAGCTGGTATCTTGATCATTTCTATTTGAAACCGATGGACCTTGTGCTTTACCATTTTTTTTTTTTACTTAATGTCTGCTTCACTTCTGTATTTTGCATCTCCATCACTGGCTTCTACACCCTTTGTGCTTCTCCCAGCTCCTCTCTCTTAGTTTCTGTACTCAATAGTTGTTCACAATATTCTCTCCATCTCCTCTTAATGTCTTCATCCCAATGCAATATATTTCCACCTCTATCCTTGATAACTCACAGTTGGCCCAAAACCTGTCTCTGCCTTTTTCTGAAGTTTGAAATCTTATAGATATAATTTTCTCCTTCCTTTATCTCTAGCCTTCCAATCAATTGCTCTATCACTTTTCCAATAGCTATATCTACTTTGCTCCTCAAATATTTTTCCTATTTGCTGTACCGTTCATCTGCACCCTGTGCATGCCTTACTTTCCAACAGTCCTTTAATGCCTTTGATTTTCTTTTAACTGACTCTCGTACCTCTCTCTCCCACCACCACTTTTCTTTTTTCAACATACCAAATCCACTGGTGTTTCTCACTAGTTCCCATGTTTCCTCTACCAACATTTCTTTCATATCTGCATAGATATTTTCCACAGTTACTTTGTCCAATCACTAAGTTCAACCTTTCCAGTCGTCTCTCTCTTACAAGTTCCAAAATTACTTCCCCTTTTTCCTATGGTCAAAACCTTAATTTCAGACATTTTTTTCCTGGATTTTCCACATATTTAATAATCCATCACTACCTGTCTATGTTGTTGTTTAACATACATTTCATCACATTGTTTATGGCTCCACTTTCATAGGTTATCAGTTGTTTATTCAACTTGTGAAATCAGGTGATCATACATATTAATTCAAAACTCTGAGCCATCTCTAATATATACTCCCCATCTTCATTTTTAATTCCAAACACATGGCCTCTATATACCTCCTCATATTCATCCCTTCTCTTCCCCACTCTGCCATTCATGTCTGCTCCTATGATTAGCTTCTCGTTCTCTTTTAATGTTCTAATTGCTGCCTAAAACTTTTGTCTAAATAATTCATTTTATTGTTCTTCACATCTCATCTAAAGGACACATGCTGAAATTATATTTACTATCTGATCCCTTATTGTCATTTGAATCTTTAAAAGTCTATCCTTTATTCTCTTTACTTTACTACTTTTTCATTCCAGTTATGATCTATTAAGACTCCAACTCTGTTTTTCGCTCTTGTGACCCACTGTAATAGAGCTTATATCCCTAGTTCCACTTCTTTTCCATCTTGTCTTCTGTACACACAGGATATCTATCCTCTCCATCACATCCACTGCCTCCCTCAATCTTCTGTTTAAATACTTTCATTACAAGTACCTGCTCTGATCTTTAATTCTGTAACTTATTTGGCCCCAGTTATGAACCCTGTGTTACCGCTCATCCATTTATCACACCAGCAGGGGGATCCTAACACATTGCTTATAGGGGATGTCCTAGCTGCATCCATATATCTACAAGCATCACTCATGGTTAACCCTTTTACCCCCAGCCTATTTGGAACTTTCCAAACCTTTACCCCCAGTTGTTATTTTTTTTCAAGCACATTTTGCAATATAATTTATTTAAATTGCTCTAACAGCCTTAATTTTCATCATAGAGAGGTCAGGTTTGTCTCATTCTCTTGGAAAATGCCTGAAGTTTCTGAAAAAAATTATCAAAAATATGCAAGGTACGTCCATGGGGGTAAAGGGATGGGTTTTATGAAACGTACCAGTACGTCCTTTAGGGGTAAAAGGGTTAATAATTTGGATGAGGAAAAACCGATTGCATGTCTTTTCAGTCATTGGTGATGGGCCTAACTTTTTAATAAATAGTCCAACTGCAAGGCAGCTGTTTTTAATTATTGGCAGTGTATCTAGCAAAGCAGCAGCTGTCCTTTTAGTCGTTTTCTACAATACGTAGCACACATGGTGGTTATATTCTTGCTCACCTACCACTCCTTTCCAGAAAAATTTCCCCAGAAATCGAAGTAACTGAACTACTGTATCCCTTTTTTAAGTAAACCTTTAAGTCCTTCCTCTGACTAGAATCTAACTCAGTGTGTGATTTTGTCGCACATTTACTCAATTGGTTAAACCAATGCTTAGCTTAGATAATTGGAAATTACTCAAGA
Source organism: Palaemon carinicauda (assembly GCF_036898095.1). Classification (NCBI taxonomy): domain Eukaryota; kingdom Metazoa; phylum Arthropoda; class Malacostraca; order Decapoda; family Palaemonidae; genus Palaemon; species Palaemon carinicauda. The sequence continues at coordinate 3,307,419 of NC_090735.1, forward strand.
CCGACAGGACAACTGCTTGCTTTAAATTAGCATTTCAAATATGTTTGAAAGTACATAGGTTACAGTTAACTTTTTTTATAAGCTTTCTATAGAAAGTTGTAGAAAATGCATCGAGGCAACTCAAGTGCTAATAAAGAAATGTCAAAACTGTTGTAATGGGATAAGGACTGAAAATCTCACACACTGGAATAGTTACATTGAAAATTGCAGAGGATAGTAAAACACTAATATATCAACATTCCATTTTATCGTTGCAGTTTCTTGGATTGACATATGTAAGCTTCATTCCAAATTATATACAGCAGTGTGAAACACTTTTTTTAAAAGTATAAAAAAACAAGATAAGGTAAAAAATACATATAAGTGAAGATAATTATGGACCAATATAAAAATTAAGGATACCTGAAATATCCTGAAATTACACTTCTTGCATGTTATAATCATTATCAAATATCTCAATTTTGTTGTCCTAATTATGTAACAAGTCTATGAAGCATAATCTAAAGTATCAATGAAAAAAAAAAAGTAATATAGTGAATTATTTGATGACCAATGAAGAAAACTGCTTTTCAAATAGTATAAGGTAACATATCATAGCACTGTATGGCAGATTCAGTAATGCTAATAATTTTTTCACTTGCATAGTACAATATTGCCAAAACTTTAAACCAAGGTAAAGAAGTCTCCAGTAACAAATTTTTGAAGTTAAAATAAAGAAAAAATATTTTGTTTAAGATATTCAGAAGGAAAAATTACATTTTAATAAATGTAGGAAAATAGAGATGTAAATGCACAATCTAGAGAGAAGAGGTGGAAAAAACCGCTTACATATTATATTAACCAAAGAATGTCTTACCAACCACCTTTCTTCTTACTTTTACCACCGCTCTTCTTTTTCAAGTTTCTACGGATACCAGCAGATTCTGGCTGAGGACTTGGTGCGGCCTGAGCTGTCTTATAAGTTCCGGCTGTCTTTGTGATGTCACTGAAAGAAGATGAACTTTGAAAAATGCAGATACTATAATTCATTGTGGAATGATCTTCCTAATTGGGTAGTTGAATCGGTGAAACTTCAAAAGTTCAAACTTGCAGCAAATGTTTTTATGTTGAACAGGCTTACATAAGTCTTTTTATAGTTTACATATGAGATATCTGTTTTAATGTTCTTAATGTTTTTAAAATATCTTATTTCAATTGTTCATTACTTTTTATATCGTTTATTTATTTCCTTATTTCCTTTACTTTCTGGGCTATTTTTCCCTGTTGGAGCCATTGGGCTTATAGCATCTTGCTTTTCCAACTAGGATTGTTGCTTAGCTAGTAGTAATAACAATAATAATTAGCCTCAAACTTGACCTTTTATTTTCCAGTAATTTTTGTAGCTTATAAATTGTGCTTTTGAGGAATTTTTGTAAAAATCAAATAGAATTTCTAAACTACCCCAGACGCTCCAAAAAAAAACTGTAGGTGATACGTTTTATGAAGATAAAAAAAATGCCTTTCTATGACCCATTATATTTCGGTACTATATAAGCATTTGCTATATTGTACTGATGGAAAACGAGAAAAGAACAGAAATTACTGGACACTCATTACTTGATGTTAACGAGAGAGAGAGAGAGAGAGAGAGAGAGAGAGAGAGAGAGAGAGAGAGAGAGAGAGAATATAAATGTATTTATATGTCAAAGTGATAACCAATAATAACAGCTATAAACTAACCGTATGAAAATGCATGATAAAAAATACTGTAATATATGATTACTGATAAGAAAAGATTCTAATTTTTGCTCTCTCTCCCAACGAAATAAAGTAGGATTTTTAGAATTTGATTGCTATTATTTTACCATAAGCTTGAATAATTTTATTCTAGATAAAATATATTTTAGATTGAAAATAATGAAGTTAAAATCACAGTAGTATAAAATTCCTGATAATCTAGTAACTAGAGCCACTCATCTCACAAACACACTGAAAAGGGAAAAATAATCCAGCGTGGAGTTGTGATTATAACGTGGAAGGGAAATCCGTCCAGGACAGCAAAAAAGGAGTAGAGCGGCCCAGCTTCTCAGAGGCATGAATGTGTTCTCCAGCCATGGAATTGTCTGGTAACCATCTATGGTTGCCAGTTATGCATTTTTTCTTTCTGGTTGCAGCAAAACAACTTAGGAGCAAACCCATATACAGTAAATGACTCGGAAGTTTTGTATCGACTTAGGAATGTACATTATTTATAAATAGGTGCTCATCATGTATGGACCACATACAGTATCATGAAAAGTGCACCACAGAGTGTAACACAATTCTCTATAGAATCCTTTTGACTCACAGCTTCAGTGGTATTTGCATTTCAACAATATTCAATTAAATCTCTTGCAGATAACTGTTCAACTTCTTTAAATCTATAGCTTTGTATTTCTACTTCTTGTTTAAGAACAAATCATAGAAGTCAGTCTTGTAAGTCCAGGAACTTAACCCAGTGGTCCAGTTAAGCTACACATTAATAGTAATAACATCAACAATGGGAAACTTCAGAAAATTTATTGCTCTATCTTAGACACCAGTCACAAAGAGGATAGAAATTAATATTTTTTATCTTTATTATACTTATACCCTGTCTATGGACAAACATTCAACTCGAGCAAAGGCCACATAGTTCTTGATATTAACATGTTAAAAAAGAAAGCGAGATACTTACAACTTATCTGCAGCTTCACTTGAAACACCCTGTGTGCCCTTCATGACTTCCTTGGCACGACGGTCCTTCTTCTTGCGATATCCTTTACGCTGCCACTTAGGTAACCAGCGCTCAGGGTCAGGTGTTATATTAGGATTATAGTCCTTAGGGAGTCTTGGCTTTCTCTTCTTCTTCTTACTTTTTGTTTTCTTAACATCAGCAGGAGTCCTGTAAAAGTTATGGCTCAACAGTTAACTTTATCTACGGCTTATGAAAAAGTTTTTCTAAAATAAATAAATTTTCCTGTAATGTGAATAGAGTAAATATCTTCAAAATACACACGTAACTACAGAAAGTACTTAATTTTTCAAAACAAACTATGAAAAAAATTTATAGTTGATACTTAAGCTTGATAAATACAGTATGTTGAAAATTACATTTTAGTAAAAACCAGTAACTGTACTTTACTCTAATAAACAATTCTGAAATGGGTATGTCACTTATCTACTTTGATTTTAATAAAAACTTCCTAATAAACTGTTTCCTAGTATAGGTCCAGGGTACTTCTGAGTGCAAAACCATTAATTTGATAAGCAAGAGAAGAACATGGGATATTCTTAAGTCTAGTTCTATATTTACGTTGTCATGGGATTTGGAGCCATTAAGCACATAACATGTAACAAATACTTATATGAAAAGGGCAAGTTTGGAAGTAATTTCCATTTTTCCTAACTATGCAAATCTGAGCTCTTACCACAGAGACTCACCCTAAAATGGGTGGAAGTCCAAATTATAAATTTTATGGGTGAATGTAGATAGAAATCTCTCTCTCTCTCTCTCTCTCTCTCTCTCTCTCTCTCTCTCTCTCTCTCTCTCTCTCTCTCTCTCTCTATAGATATATATAAAAAAATAGTTAGAATTCATATAATATATCTTATTTGATAACTCCTATTTGGAAGGGTAAAAGTGTCTTGCTTTAGAAAACTATTTAAATATATCATAAAAAGATATTATATACATTCAATCTTACTCGCTCTTTTTTATTTTAGTAAGAAATCAAAATGATAATTTTCCATGCCTTCAAAATGAAAAGTCTCGTGGTGAGGAAGGGACTTTCCACTGCATCTACAATAATAATTAGTAACCCCGCCTCTGCATTATGTTTAAAACTTTAACTTTTTGCCAATTTTTATATATAACTTTTTGAGATATGTATCAGTGAATTTTCATGAATAATTTCCTAAATTGGTACCAAATGATCAACTTGTACAGTTTTGCCCAACCCTACATCATTAATTGGTACCAAGAAACTCTGTGTCAAGCCCATTTTTGGTGCTCCCTATACACGTAACAAACATGAAAAAGCACATGCAAGCTATCATTCTATAGGAACCACATACCTACATGTCTCCGGATGAAGTACAGTACAAGTGCTGTACACTTCTGTTACGGATTGGCAGGGCTGTTCTTCATGAATTCATTGAGAAATCCCTCAAAATAAATTTCACCTAAAATTACTAATTATTACAAGTATTATAAAAGTAATTTACTTACACAGCACTCTTGGGAGAGGCAGGAGAAGAGGGTGAAGCTTCTCCACGTCCTTGGTGCAATTTCTTGAAGTATCGTTGACCAAGAGAGGCTTCTAAAGCTTCAACATCAAGATCGGGTGCAATGCTGTTCACAGGAGGCAATTCACGAGATAATGACTGAGCAGCAGTGACATCATACTGAAAAAAAAATAGTTTCACTAGGCTTATGTATGTATGTATGTATGTATGTATAAATGTATGTATGTATGTATATAAGTATGTATGTATATATATATATATATATATATATATATATATATATATATATATATATATATATATATATATATATATATATATATATATATATATATATTATATATATTATATATATATATATATACATATATATATATATATATATATATATATATATATATATATATATATATATATATATATATATATATATATATATATATATATATACAGTGAACCCTCGTTTATCGCGGTAGATAGATTCAAGACGCGGGCGCGATAGGTGAAAATCCGCGAAGTAGTGACAGCATATTTACCTATTTATTTAACATGTATATTCGGACTTTTAAAACTTTCCCTTGTACGTAGTACTGTTAACAAACCACCCTTTAATGTACAGAACACTTAATGCATGTACTACAGCACCCTAAACTAAAACAGGCATAAATATTAAAGGCGATTTTATATCATGCGTTTCCTAAACACCTAAAAAGCACGATAAAAAATGGCAACTAATGTTTTGTTTACGTTCATCTCTGATCATAATGAAGAAAAAAACTCATTTAGTGTACACATATATGTATAGGTTAGTTTTTGCATCGATTATATTGATTATACAGTACTGTATGTTGATTTTTTTATTACCAATGTTTTAGTTTACGTATTTTTCTTAGGACTTCCAAATGAAATCTTTTTCTTTATGACGCCGCTTGAAACGACGGCGTGTACGCTCAGTAAACAACCACGCTCAGAACAAACAAGGCATTTAACACGCATGATGATAGTGATAAATAATGATACAGTACATACAGTATTTACAGTATAAGCATTTACAAAATATGTTACCTTACAAATATAAATTATACAGTACTTGTACGTAGCAAAGCAGGAAAACAATTTGAGAGAGAGAGAGAGAGAGAGAGAGAGAGAGAGAGAGAGAGAGAGAGAGAGAGAGAGAGAGAGAGAGAGAGAGAGAGAGAGATTGTTTTACGTACGTAAATGTAAATTTTAAACAAAATAAATATGATAGGTTACAACATGTAGACTTTTAAAACCTTCCCTTTAACTTAATGCATACAGTACGTACATTACTAAACTATAAAACAGGTTAAAGTAAAAAATAAAGATTGTTACTGTACTCACCACGAAAGAAGTTCAAGAAAAACTTGAATGACGATGGCGATGAATTTGCTGCACAGTAGAAATGATGATGATGAAGCTGATGATGTGTTCTACTGTGCAGTCAATGATAGTATTTTACGTCTCTTCAGACGGAGGTGTCTTTTCCTGGGACACCTCTTCAACTTCTTCCTGGGAAACTTCTTCAATTTCTTCCGAAGGCGTACTAGCAGGAGGAACTGGCTCTTTTTTGCGAGGCTGGAAGAACATTGTGATCGGAAGTTGTTGCCGCTGCTTCTTTTTTCGATCCAAGAGCATCCTGTAGGGAGTCATGATGTCATCGACCTTATTTGAGAATTGCATCGAGCGAACCATATCCTCGTCCCACTCTTGTAACATTTCTTTCGCCTCCTTCATATGGTTGCAGAACTTGGCAAGCCGTTCTAATGTTAAGCCCGTTTCTTCGACATTTTCTTGGGTCTCTTCCTGGGTACCCTCACTCTCTTCCTCACTTGCCGATTTCGTCAGGTCTTCGAGGTCTGCGTCAGTTAGGGGCTGGGAATGGCAGTCCAACAACTCGTCGACGTCTTCAGTCGTCATGTCGCCAAACCCGTCACCTCCAATTATGGCAGCCAACTGCACAGATTTCCGTATTGCAGTGTTGGATTTCCGACGGAGTAAATCCCTTGTCGTCATAAACAATATCGGGCCACAGCTTCTTCCAGCTCGCATTCACGGTTGCAGGTTTCATCTCTTGAAGTGCCTTTTGAATATTCTGCAGGCACGTGGCTATGGTGTACTGCCGCCAGTACGCCTTCAAGTTGAAATCTTCATCCTCGTCATCTTGGGCAGCATCCACACACGCAACGAGGTCCGCCAAGGTATTCTTCGTGTAGAGGGCCTTGAACGCCCTGATAACCCCCTGGTCCATCGGTTGAATTAATGACGTGGTGTTGGGTGGCAGGAACTCAACCTGAACGCCCTCACGCGACAGGGTCAGTTGCGTGTCCACCAGCGTTATCCATAAGGAGAAGGATCTTGAATGGCAAGCCCTTCTCTAAGAGATATTCATGGACTTGCGGGATGAAACACTGGTGGAACCAGTTGGAGGTCAGCATCTTCGTAATCCATGCTTTTTGATTATGCATCCAGTACACGGGAAGGAGATTCTTATTTTTATTTTTCAAAGCGCGAGGATTTTTCGACTTATAAATAAGCCCCGGCTTTAACAAAAATCCAGCAGCATTGCCACACATCACGAGGGTAACGCGATCCTTGAATGCCTTAAAGCCAGAGGCTTTGGCTTCCTCTTTGAACAGGAAAGTTCGCGACGGCATTCTCTTCCAAAACAAGCCGGTTTCATCCATATTAAACACTTGTTCCGGCTTGTATCCACCTTCAGCGATAATGTTCTTGAAAGTCTGGTTCACGTAAGTTTCAGCAGCGGCAGTGTCAGCGGAAGCAGACTCCCCATGCAGGGAAACGCTTTTCAGGGCGAAGCGTTTCTGAAACTTCGCGAACCATCCTTTGCTTGCGGAAAAACGTTTCTGAGGCTGGGAATCAGTGGATGTCCCTGGTTGAGGATCATCTGCATCATCATCATCTTCAGCATGGTTGCCGTCGTCGTCTTTAGGTTCCTTTGCAGCAAAATTCTCATATAAGCTCAAAGCCTTTGTTTGGATGGTGTTCGTATCCAACGCTTTGTTCTTCTTCCGGCAGTCGGCAATCCACACAGCTAAAGCACCTTCCATGCGTACGATCGTTTTATTACGCGTTGTAACGACTCGCTTCGCTGATCTGCTAAAGGTGATTGCAGCAGTCTTTCTAATGTTCGCCTCGTCCTTTTTGATATAGCGAACGGTGGATTCGTTGATGCCAAAATGGCGGCCGGCGGCCGCGTAACTTCTACCATCTTTTAACATGTCGAGAAGCGTAACCTTCTCAGCTATCGTCATCATCCTTCGGTGGCGTTTAGGCTCACTACCAGCCTTACTAGAAGCAGAACGCTTGGGAGGCATTGTACAGTAGGATTTAACAGAAAGTTCAACAAAAAGTTCAACTTAAAACAGTCGCACACAGCACAGATTAAACTTCACAAACTTAAGAACGTCTACTCAGCAATACGCGGAAAGAGAAAATGAACGATCCAGCCCCGCGAGAACTTTGATGCTGCGGGTAGAAGATGCGGGCAAAACACCAATCACAGGCTAGCTAACAAAACTTGAGTTTTGATTCGTCATCTATCAGCGCTTGAACCAATCACAACCCGTCTTACAGTACTATGATGCGTTGGTTACTCATAGAAGATGCCCCGCGCATAATGAACGTACGTAGATTAAGTACAATACCGTAATAATAATAAATAATGATAATAATACTGTACAGTAATAATAATAATAATAATGATAATAATAATAACAATAATAATTTTATTAACAACAACAACAATAATAATAATAACAATAATAATAAAAATTTACGTACGCTATTTTACGCCTCTCTCTCTCTCTCTCTCTCTCTCTCTCTATCTCTCTCTCTCTCTCTCTCTCTCTCTCTCTCTCTCTCTCGTACGCTTACAGTATTCGAAATGTGATTTTTGCAACAAAGAATATTATTGGATGCAGTACTGTACTACGTACGTATACATACAAAAGATTCATGGAAAAGAAGCACATCCATTACAGTACACACCATTCTAATATGGTATGACTGCATCTGATTTGCGTTTCATGTTCGATTTAATTTTACTACGTACTGAATTATCGTATGATCACATTCTCTTTTCGTGTTTTATTTCTTTCTGTGCTGAATTATATATCATATGTAATGCAATGAACAATCAGTAAGAGCAGATATTACTAATTACAGTATTAATGGAATTACAGGTAACAAAATATCGTATTTGGTTGTCTTCAGATTTCGCGGTATTTTCGAATTTTCCGGAAAATCCGCGATATGTATATATATATGGGTTATGGGAAAACCCCGCGAAGTGGTGAATCCGCGATTGTCGAACCGCGAAGTAGCGAGGGTTCACTGTATATATATATATATATATATATATATATATATATATATATATATCTGTCTCTTTCTGGCAAATAGGGAAGATTTTGGGAGATAATTTGAAGGGAAAAATGTATGAAACAGGAGAGGAGGCATTTTTCTTCTTATTCCACCAAGATATCGTTAAGTTGGCACTTCCACTTAACAGCTCGTTCTACTATTCAAGAGGTAAGATTCAAGGAAATAATGCTTATGTACTATACCTGCGCATAGGCTGTAATCAATTGAGCAAGAGTATTAACATCTTTTGGGTTTATTTTTCTCAACTCCAACAGAGATGCAGCTGCTGTCGGGGCATCGCCTCCTCGTATGTGGAAATCAGCAGCATGACGCCACAACTCTGCTAATTGAACTGAAGATGTCTGTGAATGGTAGAAATATTTGCATATGAGTAACCTTTCCATCAAAGGACCCTTTCTTTATATTTTTGCAAGTGGAATATCTCATATTGAAGTAGAGTAACATTGTAACTTACGGATACCAATGTAACAATCTTTTCAACTTAGCTATATTACTATGTCACTTTTCTTATGTGAAAATTTCAGGATAAAGTTCTTAAATGGAAAGTTAACAAGAAAATAGCATACAGTAAAGGCTAGAAACTAGGCTATGGGGAATAACTATGGTCAATTTTTCTTAGTGAGGCAGATTTGCACCGACTCGCTGCGGTGCCCTTTTAACTCGGAAAAGTTTCCTGATCGCTGATTGGTTAGAATTATCTTGTCCAACCAATCAGCAATCAGGAAACTTTTCCGAGCTAATAGGGCACTGCTGCGAGTCGGTGCAATTCTGCCTCGCTAAAAAAAATTGACTATAGTAGCTATGGGGTACTGGGAAAATGGAAAAGCTTAGGCTATAACACTGGTCCCTCTTCCCTTAGAAGTTCAGACTCCTCATCATGCATCAGTGTATGAAGTGGCTAAAAACTGGAAGTTTTCCGAATGACAGGTCAACTCTGAATTATTGCTAAACGATTAATTTTGCAAAGGATACGATAAATGGCAAAAATTCAGAATCTGAACATATGAAACTTCCTCAAAGCTTTTCAGTTGTGAAGCAGACACAATAAAAACATGAGCAACAAATCTAATACTAAATATAAATTTTCAATCCTGCAGACAAACCCTTTCCTTTTAATATTTATCAATTTGTAAAAGATATGATAATGAATAAGATACATATAAACTTGTAATTATTTACGAACATTATTTGGCAAATTAAAATACCACCGCAGGAAAACTGTTCCTAGCTGTACGGAAACAAAACTTAAACTTGTATGCAAAACAATATATCGCGCTCTGTTTGGCGCATTAATAGTGAATAAATCATTTCATTTCATGATTATGTAAAAAATTTAATATTCATCACACTTTAGTTATCAGAACAACTTGTTTGAAAAAAAAATATCGTGCTGTGTTTAGCACATTAATAGTGAATAAATAATTCCATTTCATGATTATGCAAGACACTTTAACAATATTCATCACACTTTAGTTATCAGAACAACTTGTTTGAACATAATTCTTTAGGCTTCATAAAATTTGACAATCTGATTATTGTTATTGAATAGTTTAACGAGACCACTAAGTCAAAACACTTGACTCTCATAGGGTTAACTTAAATAAGTCTATTTCAAGGGATTATCATTAATAAAGTTAATTAGATCTCGTCACCAACTTAAATAGAAACATGAGACTTACTTTATTCTTCTTGTGCCATTCAACTGCCTGACGAAGAATATTTGCGGCTCTTTCACGATCACCGGAAGCCAGGTAAAGGGTAACCAAAGCCGACACAATACCCTGCCTATAACGCTCTATCTCCTCGAGGTTCATTAACATTGAACAAGCTCCAATCTTGTCACCCTTGAAATTGAATAAAATAAAAAAGCATTAAATCTCTAAATCACACATGACTTATTGTACAGACTTTCACTGTACTTTTGAACAATCACATTTTAAGAAAATTAATAATTTATCTTGACTCAACTTTTGTGGGCAATAAAAATCTAGAGGAAGAGATGAGCAAAAATATTTACAAAAAAGAAAACAATTCTATTTATATTTTTCACCTATTAATTCTTTTTCATATAAACCCATCATTCATATACAGCCCACATCTGTGATCTAAAAATTTTCCAAAAATTGCATAAAAAATGAAATATATATATACATCAGAGTGGTAGTCAATTTGCACATGTCCCCTAGATACTTGAGTACCCACCAATCACCTACTTCATGTTTCATGCTGCACGAATATTGTGATAAAAAAAGTATTAATGTACCAGAGTGTGGGTGTACCATTGGGATCCCATGGCCAACAGTATAAAAAATTGTTCATGACATGAGAACATATTCACACACAGCTCATAGAAGAAGCATGGTCGTCAAAGATAAGCGAGATCAATACGAAGAGGGGCAAGATTTTCAAAGGGTCTGAGAGACCAGCCATATTATATTTCTCCTAAACGTCTTCTTTCCACTATCTTTCTCTCTCAATAGCCTCCAACCTCACCCCAGAACCAAGCTTAAGATAACCAACCAACATTTTATTAATCTTATTGATTATTCTGTAAATGAAGTCCAAAAAATTCTTTGAATTCTTTAATACCTTAAAGAGGGCTATATCTACGTACATTTTTCATGTGTTGTTCATGCTAATAGAGGGAGCTTATCCTGGTACTTTTGGTATTTTTCAGCCAAATCATAAGTTAAATAATTATATATGTACAGCAAATATATCAATTGCATTCCTCATTATTTAAAAAGTATAAATAAAAAATTTTTGAAACTTCAAATAATAGCAATAGTTACTGTAGATATGCAATAATGTAATTTATTTAGGATAGTTTTATAATGTTTGTGGTAATTTCAAGCCATTAAGTTCAGTAATGCCCTAGGTTCTGGAACCAATTAATGACATACTTTACAGTGCAGTATTACTGTATGAAGAATTTCATATTTTGAGAACTTTTCATTGTCAAAAGATGAAATTTTGAAATAAACAGGTCTTGGACTACTTGAGAGGTGTGTTGAACAAGAGCTGGTGATAAGTAGTGGTTTTTCAAGAGGAGAGATATAAGTATACAAGGGTAAGTGTGGCAAATGGAAGGGTAGGGAATTGATGGATTATGTCTCGATAACAAGAGGGGTGTTTGCAACATTGAAAGATGCGTACGTTTAGGGGTATGGCTAATGGTATGTCTGATAATTTTTCTATATAGACACAAAATTAGTTGTAACAAAAGTGGGGAAATAGAATGGGGGAATGTGAAAGTAAAGGTGGAAGAATTGAAAAAACCAGCGGTAAAACGTAAATATCATAAATGGTTGGAAGTGGCATCTGACAGGATGAAAGGAAGAGAAACCGGTGATCTAGAGGAGTGGAGGTTAATAAAAGAAAATTTTGTTGAGCTTCCAAATGATGCGAGTTGGACATAGCATGAGGAAGGGTAACGAGTGGTGAAATGAATATTACGAAGGTATCATACATTGGTAAAAGATTTACAATCTTCACAATTGGTACAGTAAAATTAAATTTCACTGATGGTCCACTCACACTCCACACACGTGAGATACCACCAACAGGCACTAAACATGCTTGTTAGAAGTGAGACAATGTAAACATGAAATTCTCCTCCCTCTAACTGTAATGATGGACTGAATCCGTGTCCTATCCAAAAGGCTATATCCTCCTGGATTTCAATGGCTCTGTCCTCTGTACAATTCAGCAAGAAAGGGCCAAACCATCTTTAGGGTGGCTGAAGTCATCTAATACTCTCACATATAGCTTCAAATGTAAATAATTTCTCAACCGTGATCATTTATGACATTCACATAACAATTGAATTATAATGAATGTGGAAATATCCAAGGCACTTACATACCAAACTATGAAAAAAATAAGGGAAATATTACTCATAGTTTGGAAAACGACAGCTTATACAGTTAGTAGGCGGAAGTAGGATTGAGAAGTTGAAAAACAGTATAGAGAAATTTAGAGTTGAACTGTGGGAAATGTTTTCCTTAGTTTGAGGGCCTTCTTGCCTGTCACAAGGCTTCATAATCGAAGAAATTCCATATTGAAGCAGAGTGACTTTGCCACAGCATTCTCTCAGTAAGAAGGAAACAGTCATTGAGAGACAACTTGAAATACTTAAAGAAAACCAAGACTTCCGTAGGTAATGCTCATTAATGGCAATTTGCATGGCAATGGGAGAACTCTAAGTGCAGCGTGTTGGAGTCCGCTGATTACTACAGGAACTCCACAAGCCACTAAACACCTTAAAATTTGCAAATACTGTATAGATCCCGGTTCTTTTGGCTCCTGAAATGTAGTTCCTCGGGACTGATCCAAGGACATATATTTAGAAGAGTAAAGTGTTCTGTTATCTCAAAAAAAAAAAAAAGAAGAAGAGCGCTTCTTTGGCATCAGTTTGGACATTGTCATGGATGACGCTGAAGATTCCTTAGGCTTCATTTTTCCTCCACAAAGCAAATGCCTGCTATTATTCAGGAGGCCACAATCTACACTTGGCATATTGAGATGATGGCAAACAATCATGCCAATTAAAAACGGCTATGAAAGAGTGTGGATCAACCGTCAATTTAGGCATCAAGTGGCTGCATTATTCACACTTACCCTGTCATTGATGTAATTCCTGCATCCTCTTCATAAAAAGAAAACAAAAACAATACTTTTGTAATAGATCCCCACTTATATGTCTGCACTACTTGCACCAAACCAAAGACAAAAGTGAAGTCATTGAAAGAAAGTGGTCATTAACTACAGCCTTTCGTAACCTCCCCTGAAGAAATTCCCATATTTAAAAGGCCAAAATGTTTGTATATGCATATGAACAAATATTGTATAGTGTTGGTTACTGGTCTATCTTAAACCATAGCCCATACAACATAAGGCAAAGTTACTAGTGTACATCAATACTGGAAAAAAAAAAAAAAAAAAAAAAAAAAAAACCGTGTACCTGATTCAGAAGAATTTGAGTAGCCATAAGGGAAATATTAACTGCTTCTGAAGGGTGAGCTTTGGCAACTTTTTCCAGTACTTCCTGAGCTTCAGTGGTCTTTCCTTCTCGACCTAGTAAAGCTGCAAGGATCACATCACACTCCAGAGATATCGCTGGGTATTCATTAGCCAGGCGTTTTGCTTCTGTACGGCAAACTTCATCCTGATATTTTGAAAAAAATATTTGAGATACTTATTTAGCACTATAAAAATATGCCATATAAAATAAAGCACTACAATTTTGAAAATTATGGTATGTATACACGTACATACTGATTGTATGTGTATGTTTTCTATGTTGGCCACCCAGCCTGATAAGTACTAAAGCTTCAGACCTTCAACTTAACTGCATCAATAAATTATAGCACTTGTAAACTATTACATGAAATTGAGAATTAAATTAAAAGTCTCTGGGCACTTCCTAGTCTTACCTGATTTGTATGAAAAGCTAGCAAACAGTTATTAAGACCAATTCTGGCTTGCTGATGACTTGTTAACTTGTGCTCTAGTCCGGGAGCCATGGCCGTTTTCATTCGCTTTCTTGAGTCAAAGACATTTCCTGCTCGGTTGATGCTGACCAAATTATTGTTTATGATGGCGAGGAGAGCTGGATCATCGGGTTTAGTTTTAAGTACGTTGTTGTATATATTAAGGGCCTCTCGTTCTCGCCCGAGAACCTGTAAGCAGTGACCTTGTTGCACCCTGGTAAAGAGAATAATAATTAATATACAGACACTAATCTACTTTTTCATACAGCATTTCTCTCTCTGGATGTTTGTTACCTTCGCCAACTTTGTTGCAGTGAAAGTTATGTTTTGATAGCTGTATGTTTGTATGTCTGTGTGTTTGTGATTCGTATAACTCAAAAACTATTCAACCGAATCTCATGAAATTTGGTGGTATGATTGGCAATGATCCAAGGACAATTTGATTAGATTTGGGAGTGATTGGGTCGAAAGTCAAGCCCAAGGTTACAAAAAGGTCATAAACGTCTTTTGGTCATATCGTGGCCAATTTTTATCTGATTTGCTTGAAACTAGTGCCAAAATGTGCATAATTCAATTGCCTATCTTGTGATATATGTGTTTGGGGATCAAATACCCACAATACCATTAGTTTTCTTGGTTACAAAAGTGGCGTTGGCGAAGGTATGCGCTCTACCGAGTGACCATTCTAGTTTCAATTTTCCTAGTCTACTCAGTAGAAACTTGCTGATAAAAGAATTTTTGGAACCTAAAAATACAATGCATTACATTTAACAATAATATACTGTACATACTTACCGTAATTTATTTAAAAATAACTGACATACTGTAGCACCAAACAATAAAAATTTTGACAAATCTCAAACCTTACCTTATGATGGCAACCTCATCATTTACTTCATCTTCAGTAGCACCTTCTTCCTGCATCAGAAAGGTGCGGCACATAGTTTCTGTGGCCTGCAGCTTAGACAGTGCTTCCTCAACTCTTCCTAACGCTAGTAACTGGCAGGATCCGTTGTACATCAATTCGTATGATGCATCATCAACTTCAACATTTTCCTCTTCGTTCTACAGTGGATGAATTAATACAATGTTGAAATACAATATCAGAAGTCATAACTTGAAGAATTTGTGCAAATTAATCAATGTCAGGATTCCATCACTCAAAAGAAGCTTGCTAAGAGCAGCATTGTGAAAAAACTATATTAATTTGAAGTTCAAATATGAAAATATTTAGTAAAAAAAAGTGACAAAATAGTTTTCCTTATTCAATAATTTCTCAACAATGAGAACTAATGATAACCATTCCACAAAAGATAATCCTGGCTCTCTTTCTCCATAGCTTTATTATAAGAATTAGGTAACTACTTACATTTCCTTCAAAAGCACGATTCACAGCAACAGCTGTCATGTTGGTCTGACGCTCCAGATCAAAGTCGTCGCTGGTAGTTCGTATGATATCTCTGTAGATGCCATAGCAGTCATTGTACCTGTAAAATTGGCCTGTGAAACTATACTGTAGAACTGTCTTCTTACATATTGTTAATTACATTTCGTATTCATGATCTTGACATTAATCTCTGGCACCGTTGTTTGTTAGTTCTTTATGCAGGTTGCTGAAGATTTTTCATAATCCTGACTATCCTTTACATTTGGATTTTCCTAGACTGTACCATCCTCTACATAGTACTATAGTCCATTTCTTTTATCGAGGCAGATTTGCACCGACTCGCAGCGGTGCCCTTTTAGCTCGGAAAAGTTTCCTGATCGCTGATTGGTTAGAATTATCTCGTCCAACCAATCAGCGATCAGGAAATTTTTCCGAGCTAAAAGGGCACCGCTGCGAGTCGGTGCATCGCTAAAAGAAATTGACTATAGGTGTGCAGTTAGTTCTTTAGTCTTGCCTTCTCCATCATATGGCTCAACAATTAACCGTTCTACCCCCAATGGACGTACTGGTACGTTTCACAAAACTCATCCCTTAACCCCCATGGACGTACTGGTATGTTGTTGCAAAAAGCTGCTATTTGCTTTTTTTTTTTTTTGGCATATTCTTTATAACTTTATGAGAAACTTCAGGCATTTTCCAAAATAATGAGACCAACCTGACCTCTCTATGACAAAAATTAAGGCTGTTAGCGCAATCTAAATAAGAAAAATATTGCAAAACGTGCTTGAAAAAGAAAAAACCTGGGGGTTAAGGGTTGGAAAGTTCTAAATTGCATTGGGGGTAACAGGGTTAACAGTATTGTAGAAGTGTTATTCCAGCTATGACCAGATTGTGAAATTATCTTCCATCAACTGTGGAACCTAACAAAAGAATGCACTGAACACCATAAGCCAATAGAATTCTTCACTATGTAATTATATATTGTACTTAACCAAATGAGAAAACATGGAGCAAGAGCAAACTTTAGTATCACAGAATAGCTATGCTCAGATGAATAATAATGACACTTTACAGGTTGCCGGTCGGGGGTTCGAGTCCCGCTCACTCGTTAGTGCCATTAGTGTCTGCAACCTTACCATCCTTGTGAGCTAAGGTTGGGGGGTTTGGGGAGCCTATAGGTCTATCTGCTGAGTCATCGGCAGCCACTGCCTGGCCCTCCCTGGTCCTGGCTTGGGTGGAGAGGAGGCTTGGGCGCTGATCATATAATATATGGTCAGTCTCTAGGGCATTGTCCTGATTGCTAGGGCAATGTCACTGTCTCTTGCCTCTGCCATTCATGAGTGACCTTTAAACCTCTAAACTTGCAAGCAGTTTTTTTTTTTTTGCATCATTCCATGAAGCAATAAAGTTGTACCAAATACTAACTTTTATATAAAAAAATATGTTAATTTCAAACCGATTACATTTTGTAATCACTATTCATGAAATAAGACTTGGTCATATGAAAGTTCAGAATCATTAAAGTCTCTCTTGACTTTTATCATTTACGATAATTAGAAAAAAAAATTATGAAAATGTTATTTTCATTAGTAAAATAAATTTTTGAATATACTTACCCGATGATCATGTAGCCGATGATCATGTAGCTGTCAACTCTGTTGCCCGACAGAAATCTACGGTCGGGATACGCCAGCGATCGCTATACAGGTGGGGGTGTACACAACAGCGCCATCTGTGAGCAGGTACTCAAGTACTTCTTGTCAACAAGAACTCAATTTTCTCCTCGGTCCACTGGTTCTCTATGGGGAGGAAGGGCGGGTCCTTAAATTCATGATCATCGGGTAAGTATATTCAAAAATTTATTTTACTAATGAAAATAACATTTTTCAATATTAATCTTACCCGATGATCATGTAGCTGATTCACACCCAGGGTGGTGGGTGGAGACCAGCATACATGTTAACAAAGAAGCTAAGTATCCCGTATCTTATTTTAGCCGTTATTCAAAATAACAAACATAAAATAAATAAGTACCTGGTAAGGAAGTCGACTTGAACCGTTACTCTGCCTTTTTAAGTACGTCTTCCTTACTGAGCCTAGCGATCCTCTTAGGATGCTGAGCGACTCCTAGGTGCTGAAGTATTAAGGGCTGCAACCCATACTAAAGGACCTCATCACAACCTCTAATCTAGGCGCTTCTCAAGAAAGAATTTGACCACCCGCCAAATCAACCAGGATGCGGAAGGCTTCTTAGCCTTCCGGACAACCCAGAAATATTTCAAGAGAAAGATTAAAAAGGTTCTGGAATTAGGGAATTGTAGTGGTGGAGCCCCCACCACTACTGCACTCGTTGCTACGAATGGTCCCAGAGTGTAGCAGTTCTCGTAAAGAGACTGGACATTGTTAAGATAAAAGACGCGAACACTGATTAGCTTTTCCAAAAGGTTGCGTCGAAAATATTTTGCAGAGATCTATTTTATTAAAAGGTCACGGAAGTTGTGATAGCTCTAACTTCGTGTGTCCTTACCTTCAGCCAAGCTTGGTCTTCCTCATTCAGAAGGGAATGAGCTTCTCGTATTAACAGTCTGAAAATAATAGGATAAAGAATTCTCTGACATAGGCAAAGATGAATTCTTAACTGAACACCATAAAGCTTCAGACGGGCCTCATAAAGGTTTTTAAAAAAGAACTTAAGAGCTCTACAGGACATAATACTCTTTCTAGTTCCTTTCCAACCATATCGATAAGTTTGGAATAACGAACGATATTGGTCAAGGCCGAGAAGGCAGCTCGTGTTTGGCTAGAAAACCAAGATGTAGAACATGTAGCCGTTTCGGATGAAAATCCGATGTTCTTGCTGAAGGCATGAATCTCACTGACTCTTTTAGCTGGTAAAGCATATCAGGAAAAGTCTTAAAGGTGAGATCTTTCAGGGAGGCTGATTGAAGTGGTTCGAACCTGTCTAACATAAGGAATCTTAGAACCACGTCTAAATTCCAACCAGGTGTAACCAAACGACGCTCCTTCGTGGTCTCAAAAGACTTAAGGAGGTCCTGTAGATCTTTATTGTTAAAAAGATCTAAGCCTCTGTGTCGGAAGACTGATGCCAACAAGCTTCTGTAACCCTTGAAAGTGGGAGCTGAAAGAGATCGCTCTTTTCTCAGATATAAGAGGAAGTCAGCTATTTGAGTTACAGAGGTACTGGTCGAGGATACGGATACTGACTTGCACCAGTTTAGGAAGATTCCCCACTTCGATTGGTAGACTCTAAGGGTGGATGTTCTCCTTGCTCTAACAATCGCTCTGGTTGCCTCCTTCGAAAAACCTCTAGTTCTCGAGAGTCTTTCGATACTCTGAAGGCAGTGAGACGAAGAGCGTGGAGGCCTTGGAGTACCTTCTTACGCGTGGCAGACGTAGCAGGTCCACCCTTAGGGGAAGAGTTCTGGGAACGTCTACTAGCCATCGAAGCACCTCGGTAAGTTATTCTCTCGCGGGCCAGAGGGAAGCAACTAGTGTCAACTTTGTCCCAACGTGAGAGGCGAACTTCTGCAGTACCTTGTTGACAAACTAGAACGGAGGGAATGCATATAGATCTAGATGAGAGTAATCTAGTAGAAAGGCATCTAAAAGAACTACTGCTGGGTCTGTTGAGAGCCTCTTGGACATCGAGGTTGCGAAGAGATCCATGGTTGGATGGCCCCAAGTGACCCAAAGTCTCTTGCATACATCTCTGTGGAGGGTCCAATATGTTGGAATTATTGTCCCTTCCTACTAAGACAAACTGCTAAGACATTCAAGTTGCCTTGGAAGAAACTTGTTACTAGTGAAAAGTCAAGACCTGTTGAACAGGAGAGGAGGTCACTAGCGAACTCGCACCATGTCAGAGAGTAGGTCCCTCCTTGCTAGGAGATGAACATCAAAGCAGGGAGTTGTCCGTGTTGACCTCCATTACTTTGTCTTGAAGGAGAGACCTGAAGCTTTTCCAGGTCAGACTTACTGCCAGAAGCTTCTTGCAGTTAAAATGCATTGTCCTTTGACGCGAGTTCCATAATCCCGAGCATTCCCTACCGCCTAAGGTCGCACCCCAGCCTACGTCCGATGCGTCTGAGAAGAGAACGTGGTTGGGAGTCTGAACAGTCAGGGGAAGACCCTATAAAAGGTTGATAAAGTCCTTTCCTCAGGTTAGACCAGACTTATCTTCCGGAAACCGGGATCGAGACCGCTTGTAGCGTCTTGTCCTTTTCCAGTGAAGAGCTAGATGAAACCGAAGAGGACGGAGGTGTAGTCTTCCAAGTGACACCAAATGCACCACGGATGACAGTGTCCTAACCAGACTCATCCACAGCCTGACAGGGCCGTATTCCTTCTTCAGCATCTTCTGGATGGATAGCAGGGCTGGGGATTGATCTTCTCGTTCAGCCATGTCCTCATCTGAAACTGATGAGGAAACGGCAACGGAGTGGGCAACGTCTGACTCGCTGAATCCGGTCGCACTGGTGGATGCGTGACGGAGCCGGACACAAGATCATGGTACTGCTGCACAGTCTGTGAACTGACAACCATGGGGAAGCGAGGAAGTACAGCGACAACCCGAAACTGTCTAGACTGTCTGGGTAGTACAGACAACTCCTTATCGGGTTGCTGAGGTTGCCGCACTGCGTCACAACAAGTCACCTCTGCTGGTTGTTGAACGTCTTCCCAGTGACACACTGACTCCGTAAAAAATCCTCTATCAAGGACTAAACTTGGACTGCCTGTCTTGCAACAAAGCCCAAGGTCTATGGGAGCAGGTGTGGCAACAGACGGGGTTAGCGACTGAAGCGGAACCATTTACCCTCCCTGGAAGCATGTTATGCTTAATTAAAAGTCCATAGGAGGCTAAGCAGCTTAAGGCTCCTCTCCAAATGACAGAGTCCTCAAGGGAATATCAGAAGGAGGGAGAACAGCACTTTCTCATCTACAGGAACCTTCTCTCAGTGAGGGTTTCACTGGTGCAAAAGCAGCAGACCAGAAGGCAACGTTATGAAACTGCTTGACAGTCTGTGAACTGTCAAAAACTGAACTGTCAACCACAACAGGAGCGTGAGGACATACAGCACTGGTGTATAAGTAGCAGACCAGAAGGCAACGTCATGTAACTGTATGACAGTTTGTGAGTTGGCAACAACCAAAGTTGTGTGGGGAAGCCTCAACTCCTGACTGACTAGTTTGCTGCTGGCGAGTGGCGGTAACCACAGTGTGTTGCGGAGGCTGACACACCGTGTCAAAACACGGCAGCTTGTGGTAGCTCACGCACGGCAACGGAGTGCTCTGTGTGTGGGAGTCATCATACATCTGGCAGGGTTGACTTGTGCATGGATGGAGGAGCTCTCACAACAAGAGTGTGAGAGCAGGAAGCCATGCCGGGCGCACAACCGTGGGAGGTGTAGGCCCACGGGTGCATCGTCAACCTTCTCCGCAGTCGGAGTGTGGGAGCTGGCAACAACAAAAGCAGAGTGCTGGAGCGTGGGAGGGGCTGCGGTGGGTTGAGGAGCATGCGGTATGGTATGCGGAGCATGCTGTAAGGTATGCGGCTCATGCTGCATGGTATGCGGAGCATGCTGTAAGGTCTGCAGAGCATGCTGCATGGTCTGCAGAGCATGCTGTAAGGTCTGCAGAGCATGCTGCATGGTATGCGGAGCATGCTGTAAGGTATGCAGAGCATGCTGCATGGTATGCGGAGCATGCTGTAAGGTATGCAGAGCATGCTGCATGGGCTGCGGAGAATGCCGCATAGTGCTGGAACCCGGCAGCTCTACAGAACCTTCCCACTGCTGATGCGGTAGCTCACGCATGTTAGCAGATGGTGCAGCAAGAACATGCGTCTGGCAGGGTGGACTGCGCATCGGTGGTGGAGCTCTCACAGGTGGAGGGTGGGAGCAGGCAGCCGCAGTATCTGCTGAGCGCACAACCTCGGCGGGTTGTAGGTTAACAGGTGCATTGTCAACCTTCCAGCATGATACTCCTGCATGAAGGAGCAAGCTGAGACTGTATAGTCTGCAGCATGGACCACTAGGGTCTATGAAAGACAACAACAAACGGAGCTACTGTCCGTTGTGACTGAGGGTCTAAAACCGCTGGTGCGGCAACAGACGGAGTTACTGCCTGTTGCGGTACCACCTTGCCTCTCTGGGAGGTGTGCAGTTGTCGTACTGCAGCAAGTCCGAACTGACCCAGTGGCTACACCTAGGCCGTTGGACTTGCGCGGAAGGGACCGACTTGCACTTAAAAGCTGCAAGATTTGGTCCATGGTTTCTGCGAGAAACCTCTTCCGCAGACGAGGAATAAATGGGCTCTCTCGTCTTTGTGTGGGTGGGGTGATCACGTCGGCAACGTGTGTAGATACACCCGAAACCACAGAGGGAAACGTCTGTTCGTTGATCAAGGCCTGTGGAACCCATAAGTCCTTCGACATTACTTCTCCCCTGGGCTTGGGAGCTTGTAAGAGGTATCGGACTAGGTGAACAACTGGCACGAACAGACGAACCCTCGAACGCAACACTGTAACACTTTGCGCATATCACTTTATCACTTTTGATTTTCTGTTTGCACTTATTTCACTGAACTCGAAACTTTAAGTGGTTTGTACCTGAAACACGCAATCCTATCCTTCATTAAAAGGTAGTAATTGCGAAAACAGTATTACAATGTAACAGAAAAACATAATGAAAGATAAAGAATTCAGTGGCTGGAAAAGAGACTAAACACTAGATCAAATAAACTACGTTTAAAATCTCTCACCGCATAAAGCCTGGGAACAAGAATAAAACTCTAGAAACGTTTTACCTTCTTCCCCTATAGCGACTAGGGAGAAGAGCAAAAAAAACGAGAACAACGTTACCCGCTTGAACGAAACGTTTATCCTCCTCTCTCTCCCTCCGTCTCTATCTCTCTCTCTCTCTCTCTTGACTTAGAACCTGAGAGATGAGCCCAATTATATATATCGTTAAAACATATTATTTGTTAAAGGAAAAAAACTGAAAGGTTTCCCAAATAAAAAGTTCCTTTATTAGAATTAAAACCATTTAAGCTAAGAAAGAATGAACAAAACGCTAGAATCGGTTTACTCTTACTGCAACGTGAAACCGTGAAATACTCTCTCTCTCTATCGTAACGATAGAGCGCAAGTTGAACGTTCTGAACGTCAACAACTGCGGAGACTAAACAAAACGTTAGTTCAACTTTGAAAACAGTACGAGACTATCAAAGAAATTCTTTCAAAAACATTAAAATTAAAATAGCATAAATTCTTAACAGGAAAAACGATATGACGGGCTCAATGTTAATTAACTTCGGTTCCAAGTAAGGACCGCCTACTATTAGGAAAGGTCGCATATAAACAAACATAAAAATTAATTTTTATAAGTTAATCGAAGAGGCCTATAAAAGGCGGAGAGATATAAAATAAATCTATAACTTTGTTAAGCAAAATTACCAAAAACCTAAACACACTTCCGTCTAAGGGAAGGGTGGGTATAAAAAGAGAAAGAGAGTCTATACTCTCTTCGACACCAACACTTCCGTCTAAGGGAAGGGTCGGCCATTTAAAAGTGAAAGAGAGTCCATACTCTCTTCGTCACCATAATTAAATCAAATTAATTCCAAAAGCTTGCTAAGCTAATGATAAAGCTTCCTGAATAGCGAAGGCTAAACTCTAGAGCAAATACATCACCAAATCGTGAACAATAACTCCAGAATCAACAGCGTATCCAAGTAGGTCTAGCCGGTGGCACGACAGAGGAAAAATTGAGTTCTTGTTGACAAGAAGTACTTGAGTACCTGCTCACAGATGGCGCTGTTGTGTACACCCCCACCTGTATAGCGATCGCTGGCGTATCCCGACCGTAGATTTCTGTCGGGCAACAGAGTTGACAGCTACATGATCATCGGCTACATGATCATCGGGTAAGATTAATATTGAAAAATTTACAGTACTGTATTGTATGAAACTTTATAGTGTTCACCTTCTTTAATCAGAAAGTAGGAATTATTGTAGCCTCCTTCTCTTGTGTATCATATTTATACATTAATTTTTGTTATTCTTTATTATCTACTGAACTGCCCTTGGTAAATATTATATCAAAAGGCTGCAGGGCAGCTACATTTAACGGTATTTAAGATTATTCTCCTGTATCTTGAAAAACCTAACATTTCTCAACTATAAACTTACCTATAATTATAAAAAATGTACAAAAGCATACGTTATAAATTTGTGCTCAGTACCAAAAGAGGCTATACTGAATTGTATCACTGAAAGAGTTTCATTAAGACTTTTGCAATATGAACCCTTGGCAAAGTTAAAAAAGAATTACCAAAAATAAACAGAAGTCACCAGTACTACAATGACAAATTTCCCTAACCATAACAACTAAATGTAAAATACTAGCTCAACACTCCATGAGTATATATACAGGTGGCTGGTACCCTTAGCCACTCCCTTCCCAAGCTCTGGGTAGGGTTGCCACCTCACACCAAAAGTCTAATTAGCTACCTTCCAGCTTGGCTGAAAGATATATCTATATATAAATAATGGAAGGTTTGTTAGTCTGGTAAACAATAAACTATCAGAGGTAATGCATACATCAGAGGTAACTATTCAATAACCTATCAGAAATAATGCATACATCAACGGTAACTACTATAATTTCCTCACTTACCTTTCAAGGCGGTAAAGGATTTGAGCCTTTAGTTCCTGCGCCCGTGGGGTGTCTTCAGAGACTTTGCTAATGGTATCAAATGCAGCAGTCACATCATTTAGACGGTATTCGCAATATGCTTTCTCAAAGCTTAATTCTCTGTAATATCAATAATTAAAACTATACAGTACAAGAACAAAAAATCTAACAAACACTATGAAGTGTACAATTCAAACTTTAAAGCCAACCAAATATAGTCTTTTCCAAAATATTTTTATTATCAAATTAAACACATATACCATTGGCATTCCTAAAAATGTAAAGGAAAAAGCTAAGCATAAATTTTGAATTAATTAATTTTTCCTATTTATACGAACCTGAACTCTACTATGCTATGTTTTTAGTGCAAGCGGAGTTAGCTATAAACTTTTACGCGGTGTCAACGAACCTCCGCAATTTAGCGGGAGATAGACTGTCCATCCCGCTCACACACTCAAGTATGACAAATTTGGAATCAATTTATTTTTTCTGGGTATAATAACCTGAGCTCTTTACTATAATATGTTTTCAGTGCAGCTGGAGTTAGCTATAAACTTTCACGAAAGGTGTCAATGAACAATCGCTAGTTAGCGGGGGGATAGACCAGTTACGCCACTCACACACTCGACAATGTATTACGTCACTTTTGATTTTGACAGGACTTTCTAAGGGGACAGGTGATGGAGGGACAAGTGTGAGTAAGAGTTCAGGTTTGTATAGTTAGGATAAATACAAATTACTTTCAAATTTGTCAATTGTCCTTACATGTATATAACCCTTTTACTATGGAGACTCACCCTTAGATGAGTGGAAGTCCTTAACCCAACTGGCTGGGAACTTGACCTGGGTTAAGCTCCGAGCCCCCTGTGGTCGCGGGGGCATAAAAACAATTAGAATAGCGCCAACGTTATCCCTGCGTGTCGTAAGAGGCGACTAAAAGGGACGGGACGAGGGGGCTGGGAACCCCCTCTCCTGTATAAAAAATCCTGTGAGACGTTATCAAAGAGATGGAGCTGGGGGGAGAATGACTGCTCCCCGCACTCTAGTTTTGGGGTGTTTGAATGTGCGTGGATGTAGTACGATAGAGAGTAAAAGATGTGAGATTGGAAGTATGTTTAGAAGTAGAAGGATGGATGTATTGCCCTTGTGTGAGACAAAGATGAAAGGAAAGGGTGAAGTGATGTTTGGTGAAATGTATGGTAGAGTGTCTGGGATTGAAAGGGGAAGAGCGAGAGAGGGTGTGGCTTTATTGCTGAGTGAATGGATGACAGGTAAAGTAGTGGAATGGAAGGAGATATCATCTAGGTTAATGTGGGTAAGGGTTAGGTTGGGTAGGGAATGTTGGGCGTTTGTCAGTGCGTATGGGCCAGGTACAGTAGTGAGAAAAGTGAAGAATAGCGGAATGAGTTCTGGAGTGAATTAACTAGGTGTGTAGAAGGACTGGGTAAAAGGAATTATGTACTGTAGTTGTCATGGGTGACTTAAATGCTAGAGTGGGCGCTGGAGAGGTAGAAGGTGTCATTGGGAAGTATGGCGTACCAGGTGAAAATGAGAGTGGTGAGAGACTGGTAGATATGTGTGTTGAACAAGAGATGGTAATAAGTGCTAGCTTTTTTAAAAAGAAAGATAGAAATAAGTATACATGGGTAAGAGTGGCAAATGGAAGAGTAGTAGAAAGGGCATTAATGGATTATGTGTTGATAACTAAAAGAATGTTTGGAAGATTGAAA
Organism: Palaemon carinicauda; assembly: GCF_036898095.1. Taxonomy (NCBI): domain Eukaryota; kingdom Metazoa; phylum Arthropoda; class Malacostraca; order Decapoda; family Palaemonidae; genus Palaemon; species Palaemon carinicauda. The sequence goes on from NC_090735.1 coordinate 3,333,412, forward strand.
GACGTGCATGTGTTTAGGGGTATGACTAACGGTATGTCTGATCATTTTTTGGTGGAAGGAAAATTAGTTGTAGCAAAAGAGTGGGGGAATAGAGTAGGTGGATGTAAAAGGGAGCTAGTGAGGGTTGAAGAGCTATTAAAACCGGGGGTAAAAAGTAAATATTAGGAAAGGTTGAAAATGGCATATGGCGTGGTGAGAGTAAGAGAAACTGGTAATTTAGAGGAGGAGTGGAAGTTAGCAAAAGAAAATTTTGTTGGGATTGCAAGTGATGTATGTGGCAAGAAGGTTGTTGGAGGCAGCATGAGGAAGGGCAGTGAATTGTGGAATGAAGGAGTGAAGGTAAAAGTGGAAGAGAAAAAGAGGGCTTTTGAAGAATAATAGTATAGAGAAGTATGAAAAATATAGAGAGAAAAAGGTGGAAGTAAAGCGCAAAGTACGTGAGGCAAAGAGGGCAGCTGACCTGAGGTGGGGTCAGGGACTGGGTCAGTCATATGAAGAGAATAAGAAGAAGTTTTGGAAAGAAGTGAAGAGAGTAAGGAAGGCTTGCGCAAGAATTGAAGAGACAGTGAAAGATGGAAATGGAAGGTTGTTAAAAGGAGAGGAGGCAAGGAAAAGGTGGGCGGAATATTTTGAAAGTTTGCTGAATGTTGAGGATAATAGGGAGGCAGATATAATTGCTGTTCCAGGTGTTGAGGTGCCAGTGATGGGAGATGAGAATGAGAGAGAGATTACAATAGAGGAAGTGAGGAGAGCACTAGATGAAACGAGAGTAGGAAAAGCATCTGGTATGGATGGTGTGAAAGCTGAGATGTTAAAGGAAGGGGGTGTGACTGTACTTGAATGGTTGGTGAGATTGTTTAATATGTGTTTTGTGTTGTCAATGGTACCAGTAGATTGGGTTTGTGCGTGTATTGTACCACTATATAAGGGTAAGGGAGATGTGCATGAGTGTTGTAATTCAAGAGGTATTAGTTTGTTGAGTGTAGTTGGAAAAGTGTATGGTAGAGTAATGATTAATAGGATTAAGGATAAAACAGAGAATGCAATCTTGGAAGTACAGGGTGGTTTTAGAAGAGGTAGGGGTTGTATGAATCAGATTTTTACAGTTAGGCAGATATGCGAGAAATATTTAGCAAAAGGTAAGGAGGTGTATGTTGCGTTTATGGATCTGGAGAAAGCATATGATAGAGTTGATAGGGAAGCAATGTGGAATGTGATGAGGTTATATGGAGTTGGTGGAAGGTTGTTGCAAGCAGTGAAAAGTTTCTACAAAGGTAGTAAAGCATGTGTTAGAATAGGAAATGAAGTGAGCGATTGGTTTCCAGTGAGAGTGGGGCTGAGACAGGGATGTGTGATGTCGCCGTGGTTGTTTAACTTGTATGTTGATGGAGTGGTGAGAGAGGTGAATGCTCGAGTGCTTGGACGAGGATTAAAACTGGTAGACGAAAATGATCATGAATGGGAGGTAAATCAGTTGTTGTTTGCGGATGATACTGTACTGGTAGCAGACACAGAAGAGAAGCTTGACCGACTAGTGACAGAATTTGGAAGGGTGTGTGAGAGAAGGAAGTTGAGAGTTAATGTGGGTAAGAGTAAGGTTATGAGATGTACGAGAAGGGAAAGTGGTGCAAGGTTGAATGTCATGTTGAATGGAGAGTTACTTGAGGAGGTGGATCAGTTTAAGTACTTGGGGTCTGTTGTTGCAGCAAATGGTGGAGTGGAAGCAGATGTACGTCAGAGAGTGAATGAAGGATGCAAAGTGTTGGGGGCAGTTAAGGGAGTAGTAAAAAATAGAGGGTTGGGCATGAATGTAAAGAGAGTTCTATATGAGAAAGTGATTGTACCAACTGTGATGTATGGATCGGAGTTGTGGGGAATGAAAGTGATGGAGAGACAGAAATTGAATGTGTTTGAGATGAAGTGTCTAAGGAGTATGGCTGGTGTATCTCGAGTAGATAGGGTTAGGAACGAAGTGGTGAGGGTGAGAACTGGTGTAAGAAATGAGTTAGCGGCTAGAGTGGATATGTGTGTTGAGGTGGTTTGGCCATGTTGAGAGAATGGAAAATGGCTGTCTGCTAAAGAAGGTGATGAATGCAAGAGTTGATGGGAGAAGTACAAGAGGAAGGCCAAGGCTTGGGTGGATGGATGGTGTGAAGAAAGCTCTGGGTGATAGGAGGATAGATGTGAGAGAGGCAAGAGAGCGTGCTAGAAATAGGAATGAATGGCGAGCGATTGTGACGCAGTTCCGGTAGGCCCTGCTGCTTCCTCCGGTGCCTTAGATGACCGCGGAGGTGGCAGCAGTAGGGGATTCAGCATTATGAAGCTTCATCTGTGATGGAATTGTGGGAGGTTGGGCTGTGACACCCTAGCAGTACCAGCTGAACTTGGCTGAGTCCCTGGTTAGGCTGGAGGAACGTAGAGAGTAGTCCCCTTTCTGTTTTGTTTCTTTGTTGATGTCACTACCCCCCAAAATTGGGGGAAGTGCCTTGGTATATGGATGGAAGCTCTGAGCTCGTTAGAGTATAAGAGACATACCCTGACACCTTGTGAACTTTCAAATTAATAAGCAGAAGAGTTGACAGCCTAAGCAAACATTGTGAGTGGTAACTAAGCACTGTGACTTATGCGATCATTCCTCTTCTCTTTTCAAGCATTCATTCGTCATTTTCATCTTATTAATCATTCTAAACCCGTTTCTTATCTCTCATTCCACGTATTCCCATTCCTATTTTTTATTCCTTCTTCTCACATTTCCCAAATTCATTGATTTCGTTAATTTACTTGAATTAGCGTTGATTTGGCGGAGGGAATGTGCAAGAGGAAGGAACTTGGCTACAGCCTCCCGGCCCCTGTCTCATGTCTATGGCTCCCTTTGTCATATTGTTTCGTCCTTCTCTCTCCCTGTTCTCCCCGGTTGTGGAGGGGAGGCCACTCCCTTGGTGCCTCTGTGAACAATGCCCTCACCTTGTTGAGGAGTCTCCTCAACAGACAGAAAGATGGGGGGGGGGAATCCGTAGACGTCCAGGATGTCCCACGAATGTTGCAAGCAGTACACCAGAAGTTTGTGGTTAAGAGACGTTGCGAACAGGTCTATTATTGGTGGTCCCCACAAAGTCAGGATATGTTGGCTATCCGAAGATGTAAAGACCATTCAGAGCCAACTATCTGAGTCTTCCTGCTCAATTTGTCTGCAAGAATGTTCTTTTATCCTGGAATGAACTGGGGGTGGGGGAGATCGAATTGTCTCCATTCACTGCTGTGCAGCATTTCTCCGGCTAGTTGGCAGAGCAGCCTTGAAAAGGTACCTCCTTGTTTATCTAGCTATGACACTACTGTCGTGTTGTTCCTCATCAACACTACAGAGTCATCTGAAAGGAACTGTAGAAAGTGCTAGAGAGCCAGAGAGGCACTGACGATTGGAATCGAACCATAGTCAGGAGGACAAGTGAGGTGAGGTTCCCCTCCTTCTTTTGACGCATCTGTGAAGAGCATCAAATTCGGGGAAGGAGAGAGATCTACTCCCTTGAGGAGGTTGGTATATGCTACCCACCAATGCCTACTGGGAGGATAGCCACTCGTGACACTTATTGCATGGAGAAGCCAGCATGCAGGAGTGTTATCTGCGTACAGGGCAAAGGCGGTGAGGATCCGTCTCCTAAACTGACAAACGTAACACCCATCCTTAATGCCAGGATAAACCAGCATCGTCACGATCCTTAAAAACCAGATACACCTGTCAGAAAGAAAGAGACACTTAGTTTAATGACAGGTAAAATTTTTTTAAGGTTAACGGGAGAGCGAGACAGCACATCTTCATTCTACCGAGCCAAAAACTAAAGAGACATACAGTAATTCATTCTGTGAGTGTGTGAGTGGGGTGGATTGTCTAACGGCCGTAACCTAGCGGAGGGTCGTTAAAACCTCACATATAAGTTTATGACTAATTCTAGCTGCGCTGGAAACACATACCAATAGAGAAGAGCAAATAGCTTGTATTTGTGTCGGAGCTATCCGTATTATTTAACTTACGCTAAGAATTTAGATTTCTTTATAGTGGACAGAGCATCCTGAAACTGATCTTGCTGGATGTGAGCAACAACCTTGCACTGCCATGCCTTTAGTTCATCAGGTCTCTCAGCAATAACTGTAAAGAAAGGAAGCAAGTACAGTAGCTTGACACAATATCCTAACTAGTACGCACAAGTGTATAATTAAATGTAAATAATCAAGAGAAGTAGACAATAACATATACTGAATTAGACGAAAATTTTACAGTATCAAAACTTAATACAGTGGTGTAGAGCTTTCTGTGTTGGAATTGTAAAATCTCTAATATACAAGAATACTGCATTATTTTTATAAAGCAATTGATATAGACTGCTGTACTACAGTTTTTCAAAATTTTCTCATGAGACTAGTTCAAACTTTATTGAAAATTTTGCATTCTGCACATAATCCAGAGTTTTAAGGATTACTATGATGTCATTTCTTTTCTTGGATGCATCTAAAGGCTATCATCCTTGACAATACTGTATTATATACATAGATGAAAATATTAGAAATTTTTTAAAGTAATTTGCATTTTCCTTAATTATACAAACCAGAGTCCTTTAATAGATGTATAACTTCAGCGAAGCTGGACCGGCTGTTAAATAATCTAACAAGGTAGTTACAACTACCAACAGGTGGAGGGGAAGCCCCACCTACCTGTCAATAGGTAGACACTCGCTTTTGACCTTGGTCCTAGATTTGCGGGGTTAGTCTATGAACCAAATTTCGAACGAGCGATATTTCTAATTTGACCTCGCATCAAGAACTGCAGGAGGTGTATAAGCAATATTTTTTATTATAAATGACGTTAATAACCATCTTTGAGTGGGGGGGTACAAAATTCTGATAAAGGGATACCCTATCATTTTCAACAATCTTATAAAAAATTTTGGTGAAAAGATGTTTTGCAATATGTTAAAAAACTTTTGTTCCTACAAGACAAGAATACAAACCCTTGTCCTTTACTTAAGAGAATAGATAACAGCGAAGTTGGAACACGGCATTACTTACATTGCAGCTGTCAGTGAGTGCATACCCGGTACCTTCTCACAACTGGAAATTTTTTGGCAGAATTTACTAATAATTTCTTTTTCTCTTTCCAGTGTGTTTGCTTCCAGTGACTATTTTTTTAGGATGCCGCCCGTTATGCGGAAATATCCGGAAGTGTCGCCAAAGACCTGCGAAACTTTTATGAGTACTGTACTCCAGAGGTAGATCCTCATTGTTTGTGTCCTTGATGACAAGGACGTGCCTGTACCCAATTGTAACCGTGTAATGATTGTCAGGTGTGGCTATCCTCCCAGTGGGAGAGGTACGGCAGGAGGAAGCCAGTCTAGATTTTGGCGGTCTATTGTTTCTTCGCTGCCGGTTGCAGGGCAGAAGACGAAGAAGAGCCACATGTCGATTGCTTAGAGGGACCTTTGCCAATATAGGTTACTGCCTAGTGGATAAGGAGGTCATGACTCACTTTTCTCCATTGCCTGACCATTGCCCTTATCCATGACTCATTTTCCTCCATTTTTTTACCATTGCTTTGACATTTTGCTGTGTTAACACAGATGTCGCATCCAGCGCCAATGAATTCTTAAAGGCTAAGGCTACTTTACGATGTCGCAATCGGTTAGAGAAGTACCCTACCACTGCATCTCTCTGCTTGAGAACCCAGTTAGCCCACTGGTTGGCCAACTGGCTTGCTAGGAAAGTGACTGTCTTTGCTTGCTCAGGAGAGAATGAGAGCAGATCCTCTGAAGGAAGATGAGATATAGCGAAGTGGGCTACTGGCCCTAACCATTGACCAATGGTCTACCAATGATGTAGCCTGAAGGGCAGCCATCAATGCCGACTCCATCACTGTGGATTCAAGAGCTGAAAAGGAAGTTTCCTCGAATTTTACTCTCTCCTCCGATGGCCCCTTTATCAGCTCCTCTATCACAACATTAATTAGCAAGGGGTAGGTGGATAATTTTCCAGGACGCAGAATCTCCTTTGCCTAGAAAGGGCTCGGGGGAAGAATCTTGCCAGATTGGCTAGACCAGAGAATTCCTTGGTCCAGCGATCTGAATATTTACCTTGGTTAGAGCTGCCCTTGCTGACTTTGACCGAGGTAGTTCAAGGTTAGTCCGTGAACCTTGTGGAGTTCCATAGCGCAAATCTATAGAAGTTATACCTCCCACTAAGGCAACTTGAACTTTGCGCTACTACACCCAGACTGTGGAGAAATATGTTATTTTTATTAATAAAATAAATTTTTGAATATACTTACCCGATAATCATGTAGCTGTCAACTCCGTTGCCCGACAGAATTCTATGGAGGGATACGCCAGCTATCACAATACTAGAAGGGGGTGTATTTACCAGCGCCACCTGTGGCCAGGTACTCAAGTACTTCTTGTTGACACCTCCTCAATTATTCCTCGGTCCACTGGTTCTCTATGGGGAGGAAGGGAGGGTCGATTAAATCATGATTATCGGGTAAGTATATTCAAAAATTTATTTTATTAATAAAAATAACATTTTTCAATATTAAACTTACCCGATAATCATGTAGCTGATTCACACCCAGGGGGGTGGGTGAAAACCAGTGTACAAGATTAAAGGATAGCTAAGTATCCCATATTTCATATAATCAGTTATCCACAATAACAATGAAATAATAAGTACCTGGTAAGGAAGTCGACTTGAACCGTTACTCTGCCTTTAATAAGATCGTCTTCCTTACTGAGCGCAGCGTTCCTCTTGGGAGGCTGAATCAACTCAAAGGTGCTAAAGTATACAGGGCTGCAACCCATACTAAAGGACCTCATCACAACCTTTAACCTTGGCGCTTCTCAAGAAAGAATTGACCACCCGCCAAATCAACAAGGATGTGGAAGGCTTCTTAGCCGACCGTACAACCCATAAAAAGTATTCAAGAGAAAGGTTAAAAAGTTATGGGATTATGGGAATGTAGTGGCTGAGCCCTCGCCTACTACTGCATTCGTTGCTACGAATGGACCCAGGGTGTAGCAGTACTCGTAAAGAGACTGGACATCTTTGAGATAGAATGATGCGAACACTGACTTGTTTCTCCAATAGGTTGCATCCATAACACTCTGCAGAGAACGGTTCTGTTTGAAGGCCACTGAAGTAGCCACAGCTCTCACTTCATGTGTCCTTACCTTCAGCAAAGCAAGGTCTTCTTCCTTCAGATGAGAATTTGCTTCTCTAATCAGAAGCCTGATGTAGTAAGAAACTGAGTTCTTAGACATTGGTAGAGAAGGCTTCTTGATAGCACACCATAAGGCTTCTGATTGTCCTCGTAATGGTTTTGACCTTCTTAGATAGTACTTAAGAGCTCTAACTGGGCAAAGTACTCTCTCCAGTTCGTTCCCCACCATGTTGGACAGGCTTGGGATCTCGAACGACTTAGGCCAAGGACGGGAAGGAAGCTCGTTTTTAGCCAAAAAACCGAGCTGCAAGGAACATGTAGCCGTTTCAGATGTGAAACCTATGTTCCTGCTGAAGGCGTGGATCTCACTTACTCTTTTACCTGTTGCTAAGCACACGAGGAAAAGAGTTTTTAATGTGAGGTCCTTAAAAGAGGCTGATTGGAGCGGTTCAAATCCTGATGACATTAGGAACCTTAGGACCACGTCTAGATTCCAGCCTGGAGTGGACAACCGACGTTCCTTTGAGGTCTCAAAAGACCTAAGGAGGTCCTGTAGATCTTTGTTGGAGGAAAGATCCAAGCCTCTGTGGCGGAAAACCGCTGCCAACAAACTTCTGTAACCCTTGATCGTAGGAGCTGATAGGGATCTTACGTTCCTTAGATGTAACAGGAAGTCAGCAATCTGGGTTACATTGGTACTGGTTGAGGAAAACTGCATTGGCCTTGCACCAGCTTCGGAAGACTTCCCATTAAGACTGATAGACTCTGAGAGTGGATGTCGTCCTTGCTCTGGCAATCGCTCTGGCTGCCTCCTTCGAAAAGCCTCTAGCTCTTGAGAGTCTTTCGATAGTCTGAAGGCAGTCAGACGAAGAGCGTGGAGGTTGGGTGTACCTTCTTTACGTGAGGTTGACGCAGAAGGTCCACTCTAGGAGGAAGAGTCCTGGGAACGTCGACCAGCCATTGCAGTACCTCTAAGAACCATTCTCTCGCGGGCCAGAGGGGAGCAACCAACGTCAGCCGTGTCCCTTTGTGAGAGGCGAACTTCTGAAGTACCCTGTTGACAATCTTGAACGGCGGGAATGCATACAGGTTGAGATGGGACCAATCCAGCAGAAAGGCATCCACGCGAACTGCTGCTGGGTCTGGAATCGGAGAACAATACAAGAGGAGCCTCTTGGTCATCGAGGTAGCGAATAGATCTATGGTTGGCTGACCCCACAGGGCCCAAAGTCTGCTGCAAACATTCTTGTGAAGGGTCCACTCTGTGGGGAAGACCTGACCCTTCCGGCTGAGGCGATCTGCCATGACATTCATATCGCCCTGAATGAGCCTCGTTACCAGCGTGAGCTTTCGATCTTTTGACCAAATGAGGAGGTCCCTTGCGATCTCGAACAACTTCCTCGAATGAGTCCCTCCCTGCTTGGAGATGTAAGCCAAGGCTGTGGTGTAGTCGGAGTTCACCTCCACCACCTTGTTAAGCTGGAGGGACTTGAAGTTTATCAAGGCCAAATGAACTGCCAACAACTCCTTGCAATAGATGTGAAGTGTCCTTTGCTCCTGATTCCATGTTCCCGAGCATTCCTGTCCGTCCAGTGTCGCACCCCAGCCCGTGTCCGATGCGTCCGAGAAGAGACGGTGGTCGGAGGTCTGAACAGCCAAAGGTAGACCTTCCTTGAGAAGAATGCTGTTCTTCCACCACGTTAGAGTAGACCTCATCTCTTCGGAAACAGGAACTGAGCCCGTCTCTAGCGTCATGTCCTTTATCCAGTGAGCAGCTAGATGATACTGAAGGGGGCGGAGGTGGAGTCTCCCTAACTCGATGAACAGGGCCAGCGATGAAAGTGTCCCTGTTAGACTCATCCACTGCCTGACTAAGCATCGGTTCCTTCTCAGCATGCTCTGGATGCATTCTAGGGCTTGGAAGATCCTTGGGGCCGACGGACAAGTCCGAAAAGCTCGACTCTGAAGATCCATACCCAAGGAGACAATGGTCTGGGATGGAACGAGCTGAGACTCCTCAAAATTGACCAGGAGGCCCAGTTCCTTGGTCAGATCCATAGTCCATTTGAAAATCTCCAGACAGCGACGACTTGAGGGAGCTCTTAAAAGCCAGTCGTCTGACGGAGCCGGACACAAGATCATGATACTGCTGCACAGTCTGTAAACTGTCAATCATGGGCAAGCGAGGAAGTACAGTGACAACCCGAATCTGTCTAGACTGTCTGGGTCGTACAGACAACTCCTTAACGGGTTGCTGAGGTTGCCGCACTGCGTCACAACAAGTCCCTTCTGTTGGTTGTTGAACGTCTTCCCCGTGACACATTGACTCCGTAAACAAAAAATCATCTAACAAGGACTAAGCTTGGACTGCATGTCATGCAACACAGCTCAAGGTCTATGGGAGCAGGTGTGGTAACAGACGGGATTAGCGGCTGAAGTGTAACCATTACCTTCCCTGTAAGCATGTTATGCTTAAATAAAAGTCCATAAGAGGTTATGCAGCTAAAGGCTCCCTCCAAATGACAGAGTCCTCAAGGGAATATCAGAAGGAGGGAGAAAAGAACTTTCTCATCTACAGGGACCTTATCCTAGAAAAGCTAAGTTCTCTGAGTGAGAGTTCACTGGTGCAAAGCAGCAGACTAGAAGGCAACGTTATGAAACTGCTTGACAGTCTAGTGAGTTGGCAACAACCCAAGATGTGTTGAGAAGCATGCAGTAAGGTATGCAGAGCATGATGTATGCAGAGTATGCTGTATGCAGAGCATGCTGTATGTAGAGCATGTTGTATGCAGAGCATGCTGAATGCAGAGCATGCTGTATGCAGAGCATGTTGTATGCAGAGCATGCTGAATGCAGAGCATGCTGAATGCTGAGCATGTAGTAAGCAGAGCCTGCTGTAAGCAGAGCCTGCTGAAAGGAAAGCAGAGCGTGTGCATGGCGTTTAACATTTCTCAGAAATTCCATGACCAGTGCTAGAGTGCTTTATGCATGCTTGCATGGGGTTTAAACCATGGTATGCTGAACAGCAGAGTCAGAACGAGCTGAAACAACAATAGTGTGGTTTCCTCTTCAAGACTCCGATGAGGGAACACCTGAGGCTCAGTCTGCAAAGGCTGAATAAAAGACAAGCAGAAGGAAGGCGCATGGGTGGAGGAGGCTGACTCCTAGCATGAGTGGTTGAACCCAAGGGTTGCGCTTGCTGAGCGGTTGGCGGAAGCGGAGTAGCAAGTTCCAGTTCCTGTGGTGTGAGCGGAGCGCGATGAGGAAGAGGCTGCGCAGAACAAGGTAAATGTCTCGCAAGCTGAGGCTCCTGAGGCGCAAGGCTAAGGTGTTGTGGTGCTTGCCTTATGGAGGGTTGAGCTCGCTGCAGCAAGAGCTGAGGAAACTGACTCATGGACGGGAGAGGTTGTTGTACCTCAACCGAGTGTTGCATCACTGGTGGAGCAGCAAGTGGAGGCGGAGGAAGAGAGGTATAATCCTCCTGATCCCAATGTAAAGGTTGCCTTAAGAAAGGCGGAGGCTGAACACCACAGGGAACAGCAAACTCAGCACGTGTCTCAACATCGTACGCCTGGCAGGTGGAACTGCTGGCAGGTGGTACTGCGATCAGGCGGAGCGAGTGTAGGTGGAGGGAGTGTAGGCGGAGGCGGAGGAGCAACACTCTCAGCCCGACACTCACGCATCAAGTCCGAAAGCTGTGCTTGCATGGACTGTAGTAGAGTCCACAACATCATACGCCTGGCAGATGGTACTGTGATCAGGCGGAGCGAGTGTAGGAGGAGGGAGTGTAGGCGGAGGCGGAGGAGCAACACTCTCAGCCCGACACTCACTCATCAAGTCCGAAAGCTGTGCTTGCATGGACTGTAGTAGAGTCCACAACATCGTACGCCTGGCAGATGGTACTGTGATCAGGCGGAGCGAGTGTAGGAGGAGGGAGTGTAGGCGGAGGCGGAGGAGCAACACTCTCAGCCCGACACTCACTCATCAAGTCCGAAAGCTGTGCTTGCATGGACTGTAGTAGAGTTCACAACATCGTACGCCTGGCAGATGGTGCTGCGACCAGGCGGAGCAGGTGCAGGCTGGGCGAGCACAGGCGGAGCAGGTGCAGGCTGGGCGAGCACAGGCGGAGCAGGTGCAGGCTGGGCGAGCACAGGCGGAGCAGGTGCAGGCTGGGCGAGCACAGGCGGAGCGAGAACAGGTGGAGGGAGTGTAGGCGGAGGAGGAGGTGCAACACTCTCAGCCCGACACTCACGCATCAAGACCGAAAGTTGTGACTGTATGGATGCATTCGGGTTGTGAACTTTAACTTCGTACGTCTGGCATAGGTCTGGACTTAACGTTTAAGAAGTCTTGAGACCTGAGACCAGCGTTACTCTGCCTTTATTTTCTCCCCTAATCTCTTCTGCAGACGAGCAAAATAAGGGCTCAATCGTCTGCGGGTGGGAGTGACGGTCTCGGTAAGACACGCCCACAACCACCGAGAATACTTCTGTGCGCCGATCAAGGCCTGCTGAACCCTTATGCCCTTCGACATTGCTTCTCCCCTGGGCTTGGGAGCTTGCAAGAGGTCCCGGACTGGGAGGACGACTGGCGCGCACAAAAGTACCCTCACGCACTAATCACTTATCACCTTGATTTCTGTTTGCACTTATTTCACTGAACTCGAAACTTTAAGTGGTTTGTACCTGAAATACGCAATTCTATCCTTTCTCAAAGTTAGTAATTGCGAAAACAGAATTACAATGTAACAGAAAAATCTAATGAAAGATAATTCAGTGGTTGGAAAGAGACTAAACACTAGATCACTCTAGAAACGTTTAGTTTCTTCCCCTAAAGAGACTAGGGAGAAGAGCAAAAAACGATAACGACGTTACTCGTACGCCTGGCAGGCTTGAATGAAACGTTTATCCTCTTTCTCCCTCCGTCTCTATGTCTCTCTCTCTCTCTCTCTCTTGACTTAGAACCTGAGAGAAGAGCCCAATCATATATATCGTTAAAACATATTATTGTTAAAGGAAAAAAAACTGAAAAGTTCCTTTATTAGGATCAAAACCATTAAGTTAAGAAAGAATGAACAAAACGCTAGACACGGTTACTCTTACTGCAACGTGAAACCGTGAACATTCTTTCTCTATCGTAACGATAGAGTGCAAGTTGAACGTTCTGAACGTCAAAAACTGCAGAGACAAAACAAAACGTTAGTTCAACTTTGAAAACAGTACGAGACTATCAAAGAAATTCTTTCAAAAACATTAAAATAGCATAATATGTTAACAGGTAAAACCGAAATGACGGGCTCAAAGTTAATTAACTTCGGTAAAAGACCGCCTACTATTAGGAAGGTCGAATATAAACAAATATAAAAATTAATTTTAATGAGTTTATAATAAAAGGAAGTTAATCGAAGAGGCCTATAAGAGGCGGAGAGATATAAAATAAATCTATAACTTTTGTTAAGCAAAATTAAGAAAGAGAGTCTATACTCTCTTAGACACCAACACTTCCGTCTAAGGGAAGGGTCGGCCATTGAAAGGTGAACGAGAGTTCATACTCTCTCGTCACCAAAATTAATCAAATTAATTCCAAAAGCTAACTAAGCTAATATAGAAGTTTCCAGTAAAGCGACAGCCGAAATCAAAGAGAAATACTTCACCAAAGTCGTGAAAATACTCCAAGAACATAAGCGTATCCCAGAACGTCTTGCCGGAAGCACGACAGAGGAATAATTGAGGAGGTGTCAACAAGAAGTACTTGAGTACCTGGCCACAGGTGGCGCTGGTAAATACACCCCCTTCTAGTATTGTGATAGCTGGCGTATCCCTCCATAGAATTCTGTCGGGCAACGGAGTTGACAGCTACATGATTATCGGGTAAGTTTAATATTGAAAATTTGCAAATCCTACTTTTGGCCTGATAGTAGACACTACTTTATAAGTTGCAAGATTAATGATAGACACTACAGTACTTTATGTTACAAGATTTGTTGCAAGTATAAATTGTTGCTAATCAGCATATAGCCTAGGCCCTAGTATATGTTATAAAGCCAATAGTATAGGCCTAGACTGCAGAGCCATACCATCATTATTATTATTATTCAAGATACTGTACATTGTTATTGTCTTTCTGTAGAATCTAAACATAATAACTATGGATGAATATGTCTGACCTGATTATACTTTTCCGTCCATAAAGTAAAATAATAGAAAGGTAGAATTAATTACGATTTTAATATTGAATATAACCTAGCACCTTGCTTACTTACTTATCTATTATTCCTTCCTCAAGCTGAAGAAACCCCTCGAGAGACTTGACCTATACTGTATAGGCAATATTGACTATAACCTAAGCTATGACTTAAAAGATACTTTATTGCAAGTTTCAAAATCACGATCCTAATTAAAATTTGCTATATACACAAAACAAATTAAGCAAAAATAACTAATAACTTTGAATTCGCATCCCAAATGTATAAATTATTATCATTAGACTATAGGGCTCTGCTTAAAATTTTGTCTATCTGAATGCCCAATTTTCCAGTCTCTTTCTATCCAGGCAGACAGTTCCGACTATTTTCATGGAGTCATGGTGAAAAAGGGATTCGTGCTACAGTAACGTATTTAATTTTTGTTCCAAAATATTATTTATGCATGAAATATTTTTCTAACAATCTAATATTTTACAGTGATAAAATTCTATGTAACAAGTGACCAACATTGCCTAATACATACACATGTTTAGAAAGTGAAATATAAGTTTTAATACTAAGTGGCAACTTAAGAACAACGCTTATAAAATACAAAAAAAAAAAATGTACCAACACCTTTGCTGCATACTGAACAAAGTAGCCGATAACCCACCAGCCAATATCCACTCCACAATCATCAGGCAGTAAGGCGAAGACTAAAATGCAAACGCTTCGCAATAGCAGATGGATTGGAACCAATTGCGCAGTTGATTACAGGCCAGAGAAATGGTGGGAAAGCTACGTATGGCCATCAAATGAGGCGCTGCCTAGCCAAAACAAAGGGCTGGGTAACCCTAAACAGAGCAATGGTAAAAGTGGGAAAGGCTGGGGGTGTACGTATCATAGCGGCCACCTGTATGTATGATGCGCCTACTAAAAATACTGCAGTGTAAGGGGGGTCGCAGGGGGACCGTTAGCCCTCTGATAAGTAGGTAAGAACATGGCTTGTAGGTTAGGTTAAGGGGAGAAGTTTGGGTTACTTGGTGTACATTTTTTATGCACGCAGGAGGAACTGGCCGTTGATATGCAAAGGCTCCAAAACTGGAAATGAGCACCACAAATGGGGATTACCAACCCTGAAGGCCATGACTCGGACCAAGACCTCGAAGAAGCAAACGACAATGCCCTTCTGTGGATTCAACTGGGCTATTTTCCCTATTAGATCCCTAGGGCTTATAGCATCATGATTTTCCGAGGGTTGTAGTTTAGCTAATGATAATGATAATAATAATAACGAGCCTTTGTATATCAGCGGCCAGTTCCTCAGGTTTGGATTAAAAAAGGACACCAAATAACCTAAATTTTTCCCCCTAACCTAACCTACTAGCATTGTCCTTAACCTACTTAGCTAACGGGGGGGGGGGGGGGGGGGGCTAAAGCCCCCCTCCTGCGACCCCCTTCCACTGCCTTATTCTAAGTCGTAATCATATATACACCCCAATAATAATAATAATCATAATAATAATAATAATAAAAGCTTTACGAGCCACCAAACCAGGTTAATATGATACATCTGGAGGTTAAGGTCCACATAACCACACAATGATTACCTTAGTTTCCTACATTTATAATAGTATCACTTTCATAAAGAATAACATCAAAATTCACAAAAGTACATTTTATTAAATGATTCAGATTAGTTCTGGATATTATCGTAGTTTATATATAATCTATTTTGAGTACAGCAATGAGCCTGGGTACACCAAGCTCGTCAAAAGCCATAATTTAGTCATAATTAAATATAAGATGTATTCCATATTCTTACTTTTATTAGCTGTCTTGATGATCTTCTGGTTATTGGAATTTTCGATGAATTTGTTTAATTCTGTATAATATCCCGTTAACCGAGATTCTTTCGTCCCTTCGCCTGACATGATGACATTCGCTGTTGTTTTGCATTGGAGAAGGTGGAATTTAGCCAGGGTTGCCAGATTATTTCGACTGAATTATCGTACATGAGCCTTAAAGTTGTCGTTTTACAACCAAAATTATCGTACACAGTTTCAATATAATTATTAGGGTGTTACATGATTGACTTATTTCAAAAGATTTTAGTATAATTGTTTAATTAAACCCACACACACCTACATTGTTTATACCTTAGGTATGTATCGTACATCGTACCGGACCCAAAATAATCGTACATGTACTATAATTATCGTACGAATGGCAACCCTGAATTTAGCATTCTCCAACTTCAGGTTCAGGTTCAGGTTCTGGGGCGAGGCATAGCCTTTACAACGGCGCCTCTAACGCTTATCTTCTTGTACTGTTTTGTCTTTTCTTCCACATTACGTTCAATACTTCTTTTTTCTTTTCTATATTTGTTTCAATAAATAAAAATAATCCTACTATTTTCTTTGGGTCTTCCTCGTATGGTTGTTGTAGCTCAATTACTTCATTCCTGTCTTTTCTATATTCCTGGCAAAATAACAAAAAATGGATCAAATCTTCCTCCTCATTTTCACAAAAATTACAGTTTACATTCCCTCCATTGTGTCTATTTACAATATTTAGTTTTAACGTATTAGTTCTTGCTCTAAAAAATATCATTGAAGCAAATGTATTGTCATAAATTAACTCTTCTTTAATTTCTTTCTTCCACGTTCTATATATTTCTAGGCTCACTTTACTTTCTATTTCTTCTTTCCACTTTTCAACTTCTCTAAATCAAATAATGTTTATTTGCATACGTCATTCAATAGACAATTAACAGTGTTTTAATTGTTGTCTTTTGCTATAATTCGTCTTATTTATTTTTATTTAACTTCAGTTACTTGTAAATTCCATCTAGCTCTAAGTTAACATGTCTATATAGTCATCTCTCATCTAGTATTCGAACCTTGATGTTTCTCCCTCTGGTTTACTCAAACTTCATTAAATAAAATAATGTTTATTTTCATACATCATTCAATAAACAGTTAACACTGTTTTAATTGTTGTCTTTTACTATAATTCGTCTTATTCATTTTAATTGTACTTCAGTTACTTATGAATTTCATTTAGTTTCAAGTTAACATATCCATATAGGCAACTTTCTTCTGAAACTCGAACCTCTTTCTCCATTAGTTGGTATAGGACTTAGAAAAATATAGGACAAAGAAA
The DNA here is from genome assembly GCF_036898095.1 of Palaemon carinicauda. Lineage (NCBI taxonomy): Eukaryota > Metazoa > Arthropoda > Malacostraca > Decapoda > Palaemonidae > Palaemon > Palaemon carinicauda. Next base: position 3,349,959 of record NC_090735.1, read on the forward strand.
CCAATAAGTATGCAGTCAGAAATGAAGGTGTATTAATTTAAAATGTACAAGGTATAACTACGGGCCAACCAAGGGAAAGGCCCGTGCCAACAACAAGTGTTGGCTTTAATACCCCAACAACAACAACAAGGTATAAAATGAATTCTACAATTTTTACTCAATTGACCCTATGCTGTGAATTTGTTGAATAAAAGTTTATTCGTTGAAATCTGTCAATAACAGTATGTCCTTATGCCATAACAAAGACAGTAAAGGCCAGAAGACATCTTGCTTTAGTCAACCAAATTCTATTCAGCATGGTTTTACTTGCCACACACAAATTATTCTACAAAAAATGTAAAATTGTGTGATACAAACTGGCTCCAATAAAGAGCATTACTTTAAATTCAAAATTATTCATTTGAGGATCGTAAAACAAATAGTTTTAATCCTATTTATTGATAATTATGCTTCGAAAATGTAAAATTAGGTGATACGAACTGGCTCCAATAAAGAACATTACTTAAATTTCAAAATTATTAATTTGAGGATCGTAAAACAAATAGTTTTAATCCTATTTATTGCTCGATTTACATTGAGGGATTGTCTACTACAAGGGTGAAAATGGTGAGAAGCAATACCACCATCTGGTATATTTAATTTTCTTAAGTAGAAACATTTTGTATCTCCAACTTGCATCAACCTGGCAAAGTTGCATCAGGGTTGCCATTCGTACGATAATTATCGTACATGTACATTATTTTAGGTCCAGTATGATGTACGATACATACCTTAGGTATATACAAATGTGTGTGTTTGATTAAACAATTATACTAAAATACCTTGAAATAAGTTATATATGTTACTCCTTAATAATCATGTTGAAGTGTGTACGATAATTTTGGTTAAAAAACGATAATTTTAAGGTTCATGTACGATAAATCAGATGAAATAATCTGGTAACCCTGAGTTGCATCTAGGGATTAGTAAAGTACAACCCTTAAGACCACTTCGTTCCCCAAAGGATTTTCGGTGCTATTATAGTATGCTATCTACCGTCGAATTTCTACTATAGTATGGTATCTACCTCAAAGTATGTTATCTACTGTCAATGTTAATCCTCCTGTTTGATGAGGATTATCAAACAGATTACTTACCACAAGTATGTTATCCTCATTGGACTTTAATGGTAGTTTAATAATATTTATTGGCAGGGCAACATGGGTACATAATTATAAGCAGTTTGTAGGTTAGGTTAAGTTAGGTTAGGTTATGTTAGGTTAGGTTATCAAGTCGGTAGTGATCCTCCTTATTAGGGGCGGATTAGCAAGTAGACCGTATCCTTAGGGACTGATGGTAGGTATCATACTCTAGCAAAATCGGCGGTAGATAGCATACTATAATAGCACCGGATTTTCTTTTCAGTTACTTAACGAATATTTGGGTGATTTTTTTAAAATTACATAATACATAAGTAAAAAGAAATAACTATGAAAATCTATATGCAGGAAATGGAATAAAAATGACCCTAGAATTTTTGGAAAAATTAATATCTTTCAGGGACTTTATTAAGACCACTTCGTTCCCCAAAGCATTTTTTTGTAAGTTACTTAACAAATATTTGAATGATTTTTTTTTTTTTAAATTACATAATACATAAGTAAAAAGAAATAACTATGAAAATCTATATGCAGGAAATGGAATAAAAATGACCCTAGAATTTTTGGAAAAATAAATATCTTTCAGGGACTTTATTAAGACCACTTCGTTCCCCAAAGTATTTTCTTTTCAGTTACTTAACGAATATTTGGGTGATTTTTTAAAAATTACGTAATACATAAGTAAAAAGAAATAACTATGAAAATCTATATGCAGGAAATGGAATAAAAATGACCCTAGAATTTTTGGAAAAATTAATATCTTTCAGGGACTTTATTAAGACCACTTCGTTCCCCAAAGTATTTTCTTTTCAGTTACTTAACGAATATTTGGGTGATTTTTTTTAAAAATTACATAATACATAAGTAAAAAGAAATAACTATGAAAATCTATATACAGGGGATGGAAAAAAAAAATGACCCTAGAATTTTTGGAAAAATTAATATCTTTCAGGGACTTTATTAAGACCACTTCGTTCCCCAAAGGATTTTCTTTTCAGTTACTTAACGAATATTTGGGTGATTTTTTTTTAAATTACATAATACATAAGTAAAAAGAAATAACTATGAAAATCTATATGCAGGAAATGGAATAAAAATGACCATAGAATTTTTGGAAAAATTAATATCTTTCAGGGACTTTATTAAGACCACTTCGTTCCCCAAAGCATTTTTTTGTAAGTTACTTAACAAATATTTGAATGATTTTTTTTTTTTTAAATTACATAATACATAAGTAAAAAGAAATAACTATGAAAATCTATATGCAGGAAATGGAATAAAAATGACCCTAGAATTTTTGGAAAAATAAATATCTTTCAGGGACTTTATTAAGACCACTTCGTTCCCCAAAGTATTTTCTTTTCAGTTACTTAACGAATATTTGGGTGATTTTTTAAAAATTACGTAATACATAAGTAAAAAGAAATAACTATGAAAATCTATATGCAGGAAATGGAATAAAAATGACCCTAGAATTTTTGGAAAAATTAATATCTTTCAGGGACTTTATTAAGACCACTTCGTTCCCCAAAGTATTTTCTTTTCAGTTACTTAACGAATATTTGGGTGATTTTTTTTAAAAATTACATAATACATAAGTAAAAAGAAATAACTATGAAAATCTATATACAGGGGATGGAAAAAAAAAATGACCCTAGAATTTTTGGAAAAATTAATATCTTTCAGGGACTTTATTAAGACCACTTCGTTCCCCAAAGGATTTTCTTTTCAGTTACTTAACGAATATTTGGGTGATTTTTTTTTTAAATTACATAATACATAAGTAAAAAGAAATAACTATGAAAATCTATATGCAGGAAATGGAATAAAAATGACCATAGAATTTTTGGAAAAATTAATATCTTTCAGGGACTTTATTAAGACCACTTCGTTCCCCAAAGTATTTTTTAGTAAGTTACTTAACAAATATTTGAGTGATTTTTTAAAAAAAATTACATAAGTAAAAAGAAATAACTATGAAAATCTATATGCAGGAAATGGAATAAAAATGACCCTAGAATTTTTGGAAAAATAAATATCTTTCAGGGACTTTACTATTATTTTATGTAAATTCATAATTTTACAAACATATTCACATATGGAATATTGATGATCGGATGGATACTCGTAGGGCAGTTAATGATTTTGCTCATAGAATCTTATTAAATTACACTGGAATTTTCTAACGCAAAAATCCCGTGTTTTTCAGCATTTTTACTTTTTATGGCGAAATAGACAATTGGTTAATAAAATTATCAAATACTTTATTGTTGTCGATACATGAAAAACTGTCCTATACAGTGTAAAAGAAGTATATTTTGCCATGGCGAATGTACTGTATACAAAATTCTCTCTCTCTCTCTCTCTCTCTCTCTCTCTC
>NC_090735.1:3358477-3365977 GCF_036898095.1 Palaemon carinicauda
GTATGGATATTCTGTCAGTTTACCTATTGAAACTTTGTGTGCTGTTGTCTGAGTAGTTTTTTATTGTACGTGTTTGAAAGACTAGTTCTGACAAAGTATGGAGTGTACTGAGGAAGCATTTTTTTTTTTACCAGAAATAGATGTTGAAGTATAACTGATTCTTTTAAAATTACTGCTGCTCAAAATCTAATACTGGAATCAATATCAAAAGCCAGATAGTGTGAATAGCCTGGTTCATCCAGTCAACTCACAAATCAGCTAAAAACTGCAGGCAATTTATAAAGTGACTAAGATCATAATATATTTTCTTGCCATATTGACTACTATCGGAAAGATATAAGCAAACAAACATTATACTTGAGGAAAATTTTATTTCTAAAATCTTCGTGACAATGAAATGTGAAAATAATACCTACTTGACAATATGATATGATAATAAAACAATGAAATGATAAAATGTCACAAGAAAATTAGACTAAATCAATTTAGAGTCCGAGGGAAAATTGTAAGTTCCAAGTAAATCATCTTCAGTAACCATTGTCTTCAAAACTTCCTCTGGAAGTTTAGTTGAGCGTAGACCTACTCCGGCCTCAACACCAAAGATTGCTTTGTATGGATATTGTTCGAATCAAGAGTGGTAACAGATGTTCTTTTGAAACTCCACAAACTTTCGAGTCTTATGGGCCACCCACTTAATCATTCATTATTGCCTATGAAATTAACTTGTGTTTTTTTACCACAATTAAGGCCTTCAACTGATCCCGGACACTGAATATGCATTGGTTTACCATGAAACATTAACAAGTCTGGCCAAAGAAGTTTAATTTCCGAAATGTCAAATGTTGTAAATTTACTGTCATTATTGCTTTCAAGAATTTGAGATGGCCCCAACATTAAAAATATGTCCATTTGTTGGAATGCATCTTCGGCGGCCCTTCTGGAAGTTAAGGGACAAAATAAGCAAGACTCTTTTTAGGTGATCTTGATACAACATTATCCAGTTATATTTACCTTTCATACAAGACTGCATGTCAACAAGATCCACCTGATTTGACAAAATTGGTTGTACAGTTTTGAACAGTCCTACAGTATCTCGAGAAACATTTGCATATCTTAATAAAGCAATGACTATTTTATCTCTTCCACCATGTCCCATAGTAATGTGAATACGTTTACTTGTGTCCAACTTATCATCAATTTGCACAAAATAAACAGGTTCTTGACTTTCATCATTTCCTCTTTTCAACGTCAACACACTAAAGAACATCATAATTTCCGAGGATGTAATACTGCCGATTCAATTTATCTTTTTGCAAATGATGCTACTTTAAGCTCCTCTATCAGACTCTAGTATTAAATTTTGAGCAGCAGTCATTTTAAAAGAATCAGAGCTTTACTTCAACATCTATTTCTGGTAAAAAAAAAAATACTTCCTCAGAACACGCCATACTTTGTGTGTAAGTAATATTCTTTCACACACGCACAATAATAAACTACCAAGACAACAGCACACAAAGTTTCAATAGGTAAACTGACATAATATCCATACCGGGGTTCATTTCAGTCAATATGCCAAGAAAATCTATTAGAATTTTAGTCACTTTATAAATTGTCTGCTATTTTTAGCTGATTTGTAAATTGACTGAGTGAACCAGGCAATTCACATATTGCCTGAAAAGTTCAGTCACTTTACAAATTGCCTGAATTTAGATATTGACTGTAACATATATATATATATATATATATATATATATATATATATATATATATATATATATATATATATCATTTTAAAAACATTAACACCATTAAAACAGACATTTCATATATAAACTAAAAAAGCAATTATGTCAGCCTATTCAACATGAAAACTTTTGCTGCAAGTTTGAACTTTTGAAGTTCTACTGATTCTACTGTTGAACAATCTTGCAATCTCGTGTTTTACCAGTGAAAAGGAGTAGTGGAATGTCTGTTCTATCACGGACAGAGGGGAAGTCACAACCATGTTCCCCTCACTCATGGCCTTCACCGATCTTTGCATCCAGTTCAGGCCCTTTGGAGGCTCGGGGTAAACGAACTGCTTGGCGATGCGACCCAAGGTGGTGTTACTGGGCGAAGTCTGGAATAAGAAATGATTTTTGCCAGTCTGAGTTTAAATCCTGGGATGATAATAATAATAATAATAATAATAATAATAATAATAATAACAACAACAATAATAACAATACTACTACTACTACTACTACTACTACTACTACTACTACTACTAATAATAATAATAATAATAATAATAATAATAATAATAAAATAATAATAATAATAATAATAATAATAATAATAATAATAATAATAATAACATCCTAAGTCAAAGGGTATCTGATAAAAAAATAAATTAAGAACTTATTTAATTGGGATAATTACTTTTAACAAGTCTGCTTTTTTCCTTATTTCCTTTCCTCACTGGGCTATTCTTCCCCGTTGGAGCTCTTGGGCTTATAGTATCTTGCTTTTCCAACTAGGGTTGTAGCTTGGCTATTGATAATAATAATGATAATAATAATAATATCTTAAGTCAAAAGTGTATGTTTGTAGCATCATATTTTTCCAACTAGGGTTGTAGCTTGGCTAGTGGTAATAATAATAATAATAATAATAATAATAATAATAATAATACCTTAAGTCAAAGTGTATGTTTGTAGCATCTTGTTTTTCCAACTAGGGTTGTAGCTTGGCTAGTGGTAATAATAATAATAATAATAATAATAATAATAATAATACCTTAAGTCAAAGTGTATGTTTGTAGCATCTTGTTTTTCCAACTAGGGTTGTAGCTTGGCTAGTGATAATAATAATAATAATAATAATAATAATAATAATAATAATAATAATAATAATAATAATAATAATAATAATAATAACAATAATGATAATAATAATAATAATTACTTTTAAAAACTCTGGTTTTTATCAATCTTATCTTAGGTCAAAGTTTATCTAACAAAAGATTAAATTAAGAAGTTATTTAATTGGGATAATTTAAAAAATTCTGCAATTTATTAATCTTATATATTACGTCGAAGTGTATCTGATAAAAAAACAAAATTTAGAACCTATTTTAACAACATAGCTTGTATGAACACATCTCTCACAAAATATTAATATATATATTTTTAATATCTTATTCAGAAACCAAAGGACGTAAGAAAAAAAAAGAAAAAAAAACACGTTATTATTATTATTATTATTATTATTATTATTATTATTATTATTATTATTATTATTATTATTACTAGCCAAGCTACAACCCTAGTTGGAAAAGCAAGATGCTATAAGCCCAAGGGCTCCAACAGGGAAAAATAGCCCAGTGAGGAAAGGAAATAAGGAAATAAATAAATGATGAGAATAAATTAACAATATATCATACTAAAAGCAGTGACAGCGTCAAAAGTACACAAAAAGGACTTATTTCAATAAGATGCCTTGTATACACACATCTCTCACAAAATATTAATATAATTTTCCTTTATTAAAGATTATTAAAAAAAAAAAACCAACGGACGTAAAAAAGCAAGCCAAAAAGAAAAAAAAATACGTATGCAAAATTATAATCTTAACATTTCTACATGCAAACTTGTACAAACATACACAAAATATTAATATAATTTTTCTTCATAAAAAAAAAAAAAAAAAAAAAACGGACGTAAAAAAAGCAAGCCAAAAAGAAAAAAAAAATACGTATGCAAAATTATAATCTTAACATTTCTACATGCAAACATGTACAAACATACACAAAATATTAATCTAATTTTTCTTCATTAAAGATTATTAAAAAACCAACGGATGTAAAAAAAAAAATCAAGCCAAAACACGTACGCAAAATAATAATAATAATAATAATAATAATAATAATAATAATAATAATAATAATAATAATAATAATAATAATAATTGCATTTTAAAAATTTTTCTCAAACAAACATGCACAAACAAACACACAAACACTAACCAAAGCCGCTTTGTGCAACTTGGCATCAACGGGCGTCCAGACAGGAAGGCGAGACTTGGCTAACTCATCGATATTGTTAAACGGGAGATAGACCTTGGGCAGGATGAGCATGGCCTTCAGGTTGGAGCGGTAGACTGTGGCCAGTATCAGGGAGACCAGAAGCCAGAGGCCGCTGAGGACTCGGAAGGCTTCGCCCTTTGGCTGGACTGGTATGGCTGTTTACAGAAGGGCGTGGTATTAAGGAATCCATTGCTACAAAAATGGCTATTTTTCTACGGTTTAAAAAAAAACAAAAAACAAAAAAGAGACCTGTTTACAGAAGAGTGTGGTATTTAGGAATCCGTTGCTACAAAAAATGTTTATTCTTCTACGCTATAGTTGTTTATTAGGGAGTATTTAGGAATCCATTGCTACAAAAAATGTTTATTCTTCTACGCTATAAATGTTTATTAGGGAGTATTTAGGAATCCATTGCTACAAAAAATGTTTATTCTTCTACGCTATAAATGTTTATTAGGGAGTATTTAGGAATCCATTGCTACAAAAAATGTTTATTCTTCTACGCTATAAATGTTTATTAGGGAGTATTTAGGAATCCATTGCTACAAAAAATGTTTATTCTTCTACGCTATAAATGTTTATTAGGGAGTATTTAGGAATCCATTGCTACAAAAAATGTTTATTCTTCTACGCTATTGATGTTTATTAGGGAGTATTTAGGAATCCATTGCTACAAAAAGTGTTATTCTTCTACGCCTCTACGGTATCCATTGTCAAAAATATACCGTAAGAAGCGGTAAAAATCCTGGATTAAATGTTGTCAGGCATTTACCGTTTTAAAAAACGAATATATTGATGTAAAGGAGTGATATTACGGTCACCAACCCGTAAAGGATGATAACAAAGTAAGGTAAAATTACGGCCAGCTTTATTTTACTGAAATACGGCTCACAACCGTACACTTTTAAGGAGAATTTCCGATTAAAATTACGTTTTCTTTAACAGTGAAATGTTAAAAATTTGTATTACAAAAACGGCAAATGTTTGGCAACATTTATTCCAGGATTTTTACCATATTAAAAACGGATGTATTGACGTAAAGAAATTATATTACAGTCCCCAACCAGTAAAAGATAATAACAAAGTAAGGTAAATTTACGGTCGCCTGTATTTTACTGAAATACGGTTTAGAACAGCATATTATTTACGGAGAATTTCCGATAAAATTTAGTTTTTTTTTTTCTAGCAGTATATGCATTCAACCAGATCCCACACGGTGGAAGTGCTTGTGGCTCTAGAATTGGACTGGTTTCTCATTTGAAAATTCACTAAGGTCTTTCAAACATCATTTATTTCATTATTTCCTTTCCTCACTGGGCTATGTTTCCCTATTGGAGCCCTTGGGCTGATAGCATCTTGCTTTTCCAACTAGGATTGTAGCTTGGCTAGTAATAGTAATAATAATAATAATAATAATAATGATAATAATAATAATAATAATAATAAGGCCTAATACTTGATATGGAATGGCAGCTATGACGATGGTGATGTTGATGAGAGAAAATATGTCTATGAGGGGCAATGTAGGAGGATAGAATTTGAGCCTGTGAACATCTAGGGGCATTGTTCGATCCCAGGCTATCGCCCAAATGTTCATACCATTATAAATGGATGCTATTATATTCTGGGGTTAAGTAAAGGGCTTAAACCTAGGAAGCTCACTCAAAATAACTTGTTTAAATACCAGAAAGATTGACTTCTCTTCTGCTACCTCTTTCAAGGGAGAAAAGGTTATATACATACATTATCCCTCTATAATAAAGAGCTAGTGTCTTACTATTATATATATATATATATATATATATATATATATATATATATATATATATATATATATATATATATATATATATATATATATATATATATATATATATATATATATATATATATCGTCATCATCATCATCAGCCGTTACTAGTCCAATGCAGAACAAAGACCTAAGACATGTCCTTCCACTTTCATCTGTTCGTGGTCTTCCTGTGCCAGTCCACGGCCGCAAACTTCCTTGGTTCGTCAATCCATCGTCTTCTCTTATTTCCCCTGCTTCTTTTATAATCTCTAGGAGCTCAAATATATATAAAAAACTGTCACATATCTTTGCTAGTAACAAGTTAGCTTTTGCCATGTGATAAATATCTGTTCCCAAACTCACCTTGTCCTAGAAGAGACGAGATTGTCCAGTTGACAGCTTCATAAAGAGTAGAAGAGACCTGGTCGCCACCCAAGTTTCTTTTGTCGGGTTTCTTATCAGAACTATCGTCACTGGTACAATCACGACTGAAAAAGTCAGACTTAAAGTTATTAAATACAAATGATTTAAAGGTTTAAATGTCGATCATGAATGGCAGAGGTAAGGGATAGTGACATAGCCCTAGCTAGCAAGACAATGCCCTAAAGACTGACCATACCATGTATAAATATGATCAGCGCCCAACCCTCTCTCCACACAAGCTAGGGTCAGGCAATGGCTGCTGATTACTCAGCAGGTAGACCTAAAGAATATTCATGAATGGCAGAAGCAAGGGATAGTGGCATAGCCCTAGCTAGCGAGACATTGCCCTAAAGACTGACCATACCATGTATAAATATGATCAGCGCCCATCCCCCTCTCCACACAAGCTAGGGTCAGGTAATGGCTGCTGATTACTCAGCAGATAAACCTAAAGACCATTCATGAATGGCAGAGGCAAGGGACAGTGGCATAGCCCTAGCTAGCGAGACAATTCCCTAGAAACAGACTTTATATACATATGACCAGCGCCCAAGCCCCTCTGCACACAAGCTAGGGCCAGGCAATGGGGGTTGCTGACTTAGCAGGTAGACCTATATAGCTCACAAGGATGGTGAGGTTAAAAGTCAGACTGATGATTTAAAGGTTTAAAGGCCGATCATGAGAGGTAAAGCTACAATCCTAGTTGAAAAAGCAGGGCTCCAACATGGATGATAGCTCAGTGAGGAAAGGAAATAAGTAAATAAACTACAAGAAAAGTAATGAACAATATAAAGTATTTCAAGAACAGTAAAAACATTATAACAGATAGAATAGTGCCCAAGTGTACCTGCGAGCAAGAGAACTCTAACCTTAGACAGAGGAAGACCATGGTGCAGAGGCTATGGCACTACCAAGACTACAGAACAATGGTTTGATTTTGGAGTACCCTTCTCCTAAAAGAGCTTCTTATCATAGCTAAAGAGTCTCTTCTACCCTTACCAAGAGGAAAGTGGCCACTGAAGCCTATAGGTCAATCTGCTGAGTCATCAGCAGCCATTGTCTAGCCCTCCTTGATCTTAGCTTGGGTGGAGAGGGCCTTGGGCGCTGACCGTATGTAAATATGGTTAGTCTCTAGGACATTGTCCTGCTTGGTAGGGCAGTGTCACTGTCCTTTGCCTCTGCCATTCTTGACTGGCCTTTAAACCTTTAAACTACCTAA
>NC_090735.1:3370977-3373477 GCF_036898095.1 Palaemon carinicauda
GTGTGTCTAATTTAAGTTTGGCTGTCATTTAAACCTTAAAGGAGTGATATTTCGGTCACCAACCCGTCAAAGATAATAACAAAGTAGGGTACAAAATTACGGTCGCCTGTATTTTACTGAAATACGGCTGGGAACAGAAGATTTTTATGGAGAATTTCCGATTATAATTACGTTTTATTTATTTTTCTAATATTGTATGGTTTCATTTTACGCAGGTTTTCTTAGAAGTGATATATATATATATATATATATATATATATGCATATATATACAGTATATATTCAATTTTTTTTTGTAATAAGACTAGAAAATCTGTCCAATTTTCTATTTAATGTATGGAGGAAACCGCAGTTGTAAGAGACGGGTCTTGTAGTTCCTTCAAAAATTTAAAATCATATTTCATATATAAGCTAAATATGGACAGACATTACAGATCGGCTCTTAATTTCTTTTACGGGTTGGTGACCGTAATATCAATCCTTTACGTCAATATATCCGTTTCACGGTAAATGCCTGGCAACAATGATTCCAGGATTTTCTTTACGGCAAATTCTTAACAGTGTGGATTTGGTACTAATTGGCCTTAAAAATTTAAAGGTTGAAAGGCCACTCATGAATGGCAGAGGTAAGGGACAGTGACACTGCCCTATAAAGTAGGACAATGCTCTACAGACTGACTATACATACATATGGTCAGCGCCCAAGACCCCTCTCTACCCAAGCTAGGACCAAGGAGGGCCAGGCAATGGATACTGATGACTCAGCCGATAGAAACATAGGCTCCCCAAAAATGCCCATCAGTAGCTCATAGGGATGGTGAGGTTGCAGCGACTAAAGAAACTAACGAGTTTGAGCGGGACTCGAACCCCTGAAATAACGAGTTTGAGCGGGAATCAAACCCCTGTCTAGCGTTCACCAGTCAGGGGTTCGAGTCCCGCTCAAACTCGTTAGTTTCTTTAGTCGCTGCAACCTCACCATCCCTATGAGCTAACGATGGGCATTTTTGGGGAGGCTATGTTTCTATCGGCTGAGTCATCTGCTGCCATTGTCTGGCCCTCCTTGGTCCTAGCCTTTTATTAGTTAAAAGGCTTTTAGATTATTGCTATTTTAAGACAAAATACTAGGATACTAACCGTCATTACTCCTAAATTGAGACATTTGGAGGCTGTTGCAATTGCCGTTGTCATGTTGAAGACTCCTTGAGCAATACCAATCTGTTGGCAATTAAAAAAAGGTATTATGCAAATAAAAAAAATATTTGATTTTCTTTGTTGCAATAAATAAATATCATCATCATCATCATCATCTCCTCCTACGCCAATTGGCAGTTAAAAAAAAGGTATTATGAAATTAGCAAATTGGCAGTTAAAAAATGGATTGGACAAATTAGCAAATATTTGATTTTCTATGTTGCAATGAATAATTATCATTATCATCTTCATCTCGTTTTACATCAATTGGCAGTTAAAAAAGGTATTATGAAATTAGCAAATATTTTATTTTATATGTTGCATTGAATAATTATCATCATCATCATCATCTCCTCCTACGTCAATTGAGAATTAAAAAAGGGATTATGCAAATTAAAAAATATTTGATTATCTATGTTGCAATGAATAAATATCATTATCATCATCTACGCCAATTGACAATTAAAAAAAGGGATTATGCAAATTAAAAAATATTTGATTATCTATGTTGCAATGAATAATTATCATCAATATCATCATCTCCTCCTACGCCAATTGGATGTTAAAAAATGGATTGGAAAAATTAGCAAATATTTGATTTTCTATGTTGCAATGAATAATTATCATCATTATCATCATCTCCTACGCCAATTGGTAATCAAGAAGGGATTATGCAAATTAAAAATATATTTGATTTTCTATGTTGCAATAATTAAATATCATCATCATCATCATCTCCTCCTACGCCTATTGACAATTAAAAAAAGGGTATTATGCAAATTAGCAAATATTTGATTTTCTATATTGCAATGGATAAATATCATCATCATCATCATCTCTTCCTACGCCTATTGACGCAAAGGGGCCTCGATTAGATTTCTCCACCTATCATTATTCAATTTAACAATATGGTATGCAAAAGAAAAAAAAAATACTCATAGTAAGAAAGCATATATTTTTTTTAATGATCTTGTTTGTCTACCATAAAATCTTGTTGTAATTTTATCCATAAGTAGATATCCTTTTCAAGCAAGTATCAATTTAACAAAATGGTATGGAAAAAAAAATATATTCATAGTAAGAAAGCATTTTTTTTTTTCTTTTTTTGGATAATCTTGTTTGCCCACCATAAAATTATGTGATTTTATCCATACGTATATACCCTCTTGTATTCCATCAAGTATCAATTTAAAAGAATGTTATGCAATATATATATATATATATATATATATATATATATATATATATATATATATATATATATATATATATATATATACAGTTAAAAAAACCCTATTGTATTCCAACAA
>NC_090735.1:3388477-3403477 GCF_036898095.1 Palaemon carinicauda
AATCTTATAAGACTTTCTCAATAACCCAATTTTCTTGTGCAATTGAAGAAGACAGATCTAATGTGTTTCTCAAAAGTAAATTTGCTGTTCAGAATCACACCTAAAATTTTAAAAGTCATACAAAGTTAACAAAAAACATTATGAATGCTGAGATCCAGATGTTGAGGAGCCACTGTCCTCGACCTACTTACAATCATACTTTGAGTTTTGTTTGGATTCAACTTCATACCCCATAATTTGCACCATGCACTAATTTTAGCCAGATCTCTATAAAGGGATTCAGTAACCCCAGATCTACATTCAGGAGATGGAATTGATGCAAAGAGAGTAGCATCATCTGTATATGCAACAAGCATGTTTTCTAGGCCAAACCACATGTCATGTGTATATAGTATGAAAATTAATGGGCCAAGAACACTACCCTGTGGAACACCCGATATCACATTTCTATACTCACTATGGGGCCCATCAGCAAAAACTCTTTGCTATCTATTACTTAGAAATTTAATAATGCTGCTAAGAAACGACCTACGAACTCCCAACTGTTTGAGTATGAAAAACAAGGGCCTCATGATTAACACGGTCAAAGGCAGCACTAAAATCAAGGCCAATCATACGAACTTCCTGATCACAATCAAGAGATTTCTGTACAACATTGGAGATTGTAAGAAGGGTATTATTATTATTATTATTATTATTATTATTATTATTATTATTATTATTATTATTATTATCATTATTATTATTAACTGCTAAGCTACAACCCTAGTTGGAAAAGCAGAATACTACGAGCCCAGGAGCTCCAACAGGGAAAATAGCCCAGTAAAGAAAGGAAACAAGGAAAAAATAAATATTTTAAGAATATCAAAATAAATATCTCCTATGTAAACTATAAAAACTTAAACAAAACATGAGGAAGAGAAATTTGATAGAATAATGTGCCTTTACGAAAACCAAATAATTTCTGAACAGAATTGGAGATTGTAAGAAGGGCATCACACGCTCCAAGGTCTTTACGAAAACCAAATTGCAAGGTAGGGAACAGATGATTGCCTTCTACAAACATATAAGACGTTTTGCCAAAAGACGTTCAAAAACTTTAGATAATATGGGAGTTATGGAAATTGAACTGTAATCAGTTGGACTTGAGCTACCAATAACACATTTACATAGAGGAGTAACATTACCAATTCTCCAACAAGTGATAAAATAACCTCTTCTTCTTCCTCACTTTCTACTACTAATTACTAATTCAGACTCTGGACCGACATCTTCTACTTCTTCTGCTATAGATGAACAGCGAGCAGGTTATTCAAGAACTTCTTAATGCCCTTTCTCATTTCTGTATCTTTTAGCAGTTCTTAACGAGGTAAAAAAAAAATCTCTGAGGGCCAGAGATTTCCTGAGTTACCCCATCCTGTCCCGGCATCCGCAAATTTTCTTTTCGTAGGCATCCCCACCCGTTACCCCTATGTTTCAATCAATGAGGAATTCATCGTTCGATTAACGGAATAAGTTAAGTAATAAAATCAAAAAAATTGAAAAGCTTTTATAAAAATAAAGGAAATTTCTTTCTACACTATCTTTTCTCGTCGATACATATCTGTACTTTTCGGTTATTATTTTTGGTATTATTAACCCTATACGTAAATATTCGTCATTAAGGGGAAGCCATGATATCTCCCGACATCTTGAAGAAAGGTAAACTAAGCCTTAAGAAATTCCCGATGGTCAATCGATACCCAACGAGGTGTAAAGAGTCTATACAAGAAGAGACCAATCAATGCAAATAACTAATTCTTCTCTCTCTCTCTCTCTCTCTCTCTCTCTCTCTCTCTCTCTCTCTCTCTCTATACAGCCTCCATAACGCTTACAACGCTTCCAAAAGGCTAAAATTGACGCCAAATCTTTGCTCAGACGGCATCTCTCTCTCTCTCTCTCTCTCTCTCTCTCTCTCTCTCTCTCTCTCTCCTCTCTCTCTCTCTCTCTCTCTCTCTCTCAGAGCTGGGAGTTTATCTACACTTTTGTAGTCAGATGGGAAATACATAATAGTTTGATATCAAATATAGTATCTCTCTCTCTCTCTCTCTCTCTCTCTCTCTCTCTCTCTCTCTCTCTCAGAGCTAGGAGTTTATCAACAATTTTGTAGTCAGATGGGAAATACATAATAGTTTGATAACAACTATAGTATAGTAGGGTAAGGCAATTTTGGACAGAGGCAATTTTGGACAAGTAAGGCAAATATTGGACAGATACAATATCTCTAAAACTATTTATAATTTTTGAAAACTATAATGCTATTAGAAAATGCCCAACCTTCTACTTTATAAATATTAGTTTGTCTGGTTTATAAAAAGTATTAAGTACCCCTACATAAATTGTGGAATATGTGTATCCAATAATTGCCTCACCTTCATTTTAGGGTTTCTCAGAAATAATACATGAAATTATTTTTTCTAAAAACAAATTAGTGGATGATGCTAAAGGAAGGTTTAAAATAAAAAATGAATGAAAAAATATGGAATATCTAGTGTCCAATTTTGCCTCGCCTTGAAAAATGGTAAGGCAATTTTGGACACTTAATTTAAAAAACATCAATTCATAATGTTAAGTTATTAATTAATAGATTTTGTAAACTATCTATCTATTTATTTATCTATCTATCTATCTATCTATCTATCTATCTATCTATCTATCTATCTATATATATATATATATATATATATATATATATATATATATATATATATATATATATATATATATATATTCTTAATAATTTTAACTAGAAATATAGATAAATGATTGTTCTTTGAAAATATTTTCTATCATTTATTTCAATAGAAAATCATATTGATTTATAAGAAAATAAAAAAGAAAAAGTTTTCTTTTCATAGAAAATGATAATCAAACCTATTACTGATGAGAAAATAGGGACAAGTACAAAATTGGAAATAAAGGTGAACAATTCAATATATACTATAGCCATATACGTGACAATTTAAATGCTTGAATATATAACGGGTCTATTTCATTCAACCGAATGCGCAAAAAACAGCTTCAGTTCTTTTAAATATGGCACTAAACATTCTCTTTGAGGCATGGGTTCCATAAATAAAGGACCATTAATTCCATCGGCAGTTGATCTTACTGGAATTAGTATGGAGCGGCAGGGGTCACTTGCCTTATTTAGATAGGCGCTGCGCATCACTAAGAAACTGGCTATTCTTTGACGAATTTAGCCTATGAATCCTCTATGGATTTAGTCAGTCTATGGAAAGAGAAAATGAAAGAATTGGCCTCAGTCCCGGCCGTAGTCGGTTGCTAAGAAACTCCCGGTTTGTAAATTGGTAATTGAAATGTTAGAACCTTGAATCAAACGTGGAAGTTACAGCTAGTAGAGAATGAATTTATGAAATATAGTTTTAATATCTTGGCCCTAAGGAATAGATGGAGTTAGAAGAGAAGGGGTAGGAATAATGATGATAACACCAAGAGCAGAAAAGGCATTAACCAAATGGAGAGCTGTAGGTAGCAGATTGTTACTTACAAAAATTATTATTATTATTATTATTATTATTATTATTATTATTATTATTATTATTATTATTATTATTATTATTATTATTATTATGAGTTATTAGGGCCTATTGAAACCAGAGATTCAGAAGAAATTACCATAGACTTAGCATGGAATTCTGAATGATTCCAGGTGCGAATCTGAACGACTTCGAAAGAATACCCTGAATCTCCGATTGTCTTCAGAAGAAATAGCCGTAGACTTAGCATAGAGTTCTGAATGAGTCCAGAACGGAATTTTCACGGAGCTGTAAATCAAATCACGTAATTTATTATTATTATTATTATTATTATTATTATTATTATTATTATTATTATTATTATTATTATTATTATTATTATTATTAGGGCCTACTGAAACCAGAGAAAAAAAAAAAGAATTTTTCGAGAGTCCTAAACGGCCTCGAGAGAGAATCTTCGTGCATCTACAAAAGGATTCAGAAGAAATTTCCATAGACATAGCATGGAATTCTGAATGATTCCAGAAATCTCTGAACGATTTCGGAAGAAAATCTTCCTGAATCTCCTCTCCAAATGACTTCAGAAGAAATAGCCGTAGATTTAGCATAGAGTTCTGAATGACTCCAGAACGGAATCTTCCCGGAGCAGTTCTGAACGGCTCCGACCCGGATTCCAAAAGTCTTCTGAAGACCTGATCTCTCTCTCTCTCTCTCTCTCTCTCTCTCTCTCTCTCTCTCTCTCTCTCTCTCTCTCTCTCTCTCTCTCTCTCTCTCTCTCTCTCTTTTTTAAACATACCTTGCAACACCTCACGATCTGTATGTACTGTAGCTATGGAAGTTTACCCAGTGAATATTGGGAGGAGGATTTCACGTTACTCACAGAGCTCGCGTTCTGGCGGAACAAGTAATTGACTGTGAGAAATTTGTTACAGCTACAGGATGAACTGGAGGCTATTCGGAACACCTTCATCTACAGATAGTTTGGATAGGTGCTGGCGAAGTTGGCGAGCTTTGAAGATCATAATGTAAGCGCCTTGAAGGATAATTTGCTTGCGGTTTAGCTACGATGTGTTATAATTGGATTGCATTTTGGTGCAAAGCGGTGAGCGACGTGTTTCTTCAAAATTCGGCATTGAAGATAGAACATATCAGGACGGCATTGGTAAATATATTGTGTTGCTCTTCGTTGACTTTAGTATGATGGCGTATAGTGTATGCCGAAAAAATCAATGGTATCCATGCCTTTACCCATCGCCCTTATAGGTAAAGACATGAAAGCCATCGATTTCTCCGAGGAATCGGACGAACCGAGGACAAACAGCACTGAAATGTCTCTTGAAATCTCGACGGAGACTGGCGAACTAAGCAAAGAAGATCTTGAAAAACTATAAAAGACAGAAGAGAATAGAGAAGGAAAGCCTTTATATGAAGAAGTATAAAAATAGCCTTTAATTATAGAAGTAAGTCACCTAAAAACTGAGGTCAAATAGCCTCTACTATTAGCGCTTAGTCGCCTTAAAACAGAGGTCTCAAAGAGCCTCTGGTGCTAGAAATAAAGCACCCAAAAATAAAGGTAAAAGAGCTTTTAATGTTAGATTTAAGGGGATTAAAATAAAGGTCAAAGAAACTCTAATGCTAGAGTATAGCACCTAAAAATAGAGATAAAAAAACTTCTCATGCTAAAAGTAAGGAGCCTCAAAACAGAGGTCAAAGACCCTCTAATGCTAGAAGTAAGGAGCCTCAAAATAGAGGTCAAAGACCCTCTAATGTTAAAAGTAAGGAGCATCAAAATAGAGGTCAAAGACCCTCTAATGCTAAAAATAAAGAGCCTCAAAATAGAGGTCAAACAGCCTCTAATGCTAAAAGTAAGGAGCCTCAAAATCGAGGTAAAAGACCCTCTAATGCTAAAAGTAAGGAGCCTCAAAATAGATGTCAGAGACCCTCTAATGCTAAAAGTAAGGAGCCTCAAAACAGAGGTCAAAGACCCTCTAATGTTAAAAGTAAGGAGCGTCAAAATAGAGGTCAAAGACCCTCTAATGCTAAACGTAAGGAGCCTCAAAATAGAGGTCAAAGACCCTCTAATGCTAAAAGTAAGGAGCCTCAAAACAGAGGTCAAAGACCCTCTAATGTTAAAAGTAAGGAGCCTCAAAATAGAGGTCAGAGACCCTCTAATGCTAAAAGTAAGGAGCCTCAAAATAGAGGTCAAAGACCCTCTAATGCTAAAAGAAAGGAACCTCAAAATAGAGGTCAGAGACCCTCTAATGCTGAAGGTAAGGAGCCTCAAAATAGAGGTCAAAGACCCTCTAATGCTGAAAGTAAGGAGCCTCAAAACAGAGGTCAGAGACCCTCTAATGCTAAAAGTAAGGAGCCTCAAAATAGAGGTCAAAGACCCTCTAATGCTAAAAGTAAGGAACCTCAAAATAGAGGTCAGACACCCTCTAATGCTGAAAGTAAGGAGCCTCAAAATAGAGGTCAAAGACCCTCTAATGCTGAAAGTAAGGAGCCTCAAAACAGAGGTCAAAGACCCTCTAATGCTAAAAGTAAGGAGCCTCAAAATAGAGGTCAAAGAACCTCTAATGCTGAAAGTAAGGAGCCTCAAAATAGAGGTCAAACCGCCTCTAATACTAAAAGTAAGGAGCCTCAAAACAGAGGTCAAAGACCCTCTAATGCTAAAAGTAAGGAGCCTCAAAATAGAGGTCAAAGACTCTCTAATGCTAAAAGTAAGGAGCCTCAAAATAGAGGTCAAAGACCCTCTAATGCTAAAAGTATGGAGCATCAAAATAGAGGTCAAAGAGCCTCTAATGCTAAACGCAAGGAGCCTCAAAATAGAGGTCAGACAGACTCTAATGGTAAAAGTAAGGACCCTTAAAATAAGCGGTCAAAGAGCCTCTAATACTAAAAGTAAGGAGCCTCAAAATAGAGGTCAAAGAGACTCTAATGCTAAAAGTGAGCAGTCTCAAAATAGAGGTCAAAGAGCCTCTAATGCTAACCAAGGAGCCTCAAAATAGAGGTCAAAGACCCTCAAATGCTAAAAGTAAGGAGCCTCAAAATAGAGGTCAAAGACCCTCAAATACTAAAAGTAAGGAGCCTCAAAATAGAGGTCAAAGACCCTCAAATACTAAAAGTAAGGAGCCTCAAAATAGAGGTCAAAGAAACTCTAAAGCTAAAAGTGAGCAGTCTCAAAATAGAGGTCAAAAACCCTCAAATGCTAAAAGTAAGGAGCCTCAAAATAGAGGTCAGAGACCCTCTAGTGCTAAAATTAAGGAGCCTCAAAATAGAGGTCAGAGACCCTCTAATGCTAAAAGTAAGGAGCCTCAAAACAGAGGTCAAAGACCCTCTAATGTTAAAAGTGAGGAGCATCAAAATAGAGGTCAAAGACCCTCTAATGCTAAAAGTAAGGAGCCTCAAAATAGAGGTCAAACAGCCTCTAATGCTAAAAGTAAGGAGCCTCAAAATCAGGGTCAAAGACCCTCTAATGCTAAAAGTAAGGAGCCTCAAAACAGAGGTCAAAGACCCTCTAATGTTAAAAGTAAGGAGCCTCAAAATAGAGGTCAAAGACCCTCTAATGTTAAAAGTAAGGAGCCTCAAAATAGAGGTCAAAGACCCTCTAATGCTAAAAGTAAGGAGCCTCAAAATAGAGGTCAGAGACCCTCTAATGCTAAAAGTAAGGAGCCTCAAAACAGAGGTCAAAGACCCTTTAATGTTAAAAGTAAGGATCATCAAAATAGAGGTCAAAGACCCTCTAATGTTAAAATCAAGGAGCCTCAAAATAGAGGTCAAACAGCCTCTAATGCTATAAGTAAGGAGCCTGAAAATAGAGGTCAAAGACCCTCTAATGCTAAAAGTAAGGAGCCTCAAAATAGAGGTCAAAGACCCTCTAATGTTAAAAGTAAAGAGCATCAAAATAGAGGTCAAAGACCCTCTAATGCTAAAAGTAAGGAGCCTCAAAATAGAGGTCAAAGACCCTCTAATGCTAAAAGTAAGGAGCCTCAAAATAGTGGTCAGAGACCCTCTAATGCTAAAAGTAAGGAGCCTCAAAACAGAGGTCAAAGACCCTCTAATGTTAAAAGTAAGGAGCATCAAAATAGAAGTCAAAGACCCTCTAATGCTAAAAGTAAGGAGCCTCAAAATAGAGGTCAGAGACCCTCTAATGCTAAAAGTAAGGAGCCTCAAAACAGAGGTCAAAGACTCTCTAATGCTAAAAGTAATGAGCCTTAAAATAGAGGTCAAAGAGCCTCTAATGTTAAAAGTAAGGAGCATCAAAAGCGAGGTCAAAGACCCTCTAATGTTAAAAGTAAGGA
This sequence comes from Palaemon carinicauda, assembly GCF_036898095.1. Taxonomy (NCBI): domain Eukaryota; kingdom Metazoa; phylum Arthropoda; class Malacostraca; order Decapoda; family Palaemonidae; genus Palaemon; species Palaemon carinicauda. The sequence continues at coordinate 3,396,318 of NC_090735.1, forward strand.
GCCTCAAAATAGAGGTCAAAGACCCTCTCATGCTAAACGTAAGGAGCCTCAAAATAGAGGTCAAAGACTCTCTAATGCTAAAAGTAAGGAACCTCAAAATAGAGGTCAAAGACCCTCTCATGCTAAACGTAAGGAGCCTCAAAATAGAGGTCAAAGACCCTCAAATGCTAAAAGTAAGGAGCCTCAAAATAGAGGTCAAAGACCCTCTAATGCTAAAAGTAAGGAGCCTCAAAATAGAGGTCAAAGACCCTCTAATGCTAAAAGTAAGGAGCCTCAAAATAGAGGTCAAAGACACTCTATTGCTGAAAGTGAGCAGTCTCAAAATAGAGGTCAAAGAGCCTCTAATGCTAAAAGTAATGAGCCTTAAAATAGAGGTCAAAGAGCCTCTAATGTTAAAAGTAAGGAGCATCAAAATAGAGGTCAGAGACCCTCTAATGCTAAAAGTAAGGAGCCTCAAAACAAAGGTCAAAGACCCTCTAATGTTAAAAGTAAGGAGCATCAAAATAGAGGTCAAAGACCCTCTAATGCTAAAAGTAAGGAGCCTCAAAATAGAGGTCAAACAGCCTCTAATGCTAAAAGTAAGGAGCATCAAAACAGAGGTCAAAGAGCCTCTAATGCTAAACACAAGGAGCCTCAAAATAGAGGTCAGACAGACTCTACTGGTAAAAGTAAGGACTCTTAAAATAAGCGGTCAAAGAGCCTCTAATACTAAAAGTAAGGAGCCTCAAAATAGAGGTCAAAGAGACTCTAATACTAAAAGTGAGCAGTCTCAAAATAGAGGTCAAAGAGCCTCTAATGCTAACCAAGGAGCCTCAAAATAGAGTTCAAAGACCCTCTAATGCTAACCAAGGAGCCTCAAAATAGAGGTCTAAGACCCTCAAATGCTAAAAGTAAGGAGCCTCAAAATAGAGGTCAAAGAGCCTTTAATGCTCAAAGTAAGGAGTCTCAAAATAGAGGTCAGAGACCCTCTAATGCTAACCAAGGAGCCTCAAAATAGAGGACAAAGACCCTCAAATGCTAAAAGTAAGGAGCCTCAAAATAGAGGTCAAAGACCCTCTAATGCTAAAAGTAAGGAGCCTCAAAACAGAGGTCAAAGACTCTCTAATGCTAAAAGTAAGGAGCCTCAAAATAGAGGTCAAAGACCCTCTCATGCTAAACGTAAGGAGCCTCAAAATAGAGGTCAAAGACTCTCTAATGCTAAAAGTAAGGAGCCTCAAAATAGAGGTCAAAGACCCTCTCATGCTAAACATAAGGAGCCTCAAAATAGAGGTCAAAGACCCTCAAATGCTAAAAGTAAGGAGCCTCAAAATAGAGGTCAAAGACCCTCTAATGCTAAAAGTAAGGAGCCTTAAAATAGAGGTCAAAGACACTGTATTGCTGAAAGTGAGCAGTCTCAAAATAGAGGTCAAAGAGCCTCTAATGCTAAAAGTAATGAGCCTTAAAATAGAGGTCAAAGAGCCTCTAATGTTAAAAGTAAGGAGCATCAAAATAGAGGTCAAAGACCCTCTAATGTTAAAAGTAAGGAGCATCAAAATAGAGGTCAAAGACCCTCTAATGCTAAAAGTAATGAGCCTCAAAATAGAGGTCAAACAGCCTCTAATGCTAAAAGTAAGGAGCCTCAAAATCGAGGTCAAAGACTCTCTAATGCTAAAAGTAAGGAGCCTCAAAATAGAGGTCAGAGACCCTCTTATGCTAAACGTAAGGAGCCTCAAAATAGAGGTCAAAGACTCTCTAATGTTAAAAGTAAGGAGCCTCAAAATAGAGGTCAAAGACCCTCTCATGCTAAACGTAAGGAGCCTCAAAATAGAGGTCAGACACCCTCTAATGCCAAAAGTAAGGAGCCTCAAAACAGAGGTCAAACACCCTTTAATGTTAAAAGTAAGAAGCCTCAAAATAGAGGTCAAAGACCCTCTAATGTTAAAAGTAAGGAGCCTCAAAATAGAGGTCAGAGACCTTCTAATGCTAAAAGTAAGGAACCTCAAAATAGAGGTCAAACAGCCTCTAATGCTAAAAGTAAGGAGCCTCAAAATAGAGGTCAAAGACCCTCTAATGCTAAAAGTAAGGAGCCTCAAAACAGAGGTCAAAGACCCTCTAATGTTAAAAGTAAGGAGCATCAAAATAGAGGTCAAAGACCCTCTAATGCTAAAAGTAAGGAGCCTCAAAATAGAGGTCAAACTGCCTCTAATGCTAAAAGTAAGGAGCCTCAAAATAGTGGTCAGAGACCCTCTAATGCTAAAAGTAAGGAGCCTCAAAACAGAGGTCAAAGACCCTCTAATGTTAAAAGTAAGGAGCCTCAAAATAGAGGTCAAAGACCCTCTAATGCTAAAAGTAAGGAGCCTCAAAATAGAGGTCAGAGACCCTCTAATGCTAAATGTAAGGAGCGTCAAAACAGAGGTCAAAGACTCTCTAATGCTAAAAGTAATGAGCCTTAAAATAGAGGTCAAAGAGCCTCTAATGTTAAAAGTAAGGAGCCTCAAAACAGAGGTCAAAGACCCTCTAATGTTAAAAGTAAGGAGCCTCAAAATAGAGGTCAAAGACCCTCTCATGCTAAACGTAAGGAGCCTCAAAATAGAGGTCAAAGACTCTCTAATGCTAAAAGTAAGGAACCTCAAAATAGAGGTCAAAGACCCTCTAATGCTAAAAGTAAGGAGCCTCAAAATAGAGGTCAAAGAAACTCTATTACTGAAAGTGAGCAGTCTCAAAATAGAGGTCAAAGAGCCTCTAATGCTAAAAGTAATGAGCCTTAAAATAGAGGTCAAAGAGCCTCTAATGTTAAAAGTAAGGAGCATCAAAATAGAGGTCAAAGAGCCTCTAATGCTAAACGTAAGGAGCCTTAAAATGGAGGTCAAAGACCCTCTAATGCTAAAAGTAAGGAGCATCAAAACAGAGGTCAAAGAGCCTCTAATGCTATAGGTAAAGCACTTCAAATTAGAGATCAAAGAACATATAATGCTAAGATTATAGTACCTCAAAATAGAGGTCATAGAGCCCTTAATACTAAAGGTATGGCACCTCAAAATAGAGCTTAAACATCCTCTAATGTTGGAAGTATGGCACCTCAAAATAAAAGGTCAAAGAACCTCTAATGCTAGAGGTAAGGTACCTCAAAATAGAGGCCAAATAGTCCGGCCTATTCTTTGTATATTCACCCTACGCATTCGTTTCCTGTGTGCCAGCACTTTTCTGCGCCTTCACCAGAAACTGTGCTTCAGCAAAAACTGAGCACCAGCAGAAACTGAGCACCAGCAGCATCCTGTGCGCCAATGCTCCAGTACTCTCCTTCGTATTCGCGCGAGAAGCAAAAAGAATGAAAACTTTTTGACAGGTTAAAATTGCCCCGTTCCCCTCCCCGCAAACGCATGACAGCATGCCCGCCGGGCAAAAAGGGAAAAGGCTTCACAGAAGGGTTCAAGATCCCGAAGATTCCATCTTTCAAGGCGGATCAAATGATTCCCCTGAAGAAAGGAAAGATGAATACTGTGAAGAACTGCAGAGTATAATAGGTGAGAACCTAGACAGATATGAAAATTGTGGTTAATGACTTCAATGCTAAAGTTGGAAGGAATAATCAAGGGATAGAAAATGTGATGGGTGTTGAGGTTCTTGGCGAAGTTGCAAATGAAAATGGGGCACATTTCATAAGTTATTGTTCAACAAACAATCTTGTTACTGGAGGTCCTCTTTTCCAGCACAAGGAGATCCACAAATATACAAGGACTTCACCATGTGGCAATTACAAATATCAAATAGATCACATAGCCATTGATAAAGAGAGAAGGAGGACTCTGGGAAATGTAACAAGCTATGGAGGTGCAGTTATTGGTAGTGATCACCAGCTCCCCATTGCCACACAAATATTAAAACTGAAAGAACCCAACAGAAATGTAGATAGAATACCGAAGTTTGATACAACTAAGCTTCTAGAGGATGAGCACAGAAATCTTTGTAACTGAATGCAGGAATCGATTTACAGTCTTAAGAGACTTTAAGAGACGAAGTTTTGGGACATGCAGTTACAAGGAGAAAACCATGGATATTAAATGATACCTGGGGTACTATAAAAAGAAGACAAAGACAAAAATTTATTTCTTAAAATTTTCGAGGAAGTAATGAAAATTACAAGGCAGAGCATGCCAAGTATTTCAGTATTGATAGTGAGGTCAAAAGAAATATCAGGAATGATTGGAGAGAATATTTAGACAGGAAAGCAGATGAGGCTGACAAAGCTATGAATTCAGGGAGTGGTTTTGTTGTAGGAATTGCTCTTGGAATTATTAATGAAATCTCTACGGGAAAAAAGAAGCATATACCCATCAAAAAGAAAGATGGATCTGTTATAACAAAAGAACATGAAGAAAAGTAACGTAGGATTGAACACTTTAGTTAGGTCATGAATAGAAAATACGAAGGGAATAATTTGGTTGATATACCTGAAACTGATGAAGACCTTGATGTGCCCATGAATGAATTAGGTGTGTTTGAAGTCGAAGCTATTCTTAAAAAAAAAAACTCAAAAGATGGAAAGCCCCTGGATACGAAGGAATAACTGCTGAGATGATATTGCCTGAAAATGAAGTGACTCTCAGATTACCTACAAGATTATTTTGTAGAATGTGGCGTGAAGAGGCAAAGCCTTATGTATGGGAGCTAGGAGTGCTGATGAAAATGACAAAAAAAGATCTGACTGATTGCAATCATTACAGAGGCATCACACTTACGTCAGCTGTCATGAAAATATATAGAATACTCATTCTAAAGAGACTAGAGAGAAAGATTGATGAAAAGTTGAAAGATGAACAAGCAGGATTTAGAAAAGGTAGAAGTTGTACTGACCAAATTTTCATTTAAGACATGTGTTACAGCAATATGTAGAATATAGAATTCCACTTTTGATGGTATATGTGGGCTATGAAAAAACTTTTGATTATGTGCTCTGGCAAATTTTGTGGAGAGTCCTGCGAAATTATGGAGTTCCTCTCAAATATGTAAATTTAATTGTCTGTTCATAATCATAGCAAATGCAATATTAATGTTAGTGGCGTCTTATCAAACGAATTTCCAGTGAAAAGTGAAGTACTCTAAGGGAATGTGTTGTTACCTACAGTATGTTATTTATCCTCCTCATAGATTTTGTAATGCATAGATCGGTTGGGGATGGTGGAGAAGGATTGGACTGGATTAGTAACAGAAAATTAGGAGACCTAGAGTATGCTGATGACACTGTCCTAATTAGCAGAACACCACACGGCTTGGAAAGCTTGCTTACCAGAATGCATGAAAAAATCACATGAGGTTGGGCTCGAGATAAATAGAAGAAAGACAGATGATGAGAACGGAATATGCAATGGAAGATGAAATATCTTTGGAAGGATAAAGGATTAATGAGGTAGAATTATATAAATATTTAGGAACTATGATATCTAATATAGGAGCTTTAGAATTTAAGCTTAATAAAAGATTAAAAAAAGCAAATCAGAGGATGGCTAGGTTAAGTCAAATTTGGAAATCAGGTCGCCTAAAATTACATATAATAATCAGACTATATATCAGTTTAGTGAGATCGGTGTTAATGTATGGTCGTGAATCTTGGTATATTAATGAAACTCATTTTGTAAATTTGAGAACAAAGCCCTCAGAAGAATATTGGGTGTTAAATGAAAGGGCAGGATTGGAAATGAAACTAAGAGAGATTACTCGAGCGCCACATATGGATGAGATCATGGTGAGGGGTAGATGGAGATAGTTTGGGGATGTTCTTTGTTCTCCTTAAGAGACATTAGTTCACCAATCTTTAACCTGGCCTCCACAAGGCACTAGAAGAGTTGGAAGACTCAGGACTATAAAGCATGAAGTAGGATATTGTGATTGGAGAAGTAGTGAATCAAAAGCTGAAGATAAAGACGACTAGCGAAATCTAATTGAGGCCCTTTGCGTTAATAGGCGTGGGAGGAGATGATGATGATGATATGTGGGCCGTGGCTTCAAGCTTCTAACTCAAGGCGAGTCACATAGCCTCCTTCTTCATCTAAAAACCCTTTTGTTGCTCTACCAATGCAAAATAATGGATGATCCTTAATATCTTCCAAAATAATTTGAATTTCTTTTTTATTTATTTTATTTTAGGTATAAATAAATCCTTATCATTCACTATCGGGACTATCCTAGCAGTTCGATTATCAATATCTATTACCCTGGTCAATTTAGATTTTTTTGTATTTACGTTAGTGTTTGCAGACATTTTTTCTTAGAGAATTGAGAGATATTTGGTTGCTTTGTATTTCCATGATTTTTCATGTTTCTGTCTCTCTTTCTTTGTGTTTTTCCTTTTATTTTTCTTCATTTCATTTTTTTCCTTAAATCTTCGATTGTATCCCTTTCTTTTGTAGGTAAAAGTATCTCTTTGATGGCTCGTTCCTAGTATGATGTAACAATGATAAGAATAAAATGGATAGGTACAACTTAGGACGAATATTGTTTATGGGATCAGCTTTGCCCCTCCTTGTATCTATCATGCTGTTCACTCTAATGTTGCTCCATTTAGCACCATATCAAAAAGGCAACATGACAGTTATCAACATGGAAATTAGCAGGAACAGTGAAAATATATTCTATTTCAATTCCTGAAATTTTCATTTGGATATGTGAATTAATAGAGGAACAATGTATATAGTATATTTTTTTAGATATTTCTAGCATTTGGGTTGACACCCCTCTCGTGGATGTTATCATGTTTTGGTCAATTTTTTTGAAGGTTTCACCCCCTGAGTGTCAACAGCTTTAAGAGTGTCCCCAGAATTAAATAACTTTTTTAAAATCATATCATAACCATCGAGCTAGAAAGAAACTTTTTTTTAATGTAACTCTCAGGGTGTCACTCACTTTTAGGGTGTCACCTTGGGCAGACACCCCTTTACTGCACCCCTTATGTCTTATTTTGAATTTTTATGATTATCTGTATGCAGATTTATACATAAAAGTATATTTGTACGCTCGAATACAAAGTTTGACTTACATATTCATATAGTAAGGCAAAATTGGACAGTTTTCAAAACCATGGTCAGGCAAAATTGGACAGGCAAACTTCTCACTTTTTTCTTGGCGAGGCAAAATTGGACAATCTTGGATTACGGACACAAAAATTTATGTAAGTCTATAATTTT
>NC_090735.1:3405977-3410977 GCF_036898095.1 Palaemon carinicauda
CCCTGAATTCAAAAGTTATTTTCATGGTAGTTAACCCTGATTTCAAAAGTTATTTTCATGGTAGTTAACCCTGAATTCAAAAGTTATTTTCATGGTAGTTAACCCTGAATTCAAAAGTTATTTTCATGGTAGTTAACCCCTGATTTCAAAAGTTATTTTCATGGTAGTTAACCCTGATTTCAAAAGTTATTTTCATGGTAGTTAACCCTGATTTCAAAAGTTATTTTCATGGTAGTTAACCCTGAATTCAAAAGTTATTTTCATGGTAGTTAACCCTGATTTCAAAAGTTATTTTCATGTTAGTTAACCCTGAATTCAAAAGTTATTTTCATGGTAGTTAACCCTGATTTCAATAGTTATTTTCATGGTAGTTAACCCTGAATTCAAAAGTTATTTTCATGGTAGTTAACCCTGATTTCAAAAGTTATTTTCATGGTAGTTAACCCTGAATTCAAAAGTTATTTTCATGGTAGTTAACCCTGATTTCAAAAGTTATTTTCATGGTAGTTAACCCTGATTTCAAAAGTTATTTTCATGGTAGTTAACCCTGATTTCAAAAGTTATTTTCATGGTAGTTAATCCTGATTTCAAAAGTTATTTTCATGGTAGATAACCCAATTCCCAAAGTTTTTTTTTATTATAGTTAATCCTGAATTCAAAAGGTTTTTTATTGGAGGTAACCCTTAATTCAAAATTATTATTATTGTAATTAACCCTGAATTCGAAAGTTTTTTTTATTGTAGTTATCCCTGAATTCAAAAGGCTTATTTATTGTAGTTAATCCCGAATTCAATGGGTTTTCTAATTGTAGTTAACCCTGAATTCAGAGATTTTTATTGCAGTTAACCATGAATTCAAAAGTATTTTATTGTAGTTAACCCTGAATTCAAAAGGTTTTTTTTTTATTATAGGTAAACCTGAATTCAAAAGTTTTATGTTATTGTAGTTAACCCCAGATTCAAAAGATTTTTCTTACTATTTTCGTTAACACTGAATTCGAACGTTTACTTATTGTAGTTAACCCTGAATTCAAAAGATTTTTTTTATTGCAGCCAACCCTTAATTCAAAAGTATTTTTTTATTGTAACCAACCCTGAATTCAAAAGTTCTTTTTTATTATAGCCAACTCTGAATTAAAAACTACTTTTTTTTATTGTAGCCAACCATAAATTCAAAAGTATTTATTTATTGTAACTAACCCTGAATTCAAAAGTACTTTTTTTTATTGTAGCAAACCCTTAATTCAAAAGTTTTTTTTTATTGTAGCCAACCCTGAATTCAAAAGTACTTTTTTTATTGTAGCCAACCCTGAATTCAAAAGTACTTTTCTATTGTAGCCAACCCTTAATTCAAAAGTATTTTTTTTATTGTAGCCAACCCTGATTTCAAAAGTACTTTTTTTTTGTAGTCAACCCTTAATTCAAAAGTATTTTTTTAAAGTAGCCAACCCTTAATTCAAAAGTATTTTTTATTGTAGCCAACCCTTAATTCAAAAGTACTTTTTATTGTAGCCAACCCTGAATTCAAAAGTACTTTTTTTTATTGTAGCCAACCCTTAATTCAAAAGTATTTTTTTATTGTAGCCAACCTTTAATTTAAAAGTATTTTTTTATAGTAGCCAACCCTTAATTCAAAAGTATTTTTCTTTTATTGTAGCCAACCCTTAATTCAAAAGTACTTTTTTATTGTAGCCAACCCTTAATTCAAAAGTACTTTTTTATTGTAGCCAACCCTTAATTCAAAAGTACTTTTTTTATTGTAGCCAACCCTTAATTCAAAAGTACTTTTTTATTGTAGCCAACCCTTAATTCAAAAGTATTTTTTTATAGTAGCCAACCCTTAATTCAAAAGTACTTTTTTATAGTAGCCAACCCTGAATTCAAAAGTATTTCTTTTATTGTAGCCAACCCTTAATTCAAAAGTACTTTTTTATTGTAGCCAATCCTTAATTCAAAAGTACTTTTTTATTGTAGCCAACCCTTAATCCATAAGTACTTTTTATTGTAGCCAACCCTTAATGCAGAAGTACTTTTTTATTGTAGCCAACCCTTAATTTAAAAGTATTTTTTTTTATAGTAGCCAACCCTTAATTCCAAAGTATTTTTTTTATTGTAGCCAATCCTGATTTCAAAAGTACTTTTTTTATTGTAGCCAACCCTTAATTCAAAAGTACTTTTTTATTGTAGCCAACCCTTAATTCAAAAGTACTTTTTTATTGTAGCCAACCCTTAATTCAAAGGTACTTTTTTTATTGTAGCCAACCCTTAATTCAAAAGTATTTTTTTTATAGTAGCCAACCCTTAATTCAAAAGTATTTTTTTTATTGTAGCCAACCCTGATTTCAAAAGTACTTTTTTTATTGTAGCCAACCCTTAATTCAAAAGTACTTTTTTATTGTAGCCAACCCTTAATTCAAAAGTATTTATTTTATTGTAGCCAACCCTTAATTCAAAAGTATTTTTTTATTTTAGCCAACCCTTAATTCAAAAGTATTTTTTTTATAGTAGCCAACCCTGAATTCAAAAGTATTTTTTTTATTGTAGCAACCCTTAATTCAAAAGTACTTTTTTTATTGTAGCCAACCCTTAATTCAAAAGTATTTTTTTTTTATAGTAGCCAACCCTTAATTCAAAAGTATTTATTTTATTGTAGCCAACCCTTAATTCAAAAGTACACTTTTATTGTAGCCAACTCTTAATTCAAAAGTACTTTTTTATTGTAGCCAACCCTTAATTCAAAAGTATTTTTTTATAGTAGCCAACCCTGAATTGAAAAGTACTTTTTTTATTGTAGCCAACCCTTAATTCAAAAGTACTTTTTTACTGTAGCCAACCTTTAATTCAAAAGTATTTTTTTTATAGTAGCCAACCCTTAATTCAAAAGTATTTTTTTTTAATGTAGCCAACCCTGATTTCAAAAGTACTTTTTTATTGTAGCCAACCCTTAATTCAAAAGTACTTTTTTATTGCAGCCAACCCTTAATTCAAAAGTATTTTTTTATAGTAGCCAACCCTGAATTGAAAAGTATTTTTTTTATTGTAGCCAACCCTTAATTCAAAAGTACTTTTTTATTGTAGCCAACCTTTAATTCAAAAGTATTTTTTTTATAGTAGCCAACCCTTAATTCAAAAGTATTTTTTTTTATTGTAACCAACCCTGATTTCAAAAGTACTTTTTTATTGTAGCCAACCCTTAATTCAAAAGTATTTTTTTATTGTAGCCAACCCTTAATTCAAAAGTATTTTTTTTATAGTAGCCAACCCTTAATTCAAAAGTATTTCTTTTATTGTAGCCAACCCTGAATTCAAAAGTATTTTTTTATTGTAGCCAACCCTTAATTCAAAAGTATTTTTTTTTATTGTAGCCAACCCTTAATTCAAAAGTATTTTTTTTTTATTGTAGCCAACCCTTAATTCAAAAGTATTTTTTTATTGTAGCCAACCCTTAATTCAAAAGTATTTTTTTTATAGTAGCCAACCCTTAATTCAAAAGTATTTCTTTTATTGTAGCCAACCCTGAATTCAAAAGTATTTCTTTTATTGTAGCCAACCCTGAATTCAAAAGTATTTTTTTATTGTAGCCAACCCTTAATTCAAAAGTATTTTTTTTATTGTAGCCAACCCTTAATTCAAAAGTATTTTTTTTTATTGTAGCCAACCCTTAATTCAAAAGTATTTTTTTATTGTAGCCAACCCTTAATTCAAAAGTATTTTTTTTATAGTAGCCAATCCTTAATTCAAAAGTATTTCTTTTATTGTAGCCAACCCTGAATTCAAAAGCAATCATTTTATTGTAGCCAACCCTTAATTCATAAGGATTTTATTTTATTGTAGCCAACCCTGAATTTAATGATTTTTTTTATTGTAGCCAACCCTAAATTCAAAAGGGCTTTTTTTTATTGTAGTCACCCCTGAATTCAAAAGTATTTTTTTTTGTGGCCACCCCTGAATTCAAAAGGAATCATTTTATTGTAGCCAACCCTTAATTCATAAGGATTTTATTTTATTGTAGCCAACCCTGAATTTAAAGATTTTTTTTATTGTAGCCAACCCTATATTCAAAAGGGCTTTTTTTATTGTAGCCAACCCTGAATTCAAAAGTATTTTTTTTATAGTAGCCAACCCTAAATTAAAAGATTTTTTTTATTGTAGCCAACCCTAAATTCAAAAGTATTTCTTTTATTGTAGCCAATCCTTAATTCAAAAGTATTTCTTTATTGTAGCCAACCCTGAATTCAAAGCAATCATTTTATTGAAGCCAACCCTTAATTCATAAGGATTTTATTTTATTGTAGCCAACCCTGAATTTAAAGATTTTTTTTTATTGTAGCCAACCCTAAATTCAAAAGGGCTTTTCTTTTATTGTAGCCAACCCTGAATTCAAAATGATTTTTTTTTATTGTAGCCAACCCTAAATTAAAAGATTCTTTTTATTGTAGCCAACCCTAAATTCAAAAGGATTTTTTTTTTGTGGCCAACCCTGAATTCAAAAGTATTTTTTATTGTAGCCAACCCTGAATTCAAAAACATTTGTTTTTATTGTAGCCAATCCTGAATTCAAAGCAAGTATAGTACAACTTTTCTTTTACTGTCTGTATATTCATCCAATACCTGATTTATTCTAGCAAAATTTTAATGCTTTGACCTAGAAATTTCTTTTACACTTGAGACACTATTCTATTTTATTTCTCTTCCTCTTGATTTTTCAAAGTGTTTTATAGTTTATATTGGAATGATTTATTTTGATGTTACCGTTTTCAGTAAATATTAATTCAATTGTTATTTAATTTTCTGTCATTTGTTTATTTCCCTATTTCCTTTCCTCGCTTGACTATTTTCCCTATTTAAGCTCTTGGGCTTATAGTATCTTGCTTTTCCAACTAGGGTTGTTGCTTCGTAAATAATAATAACAATGATAATAATTTAAAAAAAAAATGATATTAATGGTAATAATAATAATAATAATAATAATAATAATAAAAATAATCATAATAATAATAA
>NC_090735.1:3425977-3460977 GCF_036898095.1 Palaemon carinicauda
ATGTTTTTCTTGAATTTTCACAATAGATTCTCGAGGATAGGCCTACATAATTAGGTGTCCTAATAATTGCCTTCCTGTTTTTCTAGAATTTTCACAATAGATACTAGAGGATAGGCCTAAATATTTAGATGTCCTAATAATTGCCTTCCTTTTTTTATTGAATTTTCACAATAGATTCTCGAGGATAAGCCTACATACTTAGGTGTCCAAATAATTTCCTTCGTGTTTTGTTGAATTTTCACAATAGATACTAGAGATTGGGCCTAAATATTTAGATGTCCTAATAATTGCCTTCCTGTATTTCTTGAATTTTCTCAATAGATTCTCGAGGATAGGCCTACATATTTAGGTGTCCTAATAATTGCCTTCCTGCTTTTCTTGAATTTTCTCAATAGATTCTCGAGGATAGGCCTACATATTTAGGTGTCCTAATAATTGCCTTCCTGCTTTTCTTGAATTTTCTCAATAGATTCTCGAGGATAGGCCTACATATTTAGGTGTCCTAATAATTGCCTTCCTGCTTTTCTTGAATTTTCACAATAGATACTAGAGGATAGGCCTACATATTTAGGTGTCCTAATAATTGCCTTCCTGCTTTTCTTGAATTTTCACAATAGATACTAGAGGATAGGCCTACATATTTAGGTGTCCTAATAAATTCCTTCGTTCAGGTTCAGGTTCCGGGGCGAGGCACAGTCTTTACAACGGCTCCTCCAAAGTTTATCTTCTTGTACTATTTTGTCTTTTCTTCCACATCAGGTTTAATACTTCTTTTTTCTTTTCTATATTTGTTTCACTAAATAAAAATAATCCTACTATCTTCTTTAAGTCTTCGGCGTATGGTTGTTGTAGCTCAATTACTTCATTCCTTTCTTTTCTATATTCCAGGCAAGACAACAAAAAATGTATCAAATCTTCCTCCTCATTTTCGTGTTTATCTCTTCCTACAGTTATAAATTCCTTGTGCCCAAGGACAAGGCCGCTGGAGCTCTTCTGCCAAACGGCACGTGGACAGGAGCTATGCAATTGCTTCAGGAAAAGGTAAATTTCTCCCTATAAATTCATCTACTCTCTCTCTCTCTCTCTCTCTCTCTCTCTCTCTCTCTCTCTCTCTCTCTCTCTCTCTCTCTCTCTCTCTCTCTCTCTCTCTCAAAATTAAACTACATAAATATAGTTCATTGACCTTTCGAGATTATTTAAATTAATCTCTCAAGTTTAAACTGCGCTGTTATAGTTCAATGACCCTTCAAGATTATCTAAATTCTCTCTCTCTCTCTCTCTCTCTCTCTCTCTCTCTCTCTCTCTCTCTCTCTCTCTCTCTTGGTTTAAAATACTCTTGTTCACTATTTCTGAATTCAGTGTCCATTATTAAATAGTAATGACTTCACAAAGTTCCAGTTGATAAAGTTATTTTTCCTTTGCCTACACATACACCGAATATTCTGCCCTATTCTTTACACATTCTCCTCTGTCCTCACACACCTGACAACACTGAGATTACCAAACAATTCTTCGCTCAAGGGGTTAATTACTGCAACGTAAACGTTCAGTAGCTACTTTCCTCTTGGTAAGGGTAGAAGAGACTCATTAGCTATGGTCAGCAGCTCTTCTAGGAGAAGAACACTCCAACACCAAACCATTGTTCTCTAGTCTTGGGTAATGACATAGCCTCTGTATCATGGTCTTCCACTGTCTTGGGGTGGAGTTCTCTTGCTTGAGAGTACTCCCGAGCACATTATACGATCTTATTTCTCTTCCTCTTTTTTTTTTTTTTGTGATGTTTTTATAGTTTACATATGAAATGCTTATTTCAATGGTGTTACTGTTCTCAAAATATTTTATTTTAATTCTTTATTACTTCTCCTGTAGTTTATTTATTTCCCTTCCCAACGGGGCTATTTTCCTTGTTGAAGCTCTTGGGCTTATAGCATCCTGATTTTCCAACTAGGGCTGTAGCTTGGTTAATAATAATAATAATAATAATAATAATAATAATAATAATAATAACAAAATAATAATAACAAAAACAAATCTAGGCCTCACACAAAAGAAAACGGCGTTTCAAATATGGTCGCATCATGCTATAGGCCTATCATAATTTACCCGGCTTAGTGCCTGAATCTTAAGGTCAACCTTTTTCATTTCCTTATAACGCAGAAAATCGACTTCATGGGAATGGGCATGGGAGTCAATGCAGACAGGGCTTTAGCTGCAGACGTCTCAGAATATCTGTTCATGGACGAGTGGACGGCCGCCTACAAACGACCAGAGCTGGAGTCGGACATAGCTGGATTTGTGAAGCCCTACAAGGCAGAGGTGAGAGATTATAGAGTTTATTATGAGTCGCACTCATAATAATAATAATAATAATAATAATAATAATAATAATAATAATAATAATAATAATAATAAAATAGCATGCAAAAGAAGAGGTCACACTTTACGTTCAGCCGCGAAGTGAAGAGCTTGTAGAAGTTTACAGTGAACTTAGTGAAGCCGATCAACTGGCTCTTCGGAGGGCCAGTGGGAGAGGCCTTCATCTTCTTGTTCTTGGCAATAAACTTCACCCTCTCTATCCCTACTGACACCATGCACTGCTGCAAACACTTTCCTACAAACTTTGCAGGCTACACCACAATGCATCACACTGAACACTGTTTTCACTGAGCGTTGGCTTTTCTCCTCTGTATACTTTTCTTAAAAGACTCCTCACTAATACAGCCACAAATATATGCATTTTGCTTATTAAGATCACCAAGGGCCCGATATGCATCAAGAATATATTCTATTTATCAATAGTTACGTTAAAATAGCCATACTTATACTGGGGCTCAATTTTCTTCAAGACCTGCATTTTAAATTTGTAATCATAATTTACATAACCATAAATTTGTATTTTTCTTTGCCATCAATATTACGTTTACTTTCTGGGCACGGTTTGGGGTCTCATTAGCCTTAACTCTATCACTATTATTATGATCATATTATTGCTAGCTAAGTTACAACTCTAGTTGGAAAAAACATAATAATATAAGCCCAAGGGCTCCAACAGGGAAAATAGGCCAAATGCAGAGAGGAAACAGAATAGAGTGTCTGACTGTCTCTTCAATCAAGAGGCCATGGCACTTCCCAAGACTGGAAAATGTGTAAAGAATAGGCCAAACTGTTTGGTGTATGTGTAGGAGATCAATGGGTGACTGGTGGTGGCTGGTGACATGGTCACAAGACAATCTATATACTAGAGCTGTCAATTTCGGTGTTCTTGTTCACAACACTAGCTGATGTGTTATCACTTGCCTCAGTAATTTCACTATCATCCATATGCGACTCAGAATTTGAACCTGAAGAATATACATACCTACATATCATGTGTTGTTTCTTAGCACTTACAGCATACGCTGTTTTACGATAAAAAATCCAATATTTATACTACTGCCACTCGATGTGGTGAGTTGAAGATCACCAGCACACTCACTATTTTTGCTCAATACCGTCTCCGGTATTAACAATTCCTGAAATAGCCAATAGACTTAAAAACACACGAGACGTTTGAGAGCCGATCAAAATTGACGCACAAATGTAAACAAAACACTCGAGCCATGGCTGCCAACCGATTTCGATAGCTAGCATTAAATTTTTCGGCAAAATATTGTTTTCAGAATTTCTATCAGTGAAGTATTCTTCTTTTATGTTAAAATATAAGTATATGGTTAATTTAAAAATATAAAATACTTATTATGAGGTTCTAAATGAAAAGAATACTAACACTTCTTCCATTTCTCGTATTTTACACTCGTGCCATTTGAAAGAGGAGAAATAGTGCTATCCAGACTTACTCTTGCAGTAAACATTTTATTTAATTGCTCAAGAAATGTACAATTTCTTTTCATCATCTTCACATAGATGCAAAATACTGTTGTCATTCTTCAAAGATGATTCTTGCATTGCATCATTGATACTGCAGAGAAAGACGAAACGAGATCTCACGCCATAGATATTTTAAGTAAAATAGAGGAGTAAGATTTCATTGTAATATTATATTTGTAGAGCTATTTGCTGGAAGAATTTCACAAGAATAGTCAATCACTGCAATACCCCAACGTTAGTCTAGATGGATGAAGGAAATTGCATGATTCACTTTGGGAGTTTGTAAAAGGTGTACCAGGGATCTTTTCGATTATTTTGAAGAAGAGGCAAAAGGAAAATGTGCCTAATGTTTATTACAAGAAAAGCAGTTCCAGAAAAAAAACATAAAATATAATGCTTTAGAGAACTTAGATCCGAGAGATAAGTTCAGAGTCAAAGCATTTGTAAATGCTGGATGCATTTGGGCAAATCTGGCACAGAAGATATCAGTAGGCCTAAACAAATTTCATCAAAATTAGATGCTACAGAAGAGATTCGTGAAGGAGTTAGTACTCTATGCCAAACATATCCAAAAGATAAGCAGCTCTTATGAGAGAAGGACACTCCAAAATCAAACCATTGTTCTCTAGTCTTAGGTAGTGCCATAACCTCTGTACCATAGTCTTAGAGCTACCTTCACAGAAAAAAGTAAAAGAGTACTTTAACCCAATAGTTACCTTCAGAGAAAAAATTAAGAGTACTTTATCCCTATAGTTACCTTCAGAGAAAAAAAATAGAGTATTTTATCCTTATAATTGCCTTCAGGGAAAAAACAAAAGAATATTTTATCCTTTGATTACCTTCAAAGAAAAAATAAAAGTAAATCATCCTTAGTGTTACCTTCAGAAAAAAAATAAAAGAGTACTTTATCCTGCCAATTCGTGCCATGGCGTGAACGTCGCGTGAACGTCGCGTGAACGATGCGTGAACTGGAGTGAACTGGTCGTGAACAGTGCGGGAAAAACACCAGTGCGTGCCAAAAAGTGGCACGCACTGGCACGCATCAATGCGTGCCAGTGCGTGGCAAAAATGCGCGCAAGTGTCAGGTAGGCTTTAGAGTTACCTTTAGAGGAAAAATAAAAAGAAAACATCCAGGCTCGAAATTTTTAACAGACACACATGAACATTTGACGTACAAATATACATGAAATACATTTAGTCCTAATCTTTGCAGGCTTGGGTTGGTGTGTTCCTGGCCTTGGTCACTGTCATAATAACTCTGTTCGTCGTGAGAATCATCAGTGACAAGACACATCGCGAGGAAGGGTATCAACTCTCATTTGATTACTTTTCTTCATTCTTGTTTCAAATATTCATTTAAGCCTTAAGCCAATAATAATAATAATAACAATAATAATAATAATAATAATAATAATAATAATAATAATAAATTTCCTTCTCTTTTAAAATTACCAATGACCAACACCATCATCTTCCTCTATGCTTCAGAGAGGAGGACTTGCTCGAAGCCAGTGAAGATTATGGCGGTGGAAAATCCTCTTCTCCCTTTTACGACGCGGTGATGTGGTCAGTCGGGAGCCTTCTTTCGCAATGTAAGTCTTTAAATCTTATTCATATCTGTTTCTATTTGTTACTATGATGTTCTTGGACAAATCCTCTTTGATTTTTTTTCAGGACACGTAGCTTATCTCAACCAAGAGACCATACTGATACCAAAAATTAATCCAATTGCCTTTGAATCGACGGAACTTCAAAAGTTCAAACTTGCAGCGCATGTTTTAATGTTGAATAGGCTGACGAAAGTCTCTTTTCATAGTTTATATATGAAAGATCTGTTTTAATGTTGTTACTGTTCTTAAATTATTTCATTTCAATGGGCCATTACATCTCATATAGGTTATTTATTACCTTATATCCTTTCCTCACTGGGCTATTTTCCATATTGGAACCCTTGGGCCTATCGCACCCTGCTTTTCCAGCTAGGGTTATAGCTTACCTAATAATAATAATAATAATAATAATAATAATAATAATAATAATACAGCATTTACTAAATCTAAAGCTATATCATTAACGCAAAGTACCTGAGTTAAAAACGAAAACTTAACCTGGTTAGAGCCCTTGGACTTATAGCATCCTGCTTTTCCAACTAGGGTTATAGCTTATCTAGTGATGATAATAATAATAATAATAATAATAATAATAATACAGCATCTAACTAAACCTAAAGTTATATCATTATGGCAAAGTACCTGACTTGAAAACTGACACTAACAGATCTCCCTTTGCCAGCAATCTCCAAGTCTCCGAAGGGTGAAGCGGTGAGACTCATCATCGGGCTGTGGCTGTTGATTACTCTGATCCTAGGGACTGTTTACCGTTCTAACCTGAAGGCGATGCTCATCCTGCCCAAGATCCAGCTTCCATTTAACAGTCTGGAGCAGGTGGTTCAATCTGGCCTTCCCGTCTGGACGCCAACGGATGCCATGTTGCACGAGACAGCAATGGTGAGTGTAAAGAACTGGGGCTAGGCCTATATCATGTGTGATGGGGTTAAACTGAGTGATTTACCTATGTCATGTGTGATGGGGTTAAACAGAGCGATTTACTGGGGCTAGGCCTATGTCATGTGTGATGGGGTTAAACTGAGTGATTTACCTATGCCATGTGTGATGGGGTTAAACTGAGTGATTTACCTATGTCATGTGTGATGGGGTTAAACTGAGTGATTTACTGGGGCTAGGCCTATGTCATATGTGATGGGGTTAAACGGAGGGATTTACTGGGACTAGGCCTATATCAGGTGTGATGGAGTTAAACGGAGGGATTTACTGGGGCTAGGCCTATGTCATGCGTGATGGGGTTAAACGGAGTGATTTACTGGGCCTAGGCCTATGTCATATGTGATGGGATCAAACGGAGTGATTTAATATGGATGATATTGAATGGAAGAATGATGATACTAAGATAACTTTAAGTTTATAGATTATTTATTTCAAACGTGTATTGAAAATAATATACACCCTCTGGAGAACACTGAATGAAAGGATAACAATAAAACTGCTTTGAGTTTATAGATTATATTTTTCAAATGAGTATTGAAGATAATTACGACACTCCGGAGAATATTGAATGAAAGGAACACAATACCAAAACTGCTTTGAGTTTTTAGATTATGCTTCAAATGAGTATTGAAAATAATGTACGAACCTCTGGAAGATATTGAATGAAAGGATGACAATAATAAAACAGCTTTGAGGTTTTTAATAATATTTTCTTTTGAATTAACAGAAGTCTCCGAGCAACACTACCCTGGGACGTATCAGGAAGCAGTTCATTTGTGTCGATGCTCCAACGAACGAAGCTTTTGCTATTGATGGAATGAACAAAGGGAAATTTGTCTTGACTGCGCCCAAGTCAGCTGTGGCGCAGGTTTTCCATAGTACTTTTTCTATGGTAATTTTCCTTTATTATTATTATTATTATTATTATTATTATTATTATTATTATTATTATTATTATTAGCTAAGCTACAACCCTAGTTGGAGAAGAAAGATGCTATAAGTCAAGGGGAACCAACAGGGAAAAATAGCCTAGTGAGGAAAGCAACCAAAGGAATATATGTACAAGAGAATCAATTAACAATTAAAATAAAACATTTCAAGAACAGTAACAACAGTAAAATAGATCTTTCATATATAAGCTATAAAAACTTCAAAAAACAAAAACAAGAGGAAGAGAAATAAGACAGAACAGTGTGCCCGAATTTACCCTCAAGCAAGAGAACTCTACCCCAAGACAGTGGAAGACCATGGTACAGAAGCTATTGCACTACCCAACACTAGAAAACAATGGTTTGAATTTTGATCTTCCTGGCCAAAATTTTAATCGTAGAGTAATGAAACTTGCAGGGATTAACTGTTATGTAAAAAGCTGATAATAATCAAATTTTGGAAGGTCAAGGTCAAAGGTCAAGGTCACGGTCAAGCAAAATGTCCAAATGACATCGTTGTCACAAAGACTTCGAACTTGGTTCATATTTCAGTGCACATGTTAAGGTTCAAGGCCAAGGTCAAGGTCGAGCATATGGTCGAGAAATAACCTGCCGTAGCGGAGGTCTGTGTTCAACTGAGCGCCCCTCTAGTGTATTCATGTATTTGTCATTGTTTTTGTCTGTCTGTCTGTAGACGGAATTACGTCAAAACTACTCGATGGATTTTGACGAAATTTTCACCACAGATAGATCTTAGGCCTTGGACGACCTCATTCAATTTTGGAGACGATCCGGATCCGGATCCGGATCCGGATTCTATATCCGGTTTCTATATCCGGATATGTATTTCTCGCCATTTTAAAAATAACGTCAAAACAAATGGAAGGATTTTGGCGAAATTTCCACCACAGATAGATTAGGCCATAGGCGACTCCATTAACCTTTGACGGAGGTCAGGAATCTCTAATTTCTCTTTTTATAGTTTATATATGAAAGACTTATTTTGATGTTACTGTTCTTAGCAAATTCTACTCAAATCTTTTTAATACTTTTCATATAGTTTATTTATTACCTTATTTCCCTTCCTCACTGGGCTGTTTTTCCCTGTTGGATCCATAGGGCTTATAGCATCCTGCTTTTCCAACTAGGGTTGTAGCTCAGCTATTAATGATAATAATAATAATAATAATAATAATAATAATAATAATAATAATAATAATAGTTACGCTTGGGATATGTATCGAAATCTAGATAATGTTTTTTGAAGGGATCTGTCAGTATTCTTCAGGGCATACTGCATACTCGTGAAAAACCTCAATATGTTAATTTTTCAGTGTTTTTTATCCTTTTTTTTTTCAGACTGGACGTTGCGTGAGTTTTGCAGTGGCGGAGAGCTACTTCAAAACCTCCATTCTGTGCATTCTTCTTCCTAAAGGGTCGCCATGGAAGGCTAAGCTTGACCCAATGTAAGTCCCCAAGTCTTGGAGGTACTTTAGTGTTGGGTAGTAGGTAGTAAGTAGTAGGTTGACCAGGGCCCCAGTCACTCGTTGAGATACTACCACTAAAGAGTTATGGGGTCCTTTGACTGGATAGACAGTACTACATTGGAGCCTTTTCTCTGGTTACGGTTCACTTTCCCTTTCCGTACACATACATCGAATAGTTTGGCCTATTCTTTGCACATTCTCCTCTGTCCTCATACACCTGACAACACTGAGATTACCAAACAATTCTTCTTCTCCCAATGGGTTAACTACTGCACTGTAATTGTTCAGTGGCTAATTTTCTCTTGGTAATGTTAGAAGAGACTCTTTAGCTATGGTAAGCAACTCTTCTAGGAGATGGACACTTCAAAATCAAACCATTATTCTCTATCTTGGGTAGTGGTCTTCCACTGCCTCGGGGTAGAATTTTCTTGATGGGGGTACACTCACCCTAACTGTTTTATCTTAGTTCTCTTCCTCTTATTTTTTTATACCTTATATATGAAAGATCTAGTTTAGTGTTGTTACTCTTCTTAAGATATTTTATTTTAATTGTTCATTACTTCTATTGTAGTTAAATTATTCCCTTGGTTCATTTCCTCCCTGGGCTATTTTTCCTTGTTGTTATGATAATAATAATAATAATAATAATAATAATAATAATAATAATAATAATAATAATAACTGCGCTGATCATATGTATAAATGGTCAGTCTCTAGGGCATTGTCCTGCTATCCAGGCCATTGTACCTATTCCTTGCCTCTGCCATTCATGATTGGCCTTTAAGCCTTTAAACCATCCGTAATGTATATTCATGAAAAATGAAGAGAAGTTGACTCTTCAAATATTCAATAAACATTTTTTTATTGTTTTTGTTGTGTTTATATGTTTACTGACATCAATGAAAAAGACATTCAGTCTATTCCTTTTCCCGCCAAAATTGGATTGGCCTGAGTCTATTTGTAAATATCTTGTATGCAAATATGTTTTGGTCCAATAAACATCATTATTATTATCATTATTATTATTATTATTATAATTATTATTATTATTGCAGTTATTATTATTATTATTATTATTATTATTATTATTACTATCATTATTATTATTATTATCATTATTATTATTCATAATCATATTATTATTATTATTATTATTATTATTATTATTATTATTATTCATAATCATATTTATATTATTATTATTATTATTATTATTATTATTATTATCATTATTATTGTTATTATTTTTATTATAATTTTTATTATTATTATTATTATTATTATTATTATTATTATTATTATTACTACTACTACTACTACTATTATTATTATTATTATTATTATTATTATTATTATTATTATTATTATTATTATTATTATTATTATTATTATTATCATTATTATTATAATTATCATCATCATAGAATTGTCCGCTTGCGAGAGGCAGGCATCTTGAAACGCGCCTACTTGAAGGGCGTCCAGAATTCCACCGAGTGCCTGAAGCCGATCAGCTCCAAGAGCAACACCAGCTTGCGCCCTTTGGACCTCGGCGACTTCTACGGCGTCTTCAGCGTGTTTGGCGCAGGTAAAATGGGTCTTCATGGTATTATAGTCCATTTCTTTTATCGAGGCAGATTTGCACCGACTCGCAGCGGTGCCCTTTTAGCTCGGAAAAGTTTCCTGGTCGCTGATTGGTTAGAATTATCTCGTCCAACCAATCAGCGATCAGGAAACTTTTCCGAGCTTAAAGGGCACCGCTGCGAGTCGGTGCAAATCGGCATCGCTAAAAGAAATTGACTATAGGTGTTATTATGTTTATTATATGCATCTTGTGTCTCATTTAATATGTACTTTCATACGTTATTTCACATATATGTCAGCAGATTAATTCCTGTAGTTTCAGTAATATGATGTGGTAACATTGATCCAGTGTTGGCAACGCTTATCTATTGTTCCTATGATATCTAAATTTAATTAATTTTCTCCGTCTGTTGAACAGAAATTATCTATTGTTCCTATGATATCTAAATTTAATTAATTTTCTCCGTCTGTTGAACAGAAATTATCTATTGTTCCTATAGATCATAATCTAAATTTAATTAATTTTCTCTGTCTGTTGAACAGAAATTATCTATTGTTCCTATAGATCATAATCTAAATTTAATTAATTTTCTCCGTCTGTTGAACAGAAATTATCTTTTGTTCCTATAGATCATAATCTAAATTTAATTAATTTTCTCCGTCTGTTGAACAGAAATTATCTATTGTTCCTATGATATCTAAATTTAATTAATTTTCTCCGTCTGTTGAACAGAAATTATCGATTGTTCCTATAGATCATAATCTAAATTTAATTAATTTTCTCCGTCTGTTGAACAGAAATTATCTTTTGTTCCTATAGATCATAATCTGAATTTAATTAATTTTCTCCGTCTGTTGAACAGAAATTATCTTTTGTTCCTATGATATCTAAATTTGATTAATTTTCTCCGTCTGTTGAACAGAAATTATCTATTGTTCCTATAGATCATAATCTAAATTTAATTAATTTTCTCCGTCTGTTGAACAGAAATTATCGATTGTTCCTATAGATCATAATCTAAATTTAATTAATTTTCTCCGTCTGTTGAACAGAAATTATCTTTTGTTCCTATGATATCTAAATTTGATTAATTTTCTCCGTCTGTTGAACAGAAATTATCTATTGTTCCTATAGATCATAATCTAAATTTAATTAATTTTCTCCGTCTGTTGAACAGAAATTATCTATTGTTCCTATAGATCATAATCTAAATTTAATTAATTTTCTCCGTCTGTTGAACAGAAATTATCGATTGTTCCTATAGATCATAATCTAAATTTAATTAATTTTCTCCGTCTGTTGAACAGAAATTATCTATTGTTCCTATGATATCTAAATTTGATTAATTTTCTCCGTCTGTTGAACAGAAATTATCTATTGTTCCTATAGATCATAATCTAAATTTAATTAATTTTCTCCGTCTGTTGAACAGAAATTATCTTTTGTTCCTATAGATCATAATCTAAATTTAATTAATTTTCTCCGTCTGTTGAACAGAAATTATCTATTGTTCCTATGATATCTAAATTTAATTAATTTTCTCCGTCTGTTGAACAGAAATTATCTATTGTTCCTATAGATCACAATCTGAATTTAATTAATTTTCTCCGTCTGTTGAACAGAAATTATCTATTGTTCCTATAGATCGTAATCTAAATTTAATTAATTTTCTCCGTCTGTTGAACAGAAATTCTTAAACTATAAATTTCAAAACAAATCTTAAAAGGAATTTAAAGAGAAGATTTTTTTAAAGAGATTCTAATATATGATAATTCTCAAATATTTTTTTAAAGAGATTTTGATATATGATAATCCTTAAAGATTTTTTTTAAAGAGATTTTAATATATGATAATTCTCAAAGATTTTTTTAAAAGAGATTTTAATATATGATAATTTTCAAAGATTTTTTAAAAGAGATTTTAATATATGATAATTCTCAAAGATTTTTTTAAAAGAGATTTTAATATATGATAATTTTCAAAGATTTTTTTAAAAGAGATTTTAATATATAATAATTTTCAAAGATTTTTTTAAAGAGATTTTAATACATGATAATTCTCAAAGATTTTTTTAAAGAGATTCTAATATATGATAATCCTTAAAGATTTTTTAAAAGAGATTTTAATATATGATAATTCTCAAAGATTTTTTTAAAAGAGATTTTAATATATAATAATTTTCAAAGATTTTTTTAAAGAGATTTTAATACATGATAATTCTCAAAGATTTTTTTAAAGAGATTCTAATATATGATAATCCTTAAAGATTTTTTTAAAAGAGATTTTAATATATGATAATTCTCAAAGATTTTTTTAAAAGAGATTTTAATATATGATAATTTTCAAAGATTTTTTTAAAAGAGATTTTAATATATGATAATTCTCAAAGATTTTTTTAAAAGAGATTTTAATATATGATAATTCTCAAAGATTTTTTTAAAAGAGATTTTAATATATGATAATTTTCAAAGATTTTTTTAAAAGAGATTTTAATATATGATAATTCTCAAAGATTTTTTTAAAAGAGATTTTAATATATGATAATTCTCAAAGATTTTTTTAAAGAGATTCTAATATATGATAATTCTCAAATATTTTTTTAAAGAGATTTTGATATATGATAATCCTTAAAGATTTTTTTTAAAGAGATTTTAATATATGATAATTCTCAAAGATTTTTTTAAAGAGATTTTAATATATGATAATTCTCAAAGATTGTTTTAAAAGAGATTTTAATATATGATAATTTTCAAAGATTTTTTTTAAAAGAGATTTTAATATATGATAATTCTCATATTTATTGATGGTTTAGTAAACCTAATTGTTGTCTACTTTCTAAACTACGAGAAATTATCTTCTTTCTATGTTCTACTATTTACTTCATGAGAAAATGTCGCCAAGAATGATTAATTTCGTATTTTTTTTAGCTGAAGACAATTGATAACTAAGTTTTGTATAATGAAATAAAAAGCTATTTAGAAAGAAATCTTACAAATATAGAGATGAATATTTGCTGAAGTTTAATTAAAAACTCTGAGAAATATAGAAGGGAATATTTACTGAAATTTGATTAAAAAAAAATCTTACAAATATAGTGGTGAATATTTGCTGAAGTTTAATTTGAAAAATCTTACAAATATAGAGATGAATATTTGCTGAAGTTTATTAAAAATCTTACAGATATAGAGGTAAATATTTACTGAAGTTTGATAAAAAAAAGTCTTACAAATATAGAGGTGAATATTTGCTGAATTTTGATTAAAAAATCTTACAAATATAGAAGGGAATATTTACTGAAATTTGATTTTAAAAAATCTTACAAATATAGTGGTGAATATTTGCTGAATTTACTTTAAAAAATCTTACAAATATAGAGATGAATATTTACTGAAGTTTGATGAAAAAAAAATCATTACAAATATAGAGGTGAATATTTGCTGAATTTTGATTAAAAATCTTACAAATATAGAGGTGAATATTTGCTGAATTTTGATTAAAAATCTTACAAATATAGAGATGAATATTTGCTGAAGTTTATTAAAAATCTTACAAATATAGAGATGAATATTTCCTGAAGTTTAATTTGAAAAATCTTACAAATATAGAGGTGAATATTTGCTGAAATTTGATTAAAAATCTTACAAATATAGACGTATATATTTGCTGCAGGTTGATTTAAAAAATCTTACAAATATAGAAGTGAATATTTGCTGAAATTTGATTAAATAATCTTACGAAGGTGAATGTTTCCCGAAGTTTGATTAATAAATCTTACAGATATTAAGGTGGATATTTTCTGAAATTTGATTAAAAATCTTACAAATATGGAGGTTAATATTTACTGACATTTTATTAAAAAATCTTACAGATATAGAGGTGAATATTTGCTGAAATTTTATTTAAAAATCTTACAAATATAGAGGTGAATATTTGCTGAAATTTTAATAAAAAATCTTACAAATATAGAGGTGAATATTTGCTGAAATTTTATTAAAAAATCTTACAAATATAGAGGTGAATATTTGCTGAAATTTTATTTAAAAATCTTACAAATATAGAGGTGAATATTTGCTGAAATTTTATTTAAAAATCTTACAAATATAGAGGTGAATATTTGCTGAAATTTTATTTAAAAATCTTACAAATATAGAGGTGAATATTTGCTGAAATTTTATTTAAAAATCTTACAAATATAGAGGTGAATATTTGCTGAAATTTTATTAAAAAAATCTTACAAATATAGAGGTGAATATTTGCTGAAATTTTATTTAAAAATCTTACAAATATAGAGGTGAATATTTGCTGAAATTTTATTTAAAAATCTTACAAATATAGAGGTGAATATTTGCTGAAATTTTATTTAAAAATCTTACAAATATAGAGGTGAATATTTGCTGAAATTTTATTTAAAAATCTTACAAATATAGAGGTGAATATTTGCTGAAATTTTATTAAAAAATCTTACAAATATAGAGGTGAATATTTGCTGAAATTTTATTTAAAAATCTTACAAATATAGAGGTGAATATTTGCTGAAATTTTATTAAAAAATCTTACAAATATAGAGGTGAATATTTGCTGAAATTTTATTTAAAAATCTTACAAATATAGAGGTGAATATTTGCTGAAATTTTATTAAAATTTTTTACAAATATAGAGGTGAATATTTGCTGAAATTTTATTAAAAAATCTTACAAATATAGAGGTGAATATTTACTGAAGTCAGATTAAAAATCTTACAAAGGTGAATGTTTCCCGAAGTTTGATTAATAAATCTTACAGATATAGAGGTGGATATTTTCTGAAATTTGATTAAAAAATCTTAAAAGTATAGACGTAAATATTCGTTGAAGTAAATCAAATTATCGATTTTCCTTCACAGGAATATTAGCAGTCCTGATGTCCTTTGTAGCAGAATTACTCTTGGGCTCCCAAGAGAAGAAAGAAGCCGAGGCTGCTAAGCTCCAGAGGATTCCTGGAACCCACAGACAGGCCAAGGGAATATCATATGACTAAAAGATAAAGAAAATATTACCAGAAATCTAAGTTAATTGGCTATACCTCCACTTGGACTTCTTGCACAGCTTCCACAACGTTTTTACAACGCTCTCCTTATGGATATATTCACGGAATTAGCTCTCGAAAAAAATGTGTTATATTATTATTATTATTATTATTATTATTATTATTATTATTATTATTATTATTATTATTATTATTATTATTACCTAAGCTATAACCATAGTTGAAAAAGCAGAACGCTCTAAGCCCAAGGGCTTCAATAGGGAAAACAGCCCAGTGAAGGAAGGTATTATTATTATTATTATTATTATTATTATTATTATTATTATGGAACTGATTAGATCATTTCAAATTTTCTGTACGTGGAATAAAAACAATGAGGATGATAAAAAAAAAGAATACACATTTCTTAAAGCAAGACAAAATACAAGATAGATATAATACAAATCGACACGCGATAAAGATGAAAGATGGTACCAGAACATGTTTTCTGTAGTTGTATTGATATAAAAAAAAGGAGTTGTATTAATATAAAAAAAGGATACTTGATAATAGTTTTAAAGCCAATTCTGCAAAGGAAGTTTATATAAATGAGTCAGACATAAGCCACATAGAAAAGTTTTCTGTTTTGGTTACTACCCAGTTCTGCATTTTATTGAAAGTTCTTCGACAACAGATGGTTAAGTAAGAATCAATACTTTTTTTCAGATGGTTAACTAAGATGCAATACTTCTTTCAGACAGTTAACTAAGAAGCAATACTTCTTTCAGACGGTTAACTAAGACGCAATACTTCTTTCAGACTGTTGATTAAGAAGCAATACTTCTTTCAGACGGTTAATTAAGAAGCAATACTTCTTTCAGACAGTTAACTAAGACGCAATACTTCTTTCAGACTGTTGATTAAGAAGCAATACTTCTTTCAGACGGTTAATTAAGAAGCAATACTTCTTTCAGATGGTTGATTAAGAAGCAATACTTCTTTCAGGCGGTTAACTAAGAAGCAATACTTCTTCCAGACGGTTAAGTAAGAAGCAATACTTCTTTCAGACGGTTAAGTAAGAAGCAATACCTCTTTCAGACGGTTAACTAAGAAGCGATACTTCTTTCAGACGGTTAATTAAGAAGCAATACTTCTTTCAGATGGTTGATTAAGAAGAAATACTTCTTTCAGATGGTTAACTAAGAAGCAATACTTCTTCCAGACGGTTAAGTAAGAAGCAATACTTCTTTCAGACGGTTAAGTAAGAAGCAATACCTCTTTCAGACGGTTAACTAAGAAGCGATACTTCTTTCAGACGGTTAAGTAAGAAGCAATACTTCTTTCAGACGGTTAAGTAAGAAGCGATACTTCTTTCAGACGGTTAAGTAAGAAGCCATACTTCTTTCAGACGGTTAAGTAAGAAGCAATACTTCTTTCAGACGGTTAAGTAAGAAGCAATACTTCTTTCAGACGGTTAAGTAAGAATCAATACTTTTTCCAGATAGTTAAGTAAGAATCAATACTTTTTTCAGATAGTTAAGTAAGAAACAATACTTCTTTCAGATGATCAATTTACGAGGTTTAGCGAAAATCATGTATGAATAATGATGTCTCTGCTACAATTTATAGTTTATTTAGGAAACAGGTTAAACATGTCCACAATAAAAAGATCATAATAAACTGTTTATTCTTTTCATACTTACTGTATATATAACAGAATATGTATCCCAGGCGAGAATGATCATGAATGGGAGGTAAATCAGTTGTTGTTTGCGGATGATACTGTACTGGTAGCAGACACAGAAGAGAAGCTTGGCCGACTAGTGACAGAATTTGGAAGGGTGTGTGAGAGAAGGAAGTTGAGAGTTGATGTGGGTAAGAGTAAGGTTATGAGATGTACGAGAAGGGAAGGTGGTGCAAGGTTGAATGTCATGTTGAATGGAGAGTTACTTGAGGAGGTGGATCAGTTTAAGTACTTGGGGTCTGTTGTTGCAGCAAATGGTGGAGTGGAAGCAGATGTACGTCAGAGAGTGAATGAAGGTTGCAAAGTGTTGGGGGCAGTTAAGGGAGTAGTAAAAAATAGAGGGTTGGGCATGAATGTAAAGAGAGTTCTATATGAGAAAGTGATTGTACCAACTGTGATGTATGGATCGGAGTTGTGGGGAATGAAAGTGATGGAGAGACAGAAATTGAATGTGTTTGAGATGAAGTGTCTGAGGAGTATGGCTGGTGTATCTCGAGTTGATAGGGTTAGGAACGAAGTGGTGAGGGTGAGAACGGGTGTAAGAAATGAGTTAGCGGCTAGAGTGGATATGAATGTGTTGAGGTGGTTTGGCCATGTTGAGAGAATGGAAAATGGCTGTCTGCTAAAGAAGGTGATGAATGCAAGAGTTGATGGGAGAAGTACAAGAGGAAGGCCAAGGTTTGGGTGGATGGATGGTGTGAAGAAAGCTCTGGGTAATAGGAGGATAGATGTGAGAGAGGTAAGAGAGCGTGCTAGAAATAGGAATGAATGGCGAGCGATTGTGACGCAGTTCCGGTAGGCCCTGCTGCTTCCTCCGGTGCCTTAGATGACCGCGGAGGTAGCAGCAGTAGGGGACTCAGCAGTATGAAGCTTCATCTGTGGTGGAAATGTGGGAGGTTGGGCTGTGGCACCCTAGCAGTACCAGCTGAACTCGGCTGAGTCCCTGGTTAGGCTGGAGGAACGTAGAGAGTAGAGGTCCCCTTTTTTGTTTTTGTTTCTTGTTGATGTCGGCTACCCCCCAAAATTGGGGGAAGTGCCTTTGGTATATGTATGTATGCATCCCACATCATCATTCCATTCAATAGTCTAATATTTATCGCCAGTCGTCTCTATCTTGAGCTTTTAAATCAATACTTCACGCTTCATAGTCCTCAGCCATGTAGGACTGGGTCTTCCAACTCTTCTAGTGCCTAGTGGAACCCAGTTGAAAGTTTGGTGAACTAATCTCTTTTTTTTTAAACGGATGCCGCTTTTAAATCAATACTTCTTCATTCAGCATCACCTACTTCACGCTTCACAGTCTTCAGCCATATAGGGCTGGGTCTTCCAACACTTCTAGTGCCTTGTGTAGCCCATTTCCAATTTTCAAGTGTATTTGGTCGTGTGTAAGTGCACAACAGTGCTAGAAATCTTAAGGGGAAAGTTCACAAGAACATAGAGTTCTTTGATCTTTGATAAAAAAAAAAAAAATTCTCTAGACTAAAACATAACAAAGTGATACGCGAAGTAATTTGAAAAAAAAAAATATTAAAAGTGTAATAATAATTTTTGGAACTTGATGATATGAGGAAAGGTTAAATAAATTCTTTAGAAATGAATGGTCGATAAAAAGAGAATTGGATGGGGAGATAAGGTGAAAGATGATATGGAGAAAGTAGATTTGGTGGATCAGGATGCCTTTGATAGAGGGCATTAGAGAGGGGGCATCAAGCAACCGACTCCTTAATGTAGGGATAACGGTGGGAAAGAAGAAAGTTAAGGTGAAGGAGGATATGGAGATAAGAGGTTTGGCGGAAGAGGATGCCTTTGATAGAGGGTATTGGAGAGGGCGCATAGGGAAACCGACCCCTTAGTGTAGGGATAACGGTGAGAAATAAGAAAGATAATGTGAAGGATGATATGGAGAGAAGAGGTTTGGTGGAAGAGGATGCCTTTGATAGAAGGCATTGGAGAGAGCGCATCAGGCAACCGACCCCATATGTAGCATTAACTGTGGGGCAGAAGATATAAATATATATATATATATATATATATATATATATATATATATATATATATGTATATATATATGTGTGTGTATATATATATATATATATATATATATATATATATATATATATATACATATATATATATATATATATATATATATATATATATATATATATATGTGTGTGTGTGTGTGTGTGTGTGTGTGTGTGTATGTATATTCAGCTGAAGCCACTAGAAATCGTTAAAACGGGGGCAGTGCTAATAACTTTAATTTATTTTGAGAAAAAAGTCTATGAAAAGCATGGTTGGATTCGAAAAATTACCTGGGTCATATTTGCCTAAGTCTTGATGGTCTCCAAGATACGTCGATGGCATGTGTAATGTGAATGGGAATAAGAAAATAATCCTATTATTATTATTACTTGCTAAGCTACAACCTTAGTTGGAAAAGCAGGATGCTATAAGCCCAGTGACCCCAACAGGGAAAATAGCCCAGTGAGGGAAGGAAAAAAGGAACAAAGTTAAAATAAATGTTTCCTGTAAAAACTATAAAAAAAAAACAAGAGTAAGAGAAGAGAAATAAGAAAGAATAGTTTGCCCGAGCGTACCCTTAAGCAAGAGAACTCTAGCCCATGGCAGTGGAAGACCATGGTACAGAGGCTATGGCACTACCCAAGACAAGAGGACAATAGTTTGATTTTGGAGTGTCCTTCTCCTAGAAGAGCTGCTTTCCCTAGGTAAAGAGTCTCTTCTACCCTTACCAAGAGGAAAGTGGCCACTGTATCTAAAACAGAGAATGTTTTATTGCCTCCAAAAATGACATCTATGAGAGGAGAGTTAGAAGTGCACACACAGGCTGAGATGTTGAAAAGTAATGGCTTAATTATTTGCCCATAAAAGAATTCGTGAACTGAAATGAATATGAGTCAAAACTAAGAGAATTGGCTTAGCCAAGAATTAAGGTGGATGTACTGGTACGTTTCACAAAACTCATCCCTTTACCCCCCATGGACGTACAGGTACGTCCTTGCAAAAAACTGCGATTTACATTTTTTTTTGCATATTTTTTATAACTTTATGAGGAACATCAGGCATTTTCCTAAAGAATGAGACCAACCTGACCTCTCTATGATGAAAATTAAGGCTGTTAAAGCAATTTTTAAAAAATATATATTGCAAAATGTGCTTAAAAAAAATGCCTTGCAGTTAAGGATTGGAAAGTTCCAAATAGCTTGGGGGTAAAAGGGTTAATACAATTAATCTATAAAAGTAACCATTTTTGACACAACTCAGGAGCAAACCTGCACTTTTTGGTTACTGTCCAAAGGAAAATACAATTCTTTTGGTGGATTTGTTTGACAGCAAGCAGGTTAACAGAAAACTTTGTCTTCCTCGCTCCTGTTTTCTTGAAACTATTTTGCATAGCTTAGCTTTTCGTTCATTGAGATGGAAGAAAAAAACTCATTTAACTATGGTGTTTATTGAGGTACATTATGGAGGTAAGGTATTGGCCCAAAAAATGGCCTTCGATTCTTGGGTAGCCTACTTGGGAAATTTCATTAAACTTTGTTTCTGAAATCCTCTTCATATTATTGTGGCATCTTTAGCCCTTTTAATTTCCCTCTCAAATGTCTAAATAATTATGCTGGGAGTAATGACATTTTACATAATTTGAAGTTTTATTTCAAAAAGGTCTTGAGCAATTATGATGCTCTTCCTTTATTTCTAACGTCATTTAGAAATCCTTAGATTCTGGTTATGAATTTTTGAAAAATTGTCTCGACCTGGCTAGTACAGTGGTAACAATGTTCGGCTAGCATTCGCATGGCAGCAGATCGATCCCAGCCCGGGACCGTGAGTTTAAGGTGTTTACTGAAAAGGCCACTGCTGTGGTTGGGCATGACAGTGGGGAATTGTGCTTACCCGGTTGACGTTCTGGTGAGTATCTATTCTGATGAAGCTGGAACTGAAACCAAACTTTAAGTGCGTCTTTTTAATGTGTCTCAGTGAGGTCCTTATCATCAAACTTAGAGACACTCAAAATGGTGGACCATTCATTAACATCAACTGTAATTGTTCAGTGGCTACTTTCCTCTTGTTAAGGATAGAAGAGACTCTTTAGCAATGGTAAGCACCTCTTCTGGGAGAAGGACAGTCCTAAATAAAACCATTGTTCTCTAGTCTTGGTTAGTGCCATAGCCTCTGTACCATGGTCTTCCACTGTCTTGGGCTAGAGTTCTCTTGCTTGAGGGTACACTCGGGCACAATATTATATCTTATTTCTCTTCCTCTTGCTTTTCTAAGATTTCATAGTTTATATAGGATATATTTATTTTAATGTTGTTACTGTTCTTAAAATATTCTGTTTTTCCTCGTTTCCTTTCCTCACTGTGCTATTTTCCACGTTTGAGCCCCTGGGCTTATAGCATCCCGCTTTTCCAACTAGGGGTGTAGCTTAGCAATTCATAATAATATCAATAATGATATAGAATTTCTAACCAACAGATAGCATAGAATTGTTGGTATGCAATACAGTGACGACAGAATATAATCTCAGGTTTCCCGCATGGCAGAATTTTTCTCCCTTACTTCTCATGTTGTATACTACTGGTGATATGCAATTTGCTTATGCAGAGGATACTACTCAACGATCCCATCTCCTGAGTAAGAATCCTGAATCCCATAGCACAGATATAGCTAAAATATGTAGAAATAGAGGGCCACTCAGTAGAGCGCAGACCTCCCCCGCGGCAGCTTATTTCTCAACATTTTGCTTAACCTTGACCTTGACCTTACCATGTATTAATTGACGTGGACTTTCATACACTCAAATATGACCCAATCTTGAAGTCTCTGTGACAACGATGTTCAAATTTATGGCGGATTACATAAATTGGACATTTTGCTTGACCGTCACCTTGACCTTTGAACTTGACCTTCCAAAATTTAATAAT
The DNA here is from genome assembly GCF_036898095.1 of Palaemon carinicauda. Classification (NCBI taxonomy): domain Eukaryota; kingdom Metazoa; phylum Arthropoda; class Malacostraca; order Decapoda; family Palaemonidae; genus Palaemon; species Palaemon carinicauda. The sequence goes on from NC_090735.1 coordinate 3,448,101, forward strand.
TTCCATATTTTTACATAAGAATTCATCCCTGCACGTTTCATTACACTACGATTGAAATTGTGGCCAGGAAGTTGTTCACAAACAAACTCACTCGCACACACAGGTGTTAAAACATAACCTCCTTCCAACTTTGGGAGAGGTAAAAAAATGTACGATAAAGTTAAACATTTGAAATCTTGATTACAAGTTTACTTTTTATAATCTTATCTGGTTTACCTCTTCAACTATGTGTACACTGTGCGAGGGGGCATTTAGGTGAATTCAACTATATTAAACAGACATCGAGCTTATATACCGGGACTTGCGAGCAAGAACGCCATAAAAATTCAAATAAGATAAAACATGAGATAGCATATTTAAACCAGGTTGGTTTATTGTCAGTGCAGGGAAGAGGGAGATATCAGAAGCCATTTGCACTTGATAAAACATGTATTCTATCAAAGTAATTGTTAAATTGAAAAAAAAAAATCAAGAAGTATGTTTATAATGAAATAATTATTAATCCTTAACTCAAAATAATTTTGTCTTCATAACAAATTTATTAATCCAAATACTTCGGTGAAAAAAAAGGCTCTTTTAGAATCTAACCTTTACCATAAGGAACAATTATGTTAATGCATCTACACAATACCCATTGTATAGTAAAATTTTATCACGGTTTAATTTACAATATGTATACAAACAGAGCACAAAAAGGTTCTAAACTAAAATATCTTTTTTTGGTCATTGCCAGTTGAAAGTCACTGATTATTATTATTATTATTATTATTATTATTATTATTATTATTATTATTATTATTATTAATTGCTAAGCTACAACTCTAGTTGGAAAAGCAGGATGCTATAAGCCCAGGGGCTCCAACAAGGAAAATAACCCAGTGAGGAAAGAAAACAAGGAAAAATAAAAATTTAAGAAGAGTAACAATGTTAAAATAAATATCTTCTATATAAACTATAAAAACTTCATCGCCACAAGAGGAAGAGAAGCAAGACAGAACAGCGTGCCCGAGTGTACCCTCAAGCAAGAGAACTCTAACCCAATACAGTCGAAGGCAATGTTACAGAGGCTATGGCACTATCCAAGACTAAAAAACAATGGTTTGATTTAGGAGTGTCCTTCTCCTAGAAGAGCTGTTTACCATAGCTAAAGAGTCTCTTCAACCCTTATCAAGAGGAAAGTAACCACTGAACAATTACAGTGCAGTAGATAGCCCCTTTGGTGGAGAAGAATTTTTTGGTTATCTCAGTGTTGTCAGGTGTAAGAGGACAGAGGAGAATGTGTGAAGAATAGGCCACACTATTCGCTGTGTGTGTTGGCAAAGGGAAAATGAACCGTAACCAGAGAGAAGGATTTAAAATAGTAGTGTCTGGCTAGCCAAAAGACCCCATAATTCTCTAGCGGTAGTAAGTCAACGGGTGGCTGGTGCCCTGACCAACCTATTACCTATATCATCAAATGATAAACTGCGTATTTTGCTACTTTCTATACACATGAAAGAGAGCGCGAACATGGTTTATCCCGAGACATTGTTGTTTTGAGTGCATCCTTTATCCTTTTCAGCGTAGAAAGAGATATTTATCCAGAGTAATTTACAAACACCAAACTAATTTGCAAGGTAGTAGGTTGGCCAGGGTACCAGCCGCCCGTTGAGATACCACCGCTAGAGAGTTATGGGGTCCTTTGACTGGCCAGACAGTACTACATCGGATCCTTCTCTCTAGTTAAGGTTCTTTTCCTTTGCCTACACAGACACCGAATAATCTGGCCTATTCTTTACAGATTCTCCTCTGTCCTCATACACCTGACAACACTGAGATTACCAAACAATTCTTCTTCTCCCAAGGGGTTAATTACTGCACTGTAATTGTTCAGTGGCTACTCTCCTCTTGGTAAGGGTAGAAGAGACTCTTTAGCTATGGTAAGTAGCTCTTTTAGGAGGACACTCCAAAATCAAACCATTGTTCTCTAGTCTTGGGTATTGTCATAGCCTCTGTACCATGGTCTTCCACTGTCTTGGGTTAGAGTTCCCTTGGTTGAGGGTACACTGGGGCACACTATTCTATCTGATTTCTCCTGCTCTTGTTTGGTTAAAGTTTTTATAGTTTATATGGGAGATGTATGTTTTAGCGTTGTTGCTGTTAAAATATTTTATTTTTCCTTGTTTCCTTTCCTCACTGGGCTATTTTCACTGTTGGGGCCCCTGGGCTTATAGCATCCTGCTTTTCCAACTAGGGTTGTAGCTTAGGATTTAATAATAATAATAATAATAACAATAATAATAATAATAATAATAAGAAGAAGAAGAATAGCTTCCGTGTTTGCACTAAGGAATGTTGATTGGACATAACCGCTAAATATCACTCGATAAAGATCCCGAGATGTCAGACTATGATGTTCCTGTGAATCATGGCTTTGACTAGGTCTAACATATTGATGAAGTTCTCCAATAAGGATATGTTCACTTCTTCAGGATATGTTTGGCATAGAACACCAACTCCTTCGCGGAGCTCTTCTCCTGTAGCATCTAATTTTGTTAAGAATAAAAACGTTTTTGCAACATCATTATACACTGATGCCCTCTATGCCAGATTATTATTATTATTATTATTATTATTATTATTATTATCATTATCATTATTATTATGAATTATTATGAATTATTATTATTTTAGGCCTAATCAACATTAGGCAATTTTTCCTTTGCCTCTTCATCAAAATCCAAAAGTGAATCATACAATTTCCTACATCCATCTAGACTAACTTTGTGGTCTTGTAGTGATTGGCTAGTCTAGTGAGATTCGTCCAGCAAATAACTCCACAAAATATAACATTACCATGAAATCTTACTCCTCTATTTTACTCAAAATATCTATGGCTTGATGTATTATTTCGCTTTCCTCTGTCGTATCAATATGCAGCATATGCAATGCAGGAATTATTCCATTATAATTATCAAGCATTGCACTTGTGGCCATTAAATGTGCTTCCCATCTAGTCTTCGACTAAGACTGGAAATTTTGAATAATATTTTGATATTTGAAGAATAACAACAGTATCTATGTGAAGATGATGAAAAGAAATTGTATATTTCTTGAACAATTCAAAGAAAAAAAAAACCTGCATGAAAGCTACTGTACATCTGGATAGCACTATTTTTCCTGTTTCGAATGTGTGCAATATACGAGAAATGGAAGATGTTCGAAAATCGTATTGAATATGCATTTGATTTTTAACTGCAGCAACCACTCGTCTATCTCTCGTCGGCCATCAGCTGATAGGTGAAGCAAGATGCCAAACGTTACCGTAAGCGTAAATATTTCATATTATTGATTTTTATATCTAGTGATTTGTAATGATCAAATTATTTTTTTAAATTAATAATATAATATATTTTAACCAAAAAAAAAATTAAAAAACATTCTGAAAACGATATATTAACGAAAGTTTTAATGCTGGTGAACGAATCGGTTGGCAACATTGTTAGAGTCTTTTGTTTACATGAGCGAGTTGCGTGTCAAGTTTAAACTTCTTCCAAACGTCCTGTGTGTTTTTTTTAGTTTATTGGATATTTTAGGAATTGTTAATTGTCGAGACAATGTCAAGCAGTGATAGTGAATGTCCTGATGATCCTCAACACACCTCATCGAGTGGCAGAAGCGTAAACACTGGTGTTTTCTATCGTAAAAACAGCGCATGGTGCAAGTGCCAAGAGACAACACACAATATGTAGTTTGCATATTCTTCAGGTTACAATTCCCTGTCCGATATTGATGATAGTGACATCGATCCAGATTACAAGTTGCCTTGTGAAAGTTTTGAGGCTAGTGATAACATCATCAAGTGTGAACAAGAGCATCGAAATTGACAGATCAAGTTGGTAGCAGGTTGGCCAAGGCACCAGCCACCCGTTGAGATACTTCTGCTAGTTTGTTATTGGGTTCTTTGACTGGCCAGATAGTATTACATTGTATTCCTCTTTGGTTACAGCTCACTTTTCCTTTGCCTACACATACACCGAATTGTCTGGCCTATTCTTTACATATTCTCAAGTCTTGCGTAGTGCTATAGCCTCTGTGCCATGGTTTCCCACTGTCTTGGGCTGGAGTTCTTTTGCCTGAGGGTACACTCAGGTACACCATTCGATCTGTTTCCGTTTATCCTTTCCATACTAGGCTATTTTCCCTGTTGAAGCTCTTGGGATTACAGCATTCTGTTTTTTCAACTGGGTTTGTAACTTGCTATAATGATAATAATATAATAGTAATCGTAAGTGTTCGGGCTAATGAGACCTCAAACCGACTCCAGAAAGTTATTAAAAAAAATTGGTAGATCAGTTAAGCTTAATGTTGAGGGTTGGGGTATGAATGTAGCCCCCCACCAAAAAAAAAAAAAAAATACAAATTCATGGTTGAATTATGTAAAGAATGCTTTCAAAATTAGAATGTAGGGTTTAATTAAACCTTATGCCCTATTGTAAAGAGGTCTCCTTTGAGAGCGTCACTATGGAAAAAAAATGAAAGATATTCTGGATGCATATTGGGCCCTTGGTGATCTTAATAAGAAAAACAAAAATACAAATTCATGGCTGAATTATGTAAAGTTTGCTTTCAAAATTGGAATATAGGGTTTAATGAAACTTGGGCCCTATTGTAAAGAGGTCTCCTTTGAGAGGGTCACTATGGAAAAAGTGAAAGATATTCTTGATGCATATTGGGCCCTTGGTGATCTTAACAAGAAAAATGCATATATTTGTGGCTGCATTAGTGTGGAGTCTTTTAAAAGAATGTATACAAAGAAGGAGAAAAGCCAACGCTTAGTGAACACTGTTCAGTGTGATGCATTGTGTTGTAGCCTACAAAGTTTGTAGGAAAGTGTTTGCAGCAATGCATGGTATCAGTAGGGATAGAGAGGGAGGAGTATATTGCCAAGAAGAAGAAGCCCTCTCCCACTGGCACTCCGGAGTACCAGTTGATAGGCGTCGTTGTAAACTTCTACCAATTCTTCACTTCGCGGCTGAACGTAAAGTGTGACCTCTCTTCTTTTGCATGCTGTTTTATTATCATTATTATTACTCTTGGTTGTTTTCATGTTTGGATTAATATCATTGATTAATTTTATCATTATTACCAATATTATTTTCTTGTTTGAGTCTTTATGATGTATGTCATAAGGGTTAACTGTACCGTACTTATTTTCAGCTTTAGCATTGTTGTTCATCTATCTGGCGATCAATCATGCCTTCAATCATGTGTCATTTGATTAATCATACCATCAATCGTGTGTTTGGTCTTTCTAGTGGACTTAAACATTCATTTAAACTTAACATGATGCAAATTATAAGGTTCTGACCAAGTTATTTAATAATCTTGTTATTAATCTTGCGATCAATCATGCCATCATTCATGTGCCAGTCAATTGATAAATCACATGTATGACAGACACATGCTAAATTACTGTTGGAATCTTAAAGTGTCCAAGGAAAGTAAAAAAAAAAAATATTTGGAAAAATTAGGAGATTTAAAGAAAATATTGTAGCCTTTGTGTAAATTATCAATCAATCAATCAATCAATCAATCAATTAATCAATCAATCAATCGATCGATCAATCAATCAATCAATCGATCAATCAATCATTCATGTGAAGACTAATTTATTCACCCATATCCAGAAATTAGTGGCGTCATAACATTTCCAAAAAATCAAACCAGATGACAATATATTGTAAAACTGGAGGGGCACGCCGTAGAGCGCAGACCTCCGCTGCGGCAGCTTATTTCTCGACCTTGACCTTGACCTTGGGGTGGACTTTCATACACTCAAATATGAACCAAGTTTGAAGTCTCTGTTACAACGATGTCCAAACTTATGGCTGATTACGTGAATTGGACATTTTACTTGACCGTGACCTTGACCTTTGACCTTGACCTTCCAAAATTTAATCATTTCCATTTTTTTACATAACAGTTAATCCCTGCAAGTTTCATTACTCTACTATTGAAATTGTGGTCAGGAAGCAGTTCACAAACAAGCACAGACACAAACACAAATAGGGCAGAAAACATAACCTCCTTCCAACTTCGTCGGTGGAGGTAATAAGAGTCAGCCACGAATGACGAATTATAATGTTCAAACTCTGATAAAATTCACTTGCGTTTAAGCACTTCTTATCTGTTATGTTTCTAACTTAGTGGTCCTCCACCTAAAAAAAAATATGAATAGTTCTAACAACAATGGAAGCTAGGGATCTACCTCTCAAAGGAAGGATGCTTGCAGGAGTTAGGATACACAAAATAAGATAAAGAAGTGCTAAGCTTGAAAGTTTGGAAAATAAACGAAATATACTTAACTGACTTTATTGTCATATGCACATGGAGAAGTATTCAAGATAGCAACAGAATAACTTGATTATACATAACTTCCTAAGAAACAATAAAACTATTATTTCATTTTTATCAATTCATATTGGCGACAGATATTCAAACATGACGCAGTTGGAGATTGCTTCAACAAAGCGACACTCTTGTACGTTTTGCTTTAAATCCTATAGAGGCATTGTTATGGAAATCGGGTCACAGACAGCACTTGATTACATACGTTTCAAACCTACCTTCAAGTCCCCTCATATATCCGATTTGGGAATAGATATCTCAAATGTCAACGTAAGTGTCAGATGTTTGGGAGGTTCTCTTGTCCCTTTTACGACCGAGAATAACTTCTGCGATGAAAGAGCCAACCACGGCCATCATACCTGAGAAGATAACTCTCCTTAGAAGTGGAAGGGTTAGTGCCTTATACCCAGACTAAAAATAAACTATTTTGCAACAACGTTTTCAACATCAGATCTTGTAACAGTTGTAATAATGATGATGAGACTACTGTATATATATATATATATATATATATATATATATATATATATATATATATATATATATATATATATATATACCACAGCACATCCTTCAATTATGGGGGTAGCCATCATAAAAAAAGGGGATTTTTCTTCTGTTTGCTCCTCCCAGCCTGATGAGGAATTCAGCTGAATTTTGTTGGTGGTACTACTAGGGTGCCATAGCCCACCCTCCCCCGTTATCCATCACAAATGAAGATTCATGTGTTGAATCCCTTACTGCTGCTACCTCAGCGGTCACAAAGGCGACAGGAGGAAGCAGCTGGGCCTATCGAAGCTGCATCACAGTCATTCACCATTCATTCATATTTCTAGCATGTTCTTTTGCCTTTCACATTTATGCTTCTATCATAAGTCTTAGGATGATGATAATAATGATAATAACAAAAGTAATACATCAACCTCAAGCAGAGAACTAGCAAACTCAATTACTAGGGTAGTACAGTATCCTAATGTAATGACAGAAATGCTTCATTTAACTGTAATTAGCTGGTTGGTGGTGTGTGACAAATATGATCATATGTAGTGTCACGCCCATACATCTATGGAGGAGCGCAAACTAGGGAAAGATGTTTTACAACTCGACGTTCCTGTGTCTTTCTCTAAGAGAAGACAGATAATCATGTAGCCACAATTTCTCAAACTTCCTTATCGTCTCACACAATTTGGCTTAGTTCTCCCTCAAATCGACATTCTCATGGTAAGGTAAGTCGACGAGCTTGTTCAAAGGAGGGACTTGGGCAGAAGATTGTGCTACTAGAAACAGCACATATAGAGAAGAAACTCTTCTTCTTTCCCTCCGTTATCCCTACATAAAGGAGCCAGATGCCTGATGCAGCTTCTTTAATGCCTTCTATCAAAAGCATCCTCTTCCATCAAACCTCTTCTCTCCTAAATCTCTCACCTTATCTCACCATTTAAATATCTACCTCCCTCTCAACCTTCTCCCCCTAACAGGTCATTCCTAAGCCCTCTTCATTCTTTATTTCAGTGTGAGTCCTCAATATATGGATCCAAATTTACTGGCAGTATAACCATTACTTTATCATGAGACAAGATAATCGAGCATGGTGACAACCTATACTGCTTCCAGATAAACAGTATTATAAAACTTTCATAGCTCATCATGATTGGTTAAAGTGAGAGCATAATGCCACTATGGGAATCGGTTTTCACAGGAATCTAAATCTAACCTATTCTCTTAATCCTTTATACCTGAAAGCTTCAAGTCTTTCCTTTAGCAAGGAGGAGCTACTAGAATTTACTACCAGAATATTACTGCCAAATTCATGTCAAAACTGATGCCCTGTAAAAGAACTTATTAAACATTTATTATATTATATATTAAATTTTTATCTCATGACCTTCAATTCCAAAAAAGATTACTCTGTTATTCAAAATTAACGTTTCCTCCCAATAACGATCCTGAGAAGCTTTTATCAGTCATAACATTAAATTTTTACCTCCCAAGTAAATAAGAAAAACTCCGTAGAAATCGCCCAAATCCATTGGCCGCAAGTTAGTGTTCCCCTGGGAGCTGATGGGTTTGAGGCACTCGGTGGCATTGTTAACGCCCTTCTTGTAAATGTGGTTCAGGATGCCAGACTCTCGTAGGCGAATGATCCTGCCCGGAAGGTAATGAAAGGCTATGACATGATAAGAGGTTATAACCTGATTGGGTTAGTTGGTTTATTAGGAAACAGTTGGTTGAGAATTGCTAAGATTGAGAGAACAGGGAAATACTGTAGTGTCACTGGGTTGATTGGTTTAGATTACTGGGAAACAATTGGTTGAGAATTGGTAAGATTGAGAGAACAGGGAAGTATTGTAAATTGTCCCTGGGTTGGTTGGTTTAGGTTATTGGGAAACCATTGGTTAAGAATTGCTAAGATTGAGAGAACAGAGAAGTATTGTAAAATGTCCCTGGGTTGGTTGGTTTAGATTATTGGGAAACCATTGGTTAAGGATTGCTAAGACTGAAAGAACAGGGAAGTATTGTAAAATGTCACTGGGTTGGTTGGTTTAAATTATAGGGAAACAATTTTTTAAAGAATTGATAAGACTGAAAGAACAGGGAAATACTGTAGTGTCACTGGGTTGATTGATTTAGAATATTGGGAAACAATTGTTCAAGAATTTCTAAGATTGAGAGAACAAGGAAGTACTTTAAAGTATCATTGGGTTGGTTGGTTAATATTTCTGGGAAATAATTGGTAAAGAATTGCTTAGATTGAGAGAACAGGGAAATATTGTAGAGTGGCACTGAACCAAGGATGCTGTTCGCAATTTGACGATGCAATAGCACAAATTATGTTACATTTTACTGCAACTTTTAGAATAAGTCTCACTTCAGACAACTAGCTGGCACTAGAAGTAATATTATGAGTCATAAAGCTTCTGAAAAAATAATTTATTAAAACTATTTAGTATGAAAGGCATAAGAGTGTCAACTATGACTAAAGCTTAAAATTGCGTGGCCAGCACAGGCCCTTGCAAGAGGGCAGGATGTCAAGGCCTCTGCAACGTTTACAACGTTTCCAGAAGGCTAAAATCACTGGCTACACCACCACTTGCACTTGTGCACTGCCTCTATAACATTTAAAACTTTTTCAGAAGGCTAAAACCACTGCCAGATCTTTGTTTAGACAGCCTCTATAACACTTACAACGCTTCCAGAAGGCTCGAATCACTGGTATTAAGATTAAATAAATGCCTGAAAGAGAGCTGTGGACTCTGCTGAAGCAACATAGTCTAAGTAATACTGATATCAAATGTAGGTCTATGGTTGATTAAAAGTTATTTCTACTACGAAATATGTATAGTATGAAGATTAAATAAATACTTGAAATAGACCTCTAGACTCTGCCAAAGCAACAGGGACAAATTATGACACATAACATCATTTAAATACGAATTGCTAAAAGCAAAAAAAAAAAAAAAAAGAAAAAAAAGCCTGAGTTAACAATTCTAAAATATTTCATAGAAATCAGAGAATTACTTACAGAGGATCAAGTTTATTTTTCCAAGGGGAATGCTTGGGAAAGAATAAACACTGGAGGGTTGTTTTAAAGAAGCTCTCAGACATTACGTAAGTAGAACAGGTTCCAGTCTGAAAAATATAGGAATGCATAAGATGAAGATATGGCAAATATCTTATTCTTTTTGAAAATGTATGTATGCTTTCATGATTATACATCAATAGGGAATCTCTGCTTGTTGAAACGAATTATTATAGTGTTTAGATACATGATTGGGTGTGTGGACTAATGGAACACACAACTAGCTCAAATAAGTTAAATGATGTTACCTTTGGTGATATTACAAGTGATTTCGTTCACAAGAATAAACAAGGAAATTTATGTCTCAAAAGGGGTATAATAATTAACAAAATGTTAAAAAGCTAAAAAGATTTCAAACCCTGATGATTTCCACATCCCTGGCTTAAATAGATATTGGTCAACCTTTGCCATTCTTTATCTTGTTACTTACAGATTACAAACACAAATTTTACCTGGACTCTTGAATATCAAAATATCAAATTACATGGAAATGGTAAATGATAAATCCCACTGCTATATCAGTTTTGTTTTGAAAATATTGGGTAAGCATTTATTGAGGGAAGTGGGGAAAGGAAGATTTTTGCAAAGAGAAATACCGTTCTCTTCCAATATAGTCGGCGTAAAGATTCTGGCCAAAATAAGCCCCACCTTATGGAGATGTCATAGCCAATCACATCGTCTCCCATGTTAGCAGTGGCCACAGTGCATCCCCTTCCAAATTTCAAACTATACTAACTCATAATCACTTTAGGGAGATGTGTTTGAAGGTGCTAAATATTTCAGCTGAAGAGGCACTTTGTAAAAATTGCAAAAGCTCCTGCTTTTCTTTTAAATATACAACATATATAACTGTGGATTTTTAATACCTAAGATTGTTACACATGGCATGGTGTTTTATTTAAGTTATGATTGCCTTTGATGTCATCAGAGGGAGGTGTCTTATTTGGCCCGGAATCTCTGTAGCGACTATAGGCAACTACTCATCAAGCAACTTGTTGATAAGAGGCATCATTAAACTTTTCTAAGCTGTCACGTTATCTATACCATCTATGAAGGCCACTCAGCATTTTGAATATTGTGTGAGGATCCGACTGCATGCTCAATGCTACTCTATTATATTCAAGAGCTCAAAACAATCAATCGGTGGCATAGTTAAAGAGGGCAGAGATGGGGGATCTTATTGAAAAAGCCCCTGAGCCTCAAAAAGGGCGCCTCCAACGTAGGGTAAAAAAAATGAAAATATGTAAATGTACATTTAAAATTTCCACCAATTCACTAGGGTAAAAGGTAGGGTCTCTTCTTTATCAATTCTGCACACACACCCCTCCAGCCCCCAAATCTCTAGCTAGGCCCCTTTTGTTAAAAAAAAAAGGTATGGTACAAAAAGAATTAGATCTTAAAATAAGAGTAAAAAACAAATCAAATAAGCACACGAGTTTGAACCTTTGGCTTCAATTTTTGTTCTTGAATCTTAGTTTTTTTGCAGTGGTGCATATTTCATTTTAGTTTAATTGTTTAAATAGCAGAGGCATGATGATTATTGGGTTTGAATAAATTTGAATAACATAGTGATAGTTATTATTTTATTCTTCAGGGTTTTGACCTTGAGGATAAGATGAATGAATTCGTAAAAAGTATAATTTTTTAACAGTAAAGGACTCAAAGTGAATCAGTATTCAATAAGAATTGCCCTAAAGAAAGACAATCCATGTAGAGCTTATTTCATTGACTATAAAATCCTTCAATAGTGTCCAATAGAAGAGCGAGTATGTACTACTTTCCTGAAGTAACAATTAAAACTATAGAAAAAACATCTTTGCCTTCAAAGTTCCAGTTTTGTTAGTGAAACTCCTGTGAGGCATCGAGTTAAGAGTTACCTAGAGGAAATTATTGTATAAAACCTAATTTATATTATGAAAATTTCAGAAAAAGAAAAAAAATCAAAATCATAGTCAGCAAGTATATACTCCTTTCTTGAAGTAACACTTAAAACTATAGGAAAAAAGGTTTCCCTTCGGAGTACCATTTTTGTTAGTAAAACTCCTGTGAGGCATCGAGTTAAGAGTTTTCTAGAGGAAATTATCACAGAAAGTCCTCAACTTAAATACTTAACAGGTTTCAAGAAGCTGTTTGTATGTCAAATTGTATTAAATATTGGCCTAGGGTAGGCCTCACCCAAATCACATGCCTACGATTTTCAGCCGCAAAAGTCAACAATGGTCGCGTTTCATATTGCAATTGTTGTCTTGCTCACTGCATTTAATTACCGTATTTCCCATGTCATAAGACTCACTTTTTTTTCCCGAAAAATGACCTCCCAAAATACCCTGCGTCTTAACGCTAAGAAAAATTTTTTAAGGGGAGTTTGGCAACCCTCTAACACCCAAATAATTACATACAAGCAATCACTCACTTGATGTAAAATATAGATCTAGATATTTCATAATACACAAAAAATATAAAAATATACTCTACCAGACAAAAATCTCACTAGAGAAGCTGATTAGGAATTGCTGATATGATAGCTTGTAAAATCCTCAATTTCTTTTTTTCCAAAAACTACTTTGCTAATTTAAGGGTGCATCTTACCACTTGTAGCGTCTTATGACACGGGAAATACGGTATATGATATTGTTTTATTGCAGTATTTTATAATGAACTTTTAATACACTATCTGAAATGTATGATTTCAGTTGGATTTTTGTTTGTATCTAAGAATGTTTGTAAGTTGAGAACCTCATGAGAAACTACCATGAGGCATTGATTTGAGAGTTATCCAGAAGTTAAAAAGTTAAAGTTGCGGGTTTTAGGTCTCCCCTGAGATGATCTACATCATTCTCCTCGGGCGACCATAAGCCAGCAGGGACTATCACTAGCCCCCTCTAACCTCCTCCACAGGCGCCACCC